>NW_020837948.1:27294283-27629868 GCF_003676395.1 Aethalodelphis obliquidens
TTTTTTTTTTTTTTTTTTTTTGCTGTACGCGTGCCTCTCACTGTTGTGGCCTCTCCCGCTGCAGAGCACAGGCTCCAGACGCGCAGGCTCAGCGGCCATGGCTCACGGGCCCAGCCGCTCTGCGGCATGTGGGATCCTCCCGGACTGGGGCATGAACCCGTGTCCTCTGCATCGGCAGGCGGACTCCCAACCACTGCGCCACCAGGGAAGCCCGATTTTTTTTTTTTTTTAATATCAAGGATCCCTTATGAAAACGGCTGAGGTAGATTCTGAGCCACACATGGCTTAGCAAGCCATATGATCTAGATATATCATGCACAACCTCTGTGCACTGAGATGATCAGCCTATTTTTTTAAAATCAGTTTCATCATTGGCTTCTTTATTCTCATGTTGAATCAAATGATGTGGCTACAGGGACATAGTTTATTGAGTAAAGCAGACATTATTGTTTTCTTCTTGCTTTAATATGAAATTCATTTTATAAGATTAGGGGGTATAAAAGCTTCCAGATTTGGGGATACCTTATTTTATATATACCCTACATAATTTCCCATGCTTATTTCAAGAGTCTTTAACTTAGGTTTCATAAAATAGTTAGTTACATTTAAATTGTTATTAAACACTGAAAGTACCCACTCTTCACTTATTTCCTAACTGTCCTTTGTTCTTATTCCCTTCACTGTGGCTTATATGACTCTATATCCAGGAGCTGCAAACTCAACAAATTAATGCCTACAGGCCTAGAAAAATAACATAAACCTGTAAAGCAGGCCAGCATGGGGAAACATTAGAGAATTCTAGAGAATGAAATAGATTGGGGAAGGCATGCATTATCTAGAAGGTCAAACTTACCAGCTTTTGTGATGTAGGGAATCTATGGAGCAGTGTTGACAGAACTTCTGCTTCTAAGAGAAACTGAAAATATGAATTTCTATGTGAAATTTCCTGATTATTAAAATACCCTTCAGGTCAAATCAAACATGTTTGATTAGTATATTAGTTTGGGCTGCTGTAACAATGCCATAAAGACTGAGTAGCTTAAACAACAAACATTTATTTCTCATAATTCTAGAAGCTAGGAAGTCCAAGATCAAGCTGCTGGCAGATTCAGTGTCTAGTGAGGGCCTGCTTCCTGGCTCATAGCCAGCTGGGTTCTCACTGTGTTTTTACATGGCAGAAAGCACAAGGTTGCTCTGTGTAGTCTCTTTTATAAAAGAATACATCCCATTCACGAGGGCTCTGCCCTTATGACCTAACTACCTCTCATAGGTCCCATCTCCAAATTCTATCCCATTGGGGATTTCAACAAATGAAATTTGGGAGGACACAAACTTTCAGTCCAAAGCAATTAGTGTGTGGAGTCTTTGTCTCTTTAATTGCTTACTTGTTTCCATTGTTGGCTCTTCTTCCATTTGTATATTTCCCCTCACTCCCTTGGAATGCTCCCCCAGGCAAATCTACCCAGATCCCATTTTTCCTATGTGCAATTCAAGTTTCATATCCCCATAAAGCTGCTGAGAGTCTTCCAGTCTTTGTTGTTCATCTTCCCCTTATGTGAAATCTATATATTTATAGTCTTAGAAAACATTCTATGACTTAATTTTACTGCCTTTTTACACTGGGAGTTGTGCTTCACCCCAGTGTCTTGTTTTTATTTCTCCCATAGGTTTTCAATTTTCTTTTATTAATTTATGGTTGGTGTTGATACATAAGGTATTTTTTCTTGTTCTTTTATTTTTTATACAATTTTAAAATGTTACTTTCCATTTACAGTTATTACAAAATATTGGCTATGTTCCCTGTGTTGTACAATACATCCTTGAGCCTATCTTAACACCCAATAGTTTGTACCTCCTACTCTCCCACCCCTATATTGCCCCCTCCGCACTGGTAACCACTAGTTTGTTCTCTGTATCTGTGAGTCTGCTCCTTTTTTGTTATATTCACCAGTTTGTTGTATTTTTTAGATTTCACATACAAGTGATATCATACAGTACTTGTCTTTATCTGTCTGACTTATTTCACTTAGCATAATGCCTTCCAAGTCCATCCATGTTGTTGCAAATAGCAAAGTTTTGTTATTTTTTATGGCTGAATAGTATCCCATTGTATGTGTATATATACACTACATCTTCTTTATGCATTCATCTGTTGATAGACACATAGGTTACTTCCATATCTTGGCAACGATACATAAGCTTTTTAAAAGTGTGAGGGAAGGTGAAACTTAGGAGGATTATTGATTTGGAGATCATCGATATATCCAATCCAAATCCTTTATTTGACAGAGGAAACTAAGGCCCAGTTAGTTAAAAGTGATCAATGGGAAAGTTAATGGCCAGATCTCAAGAACCTAAACCCCTTGTATGTTTCTCTTTCCACCAAAGACACATCACTCAATAGATTTAGGAAAAGGTACTTTTCCATTCAGTATCAAAAGATGTATTTTTTCTGTTTCTTTATGTTCTTTCTTCTTCTTAGGCTTGGCTGAGTGACATAGAATCAGATTCTTTAGCTCCAAAGAGATAAAAATATCTTTCCCCTGAAATTGGGCCTATCTGATAGCCTCATCCCATCACTTAAATTTGGAAATGGGGAATATTATTAGTCTGCTGAACTCTGTTGTTTATAGTACCCTTTTCCCCTTATGAGCCTGACAGACAAGGAGGTATCCTGGTTGTGAAAGAACAGAATTTGTCCTAAAATCTGAACATTCTATTCTCTCATAAATTCTTAAGCAGAATCAAATTTTATTAAGAAACCTGTAGCAATGCTATAATAGATATATAGGTTAGTATGCAGTTGCCTTTTGAAGATAGTCATTATACCACAGGATGGCACCCTAAATCAATTTCTGTAACTCTAACACTGAAGTAAAAACATAAGGCTTTGCACATATGAAACGTATGCTTGTCTAATCCAAAAACCAAGAGGAATAACATTATTATGAGCTTCAATTCACTAAAATTATTTGCACCTTCTTTGTTCAGAGCCTGATATGAAAAAAGTAGCAATTGTTTTTATGAAATAAAACTGCATTCATTTTAAATAATTAAAGAGTTTAAATATTTACACTACAAGTAAATTTAATATATTCACCTAATTTTTAGCACATGAAGAATGAAAATCTTGGGGAATTTCCTGGTGGTTCAGTGGTTAGGACTCTGTGCTCTCACTGCTGCGGCCCTGGGTTCGATTCCTGGTTGGGGAACTAATATCCCACAACCGTGTGGCTTGCCCAAAAACCAAACAAAAAAAAGAATGAAAATCTTCTTATAATTAACTACAAAATAAAACGATCAAGATGATTAAAATTTTTTAAGAAAACCTCTAAGTTTCCAATAGCAATTTGTGGTTTCAATGCAGTATTACTAAGAAATCACAGGATTAAATTACAAATAACTATATCTAACTTGAAGAAAAATGCCAAAAGGATAGCCCCCGCTGTGCTTGAAATATTTAAGTTCCCTTATATCTTTGTTGACATTGTATTGATACTTATAATTCACTGTTTCTTTACTAGCAAAGAGAACATACATTTGTCCTTTTTAAAAAATTGAATAAATATTTACTTCCTTCAATTGTTACTTAATAATAGAGTCATCACTTTTTCAAAAAGACCAGACCACTTTTATTTTGGTGCTAGTAAATATAATGGTTACAAATGTGGCATTAAATTAATGATGTTCATTTTGTTTATTCCCATAGTAGCTCAGCAATGTCTGTATTGATTTCTTGGAGCTCAGTATTTTATTCAATTTTATATTGCGTTTATTACTATAATAGTTATAGTAATATATGTTTTGGCCTCATCTAAATTTTTGAATTAGAAATCATAATTTTCATATCTGCAAAGTCATGGTTTTTTTTTTTGTTTTTTTTTTGCGGTAAGCGGGCCTCTCACTGTTGTGGCCTCTCCCGCTGCAGAGCACAGGCTCCTGACGCGCAGGCTCAGCGGCCATGGCCCACGGGCCCAGCCACTCCGTGGCATGTGGGATCTTCCCGGACCGGGGCACGAACCCGTGTCCCCTGCATCGGCAGGCGGACCCTCAACCACTGCGCCACCAGGGAAGCCCCGTGTTTTTATTTCAACATTTCCTTCATACAAAGTAGGATATTTGGGCTTAATGTAATTTTTATTTAATCAATATGTGCATTTTCATATTGTTCTTTCAACCAAATGAGATAGTCTCTGTGGCATTATCATTTCATCTATCTCAGAATATATCAGCAGTTTTTATACTTTATTGCACATAGAATTAAATTTTTAAAATCCTATGTCAAGGCCATATTCCAGTCCAGGTAATCAAACTCTAGAGGTTGAATCCAGATGTCACCATTTTTAAAAACCCTTTGGTGATTCCAGTATGCATCCAAATTTGAGAACCAGTGGAATAGATGATAGAAGGTTTTTTACATTATATAGGATAAGCCTGATCTAGTTTAAACCATAGATGTCTTTTACTTTTGTTATAGTCTTTGAAATTGCTTAACTTTTCTAAGCTTCAATTTTTTATGTAAAATTTAATATATGAAAATATATGCAATGTAAATGTAGGTTATGAAGTTTAATTAAAATACTAAATATCCATGGGCCTAGTATATAGCTTCAGAAATAAAAATTATAATGTGTGCTTCTTATTCACAATCCTATGTAAGTGTCCGACCTCACAAATAACGACTGTCCTGAATTTTGCATTGCATTGGCCAAAAAGTTCGTTCGCTTTTTCCCATAAGATCTATGGGAAGACCCGAATGAACTTTTTGGCCAATCCAATATTTATCTTTCACTTGTTTTTGTGAAAATATTTACAACATGTATATGTTTCCAATATCTATAATAGTTTAGCTTGATTTTATGCTTTACAAAAAAAATTCCTTACAATATATAATATGTTAAGACTGGTTATTCTTTTTTTTGGTTTTTGGCTGTGCCCTCAGCAGTGAAAGCATGGCCTCCTAACCACTGAGCGACCAGGGAATTAACTGGTTATTTTTCTTGTTCAATCAATATTAAGCAATCCTCTAATTTTTTTTTTGTAATTATAGTAAGTCATTTATTTTCACAGAAGTATAGTATTTCTTTGTGGGAATATGCCATCATGTATTTTTCAATGCCTCTGTCAATAAGCATTCAAGATTTCTTCTTTTTAATTTTTGTTATTGCAAACAAAGCCACTACAAACATTTTTGTACTGTCTCCTGGTGCACACGTGGTACTATTTTTCTAGGATATACCTAGGAGTGGGTCACAGGATAATGTGCATGTCTAATTTTAAAGATAATGCTGTTTCTCTCCCTGCTCCCCAAATGGTTGTATTGATTTGTCCTCTCACCAGCAGTTATTACACTTCTCACTGCTTCACATTCTCACCAACACTTACTACTCTCAGACTTCTTTATTTTGAGCAATCTAATGTATGAACAATAGTTCACTGTAGTAAATTTTAATGGGTTTAATTTTAATTTATTTTTGTGTATTTATTTATCTATTGGATAACTTCTTCTGAAATGGCTATTCTTATCATTTACTCATTTTTCTTTTAGTATATACATTTTGTTGGCTGAATTGTAGTTTGCTTTTTCATACTTATGATGCTATTTAATGATTAATGTAAGTTCTTCATTTTAATGAGTTTGAATTTATTGCTTATAATAAAGCATCCTTCCCCACACCTGTGTCATAAAAAATATGCTGCTATATTTTCTCCCAAAAGTTTAAAAAGTTTGCCTCTCATACTTAAGTCATTAAAGAATTTGTGGTAATGGTGTGGGGTGGGAATCTAGAGGGTTTTTGCCCATATGGATAGCCAATATTCATACACCATTTATTGAAAACTCTGTTCACACTGATCAGCTATGCTATATGTTTTATATATATATATAAATTTTCCATATAGACGATGCAATTTATGTGGGCCTTTTGATATATTCTGTTTGTGAATTTACCCCTTTGTTAATATGTCATGTTAGTTATTTACTACAAGTTCATAGTCAGTGTTTACATTTTGTGAGCCAGTTCCTTCTATTTTATTCTTCTTCAGCAATGTTTTTGCTTTTGCTGTAGTCTTCTATATAAATTTTAGAATTAGACTGGTATGTTTCTTGAAAAAGTTTCTAAGGATTTTGCTTTAAATTGTACTGTTTATCAATCAGTTTGGGGAATTTTACTCCTTTATGATACTAAATTTACTCTCTATGAATATACTATAGCTTTTCATTTAATCAGGGATTTCAAAATAAGTTTCAAAAAGTTTTGAAATTTCCAGCATAAATATTACTTCATCTTTTGTTGGGTTTAATTCTAGAATTTTTACTATTATGAATGTTCTTTTTATAAACTTTTATTATGGAAAATTTTTAAAATACAGAAAAGTAGAGAGAATAGCATAATTAATCCCCTTTTACACAACCTCTAACCTCAACGACTATCAATTATGGTAATCTTGTTTTATGTATCCTACCACCTATTCTCTCTCACCAACCCCATATTATTTTGAGGCAAAACCGTAATCATATTATTTCATTTTTAACTAATAAATGGTGGCTTTAAACTTTTTTTAAGGAAAAGTATGTCTCCTAATAGTCATAAATGTAGAGGAATAAATATGTTTTGCTATAACTGTCTTATACATAGCAAATTTTCCAAAACCTCTCAATAAAACTTTGCCTAGAGTGTTTTCTGTGCAATTTGTGACTGAGATTTTTTTAAATCTTCCTTTCAGATTCTTATAGCTTTAATTTGTTTCTCTTGACTCACTGCACTTTTTGGTGCTACATTAAATTTTGAATAGAAGCAGTATTAGTGTTTTGTTTCCAAATTTAATGGAAATATTTTGAAACTTCAACATTAGAATGATATTTGCTGTAGGTTTTGGTAAACATGATTTATCAGAGTACAAAGAAATCTTTAATTCATAGTTAACTGTGACTTACCATGAATAATTAATTATTTAATTTTATCAAACTATTTTCTCCATTATTGATATATCATAATTTTTTCTTTTTTGATTTGTTTTTTATATATATATATATAAAATGGTTCTAACATTCCTGGCATAATTCCAACCTGGTCATTATGTTTTATTTTTCTAAATGCATGCATATTCACTTTATTTATGTTTTGCTGAATTTGGTCTGCTAGTATTTTGATTAGGAATTTTGTGTCTATATTAACTAGAGATATTGTTCTCTCATGTTCTTTTCTTGTAATTTCTTTGGTTTTGGCATCATGATAATATCGACCTCAGCGAATAGTGTCCCCTTCTATTTTTTGGAAGAGTTTATGAAATATTGATGCTAACTCTTCTTTAAACACTTCATAGAATTCACCAGTAAAGCCATCTGGTGCTGGGCTTTTGTTTATAAGATTTTGTTGTTGTTTTTATTCAGTCTCTACTTGTTATGTAGGTCTATTCAGGTTTTCTCTTCTTCTTGAGTCATTTTCAGAAGTTTGTAGTTTCTAGGTCCATTTCAACTAGGTTGTCTGTTTTGTCGGCATACGACTGTTCAAGGGAATATAAAGTATTCCCTTGTAAATTTTTTGATTTCTCTAAGGTCAGTAGTAATGTCTCCTCTTTCATCTTGATTTTGGAACTTTGCATCTTCTCTTTTTTACTCAGTCAATATAGCTAAAGTTTTGTCATTTTTGTTGAATCTTTCAAAGAACCAACTTTTGGTTCTGCTTATTTTCTCTGTTGTTTTTCTATTCAATATTTTATTTATTTCCATTCTAACTTTGTTTCCTTCCTTCTGCTGGCTTTATGTTTAGTTTGCTCTACTTTTTCAAGATTCATACAAGGTGGAGGTTGGGTTATTGATTTGAGATTTTTCTTCTTTAAAAAAATCTTTATGTTGTGTTTTATTTTTAATTCATTGCCAAATATTTTCCAATTTCCTTGGTTATTTGTTCTTGTCCCAGTTGCTTATTTATGAATGTATTGGTTAATTCTACATACATGTGAATTTCCCAAATTTTCTCCTTACTGATTTCTAATTTCGTTCCATTGTGTGTAAGGAAGATATTTTATACAATTTCAGTCCTTTTTAATGTATTGAGACCTGTTTTATGGCCAACGATGATTTATCATGAAGAACATTCCATGTACACTTGAGAAAAATGTTCTCCTATTCTTGACATTATTATGCCTGTTTGGTTTATAGTACTTTCAAAGTCTTCTATTCCTGTCTAGTTATTTTATACATTATAGAAACTGGGGTATTGAAGTCTCCTCTATTATTGCTGAATTGCTCCCTTCAATTCTATCAGTTTTTGTTTCATGTATTTTAGGATCTCTTATTTGGTGTAAACATATTCATAATTGTTATATCTTTTGGATGGGTTGACCTTTTTATGATTATTAAATGTCCTTTTCTCTTCTAGCTGCATTTTTGAAAATGTCTTAAAAATCTATTAGCTTCATATTAGTGTTTTTTTTTTTTTTTTGCGGTACACGGGCCTCTCACTGTTATGGCCTCTCCCATTGTGGAGCACAGGCTCCAGATGCGCAGGCTCAGCGGCCATGGCTCACAGGCCCAGCCGCTCCGCGGCATGTGGGATCTTCCCGGACCGGGGCACGAACCCGTGTCCCCTGCATCGGCAGGTGGACTCTCAACCACTGTGCCACCAGGGAAGCCCCATATTAGTGTATTTTGACTAGTATTTGCATGGTATATCTTTTTCATCTTTTTACTTTAAATTTACATGTCTTTGATTCTAAATTGTGTCTCTTATTGATAGCAGATCAATGTTTTAAAAAATATTCTCCCAACCTTCGGTTTTGGTTGCAATGTTTGACCCATTTATATTTAATACAATTACTTATCAAGTAGGACTTTTATCTGCCATTTTTCAATTTGTTCTATATGTCTTGTCTTTTTCTGTTCTTCTGTTCCTCTATTACTGTCTTCTTTTGTGTTAAGTAGATATTTTTCCAATGCACTATTTTAATTCCCTTTGAATTTCTTTTACTATTTTGTTAATATTATTTTCTCTGTGGTTGCCCTGGGAGTTATAATTAATATCATAACTTATAAAAATTTAGTTCATGTTTAGTTCACAACTTAATTTCAACAGAATACAAAAGTTTCTCTTCTATAGCTCCAGTCTTTCCTCCATTTTGTGCTATTATTGTCATGTACCTGGATATAGAAGACCAAGATCATTCAAATGATTTTTTCAAAGTCCACTCTTCATATACACTAGCACCAGGTGCTAGTTCCATCTTTTGAAAAAAGTACACTCCCATAATTTAGGGCTTTGGCTTTCTGCTTCAGTCTGTTAATGTCCACTTTTCACAGTTCACAGACTTATCAGAATGCACCCCCTTTTGTTTTCCAGATCTAATATTACATATTTATTTTGTGTATATGTGTGTTGGGTGGGGCATTATATATTTTCATGGATTTGGCAAGAAAGAGGGAGGAGAGAGACTGTTTCCAATCTTATCACCATAAGCCAGTGGTCAGTGTCTTCATTTTAATTACAAAATCTATAGCCCAAAGACAAGATTTTTTTTTTTTTTTTTTTTTTTTTTTGCGGTACACGGGCCTCTCACTGTCGTGGCCTCTCCCGTTGTGGAGCACAGGCTCCGGACGCACGTTCTCAGCGGCCATGGCTCAAGGGCCCAGCCGCTCCGCATCATGTGGGATCTTCCTGGACCGGGGCACGAACCCGTGTCCCTGCATGAGCAGGTGGACTCTCAACCACTGCGCCACCAGGGAAGCCCAAAGACAAGTTTTTTGTCTAAAAATATTCAGCTTTTTTGATAAGAGGTCTAAGAAAGGAAATTTGATTTTTCTGATTTCTGTTGCTTTTCCCTATATCATATTGGTCTTTTCAATGAAATAATAATCTATAAAGTTGTTTTATCATCCATATATAAAACAGTGAAATTTAACATTGGAAAGCTTATGTCATAAGCAAAATAGACAGTCCTAATGAATTTCTAGAAACAGATACCAGTATTATACTTTAAAGCCACAGTTGAAATCACATGAAGGGTATAATTTTGCATACAAACACAAGGTCTGAGATTCACTATTAACATTACTTAAGTTGATTCCCATGTGCCAATTTAGAACGGATGTATTTATCAAATAACTATAAGTTATTTGTTAGTAATTAAAGATAACAGATATCAAATGCATATTAATTAGTTATACAAGACAAAATGATATATAGTAACCTTCTAATTTCAAGTATAAAACAAGTATAAATCAAAGAAGCAGGTGTTTGAATTCAAAATAAACTGTTAATTAACTTGCCAATACTGACCAGTCTTCAATGTTAGAGAAAAGACACTTCTTAGTGTACATGCTACTGTGAAATAGGTTGATATTTATTTTCATTTTACAAATACAAGTAGGAAATGGGATATTTTAGTTCAAGAGGCACTCATTTTAGATGATGACCGGGAAAGTTGATCCTCTTTACTCTCACTGTCTACATCTCCTTCTTATGCTATAAAATAGGAACCTCTATTAAGGCTGTCTGCCATTTTTTTTCATCTTGCAACGTACTCCAGAGAACCAGTTAAAGCAGAGCCCATAAGTACCAAAGAAAATGAATGAGAGACAACTCCCATTGCAATAGGAGTATTATAGTCCTCCTCCATATAGGAAAAAGTGGGAATCTGGAAAAATCTCTTCCCGTGCACTCTCTTAAAAAACAAGTGAACAAAACAAAACTCAAACCTTCTGCTTAGGTGTGGTCAGTAGCTTCATATGAATTCTCTAACTGTTCATCATTTTCATTATCTCGCTCTAACTTCTTTGGAGGAGAAATATCTTTAAGTTCTTCTTCACACTAGTAGGATGAGTTACTCAGAGCCTTGTATCTGGTTGTAAATAAAGGATGACAAAATATATTGGTAGAATATTCCAGTAAGAACTGAGTATAAAAAAAAGGAACTAGTGATTCATTTCTTTATCTCTGGGATGATTTCTTTCATGGAGAATATAGAGGTTTTCCTTTCCTTCCATTGCTGTTTATTTAAGGAATGCTGAAGTAGACTGCTCTTTACTTTAACTTCCAGTTTTTGTTTTTATAGGATGTAAAACAAGCTATATGTGTCTTGAGGATTAAAAGAAACAGAATACAAAAAAAAAAATAGCCATTTCAAGGATGAATGTTTAAAGTAATATATGAAAAGGAACTAGTATTAATACAATTAATTGAACAGATTTAGGGAAGAAAAATTAAGATTATATATTTTTCCTCTCAGCTGAAAACAATTATATATTTAAAAAATTATTTTGAATTTAAGTATGTGTATAATACACACCTAATACATGTGGGTATAAATTTAAGTGAATCCTTTATTAAAAAAAAGTAATGGATTTTGGAATAGGGCACTTAACTATACTCAGAAAGTAAGTTGTATTCAGTTGTGCCTTAGCAGATACTGACAGAACAACTATATTCTGAAATTCATGTATTTAATGGACAACCACCACAAAACAGATACTATTAAGTAAAAACTAGTGAACAACTGGAAAAATCCAAAATACTCACTGAGAGTAGATAAGACAAATATGTTATGGTATAGTCAATAGTCACCAAATGTTATATAATGAAAAAAATGAAAGGAATATAACTACATGCAAAATAATGTTGAGCTAAAGAACTGATACATGAAAGTTTATGTACTTTAAAATGCCAGTTATATGAAGTTCAAAAAGAGTCACAACTTATCTATAGTGTTATAATGTAGGATAAATGTTATATTTGGGAAGGGATTACTGACTGGAAAGGGGGCATGAAAGGCCTTCTGTTATTTTGATAATGTTTTATTTCTTGATACAGGTATTATTTAATAGAATGCATTCACTTAGTGATAATTCATCAAGTTGTGTAATTATGGAATGCAGTATTTTCTGTATATTCATGTTATAATTTAATTGGTTCTACATGGTAAAAAATAGAGTATATGGCTAAAAGAAAATAGTTTCCTACCTCTATTATAGGTTATATCTAAATGTATTTTGACAGGATCAGATAGACATAAAGTTTTTTTAATTAAAAAAATAAATCAGTTAAATGAATAACTTAGGCTTTAAAGAATTGCTGTGACTCATGAGTTTTGGATATTTTAGGGGAAAAGGGAAGTCACAAAGCCATGTAGATTGGCCATGGTATACTGGAGCCAGTCAACAATTTTTTTCAGAATTTCTAGTTCTAGCATGGTCTTACAGACCTAACCCATAGACTCATTAGCACTTAAAGTCTCAACCAAGGAATCAATCTATGGCTTTTTACTACATTTTTCGTAAACCACAAAGAGAAAAAAAATCGGTGTCTTCATCTGCTCTTAATCAAAACACTTCTATACCAATGCATAGACAAAACAGTGTTTAGCATTTCATTAGCTAGCTGAAATGTAGTTACAGCAGTGGTCTAACACAAACAAGGCAACTTTGGTACCTTTAAATCTCAATAAATTCAAAACATTGCCTTATGATAGTAACATCTTGAAAACTGTGGTAACTAGCTTTGCTATGCTTACAGGCTTTTAACATCGAGGCCCGCAAATGAATTTTCAATAGGTCTTATTCTGTCTTCTACTTCACATTTAACACTGAATCTTACTATCTGAATCTGCTTTTATATATACACATGCAAAACGTGGTAGAGAATCGAAGTCATTTTCTGGATAATCCAAACCAAAATAGTGGCCTCAGTTACTTAGATATTTCAGATGAAGTTGTGTTTCTCTTAGTTTGAGTTATAAGGGTAATTATTGTAGTTCTGTATTTTATGTGCATAGGCAATCCTTAGAATTCAGAGTGTGGAAAAGTGCTGAGGGCAGAGATTTCAAAATGAAAGGAAGGAATCTATTTTAAAGTGGAGTAAGTATTTGAATTTATGGTTATTATTTTGGCTTAAAGTTAGAAAACTTTTTCTTTTTAATATTTCATTAACATTTTAGTGATCAGATTGATTTCCATAGTATGTAAATTAAAGTAGACACCATATAGCAGCGAAGTTGGGTCGATGTTGATGATTAACACAGGAACAATTCATAGCATGGAATTCAGTCAGCTTTGCTTTGAATACATAAGAATAAAAGATGCGATGCTTGCCAAGAGATTCTTATGGCTGAGACTTGTCACATGGTAATGCTATTCAGAATATAATAATGAATGCCTTTCCACTATAATAATACCTATTCTAATCCTCTCATTTTAACCTGAACATAAATGTAAAGGATATTAAGAGTATATTTGAGATGTCAGTGAAATAAAATGTTGTCACAGGATAATGGTCTCCTGCTGCTTCATAAAATACCAAGCCAAAGGCAAGACTTACATTTTCAGAGTAGAAGACATTAATCCCATGACAGTGTTTTATTGCAGTGATTGTATTTCTGTTATACAAAATGAGCGTGTAGATTTAATCAATTCATTTGATGTATGTTGAGGTAGTAAATTGACAGTGGTTTATCATCATTATGAAATTGTTCTTGAAGGCAGTTTATCAAAGAAACTACAGACGTTTTAGGAAATTTAACTTTCAGGTCGAGGGGAAATAGAGGTTTCTGACTAGCTGGAGGTTGGTTTTCCTTAAGACATTAATAGTTAATATAACAAGAGAAGGACAGTATGATAGACATACTCAAAAAGGTTTGTGTAATAGGCTTGTTAATATTATAGTTCCACACTTCAATTTGCTGACAGGCAAAACATAATAATTAAATATAATTATTTGAGCAAAAAACCACAGTGACATAACAGAAGTTGAACTCCTCAGAATGCTTTACTTAAGTCATTTACAAAACTAGCTTTGTTACTTTGAATAATGATGACTGAAAAACAGTTGATGTCATTAGATGATAGCATCATCCCATATTTCTAAGCACTGCTATAATACAACAAAGACCCATTGTGCAAGATAGCATAAGGCTTCTTATGGAAGCTCAACCATCTAAGCCAAACCAAGCATTATTCCCAATGGAAAATGAAAACTTATTGCTTGTTTTCTTGTTAGAAAATACATTAATGCCAAAATAGTTGGATGTATTCCATTGAATGTGTTTAGAATATTGTGTTTCATTTTGAAATACCTGTTCCTTAATATCTGAAATAGGCCTCAGGCTTGCTTTGAGAACCTTTTCCAATTTTTTAAATGAAGTCAAACTACTATAGTTAATTTATTCTCAAAGGTAGATCCGATTTCACTTACCTTTTTGTTCTGTTTGTTGACTATTTTAAAATAAGTGAATTTTGTATTTCTAAGGCCATCTATGTTATCATCCTCTGTCTCCTGGTGCTTATACAAGGCCCACAAATCTGAAAATTAAAAGCTTCCTCTTCAAAATATAACAAGTAAGGTAACTGAAAAAGCTATTATTTTTTATAAAAATGCAAATCATCAAGCACATATGTCCCTCAGGCCATTAAGGAAAAAATCAGGATGGCCAAAAGTGCAGTAAGAGTGACATCTGGAAAATGCTCGTGGAGTTGAGATACTCTTTCATTACTCTTGTCATACTCTTATCATTAGGTTGTTCATTACATCATAGGCCATCCACTCTCAATTCCTTGTATGAGAAGTAGATCTGGAATCATTACAACAATATTTCTTCTATATTAATCACAAATCCATTTTATGGTAATTTTATTATGAACTCTAGTTTTTATGATCACATACTGCATAGGGCTGCCATCACAAAAGACCACAGACTGGGGGGCAGATCCAGAGGCTACAGGTTCATGATTAAGATGTCAGTAAAGTATGGTTTCTCCTAAAGAATCTCTCCATGGCTTGCAGGTGGTTGTCTTCTTACTGTGACTTCATATGGACTTCTATGTCTGATGTCTCTTTGTGTGTTCGAATTTTCTCTTCTTATAAGGACACCAGTCAGATTGGATTAGGGCCCACTGTGTGACCTCTTTTAACCTTATTTACCTCTGCAAAGGCTCTATCTGTAAATTTAGTCACATTGTGAGGTACTTTGGGTTAGGGCTTCAATATATGAATTTTGGGAGACACAATTCAGTTCATCACACATACTAATAAGATTTCCTTTGAATTTTAGTATTATACAGCAAAAGAAAACTGAAGCATTGAATGGTGAAATGGTTGCCCAACACTAGCCGTAATAATATATGATCTTTTAAAAAACATGAAAAAAATGATTTTGTGTTGAAAGAACTCTGTCATTTTATTCCTCTAAATCTTTGACCACAACCCCAAGTATATCATTCTGCTATAATCTTACATAGGTGATGTACTGCTAGGTGTATAGAATTCCTTCTCTCCTAGGTCTTATCTTTCCTACAAGGAATAAGTTCCTTGAGAAAAGATTATTATACAACAAATCTACCACAGGGCCTGGGCACTCTATAAATATTAGGGAAATAAATGATGGATGGATGGATGAAATAATTTGCAAGTCACTTATAGATTTAGAGCTGTGATTTAGATATTTTATACCTGAGATTATTGCTAATGAGAAAAACTCTCGATTATGACAAAAGACACCTTAGTAATATCATTCTTTAGTGTACATAAAACTAGCTCTTAAAATATGACTGCCAAACAGATTTAAGAAAGATTTTATTACATGGCTACCAGCCAAAACCATTGAGCAGAAAATAGAAAGGAAATAAAATTATACTGTCTTGAAATCCAGGTGGGGTTTTTTACATTCTTTCTCATTAAACATCTATCTTGTTGCCTATCTGAGTTTCAGAGGCAAAGGAAGAGCTATGAACATTTGACATATACTTAGTTCCAAATAGACTGTAGATACTCAGTAGTTTGGGTGCTCAAGCCAGGAGATGTGTTTATTTTATTCACTTTCTGCACCATAGTTCTCTGAGCATAAATTTGCCCTCAGTCTTTAGGACTGTTTTACCCATCACCAAGAAACACCTATATCCTAAGTTTAACATGAAAAATTTAAAATATCCAAGCAACAGTCATTAAAATTCTACTTCCTAGTGATAACTGCTGATAACATTTGTTAATAAAACATCCCAACATTCAGGTATACTTAAATATGTGTGTGTATTAAATCCATATACATGTGAAGGTGAGTCTGTTTCTATCTCAGATTCAGCAGGGCTCCAAAAGGATGTATATGCTAAAGTGAACTCTGTGCAGGACTTCTTGAGAAATAGCTAAAGGAAAGGTTTGATTACCATTAGCCAACAATCATTACTAAGCACACATTACTGAGCATTCCTTCTTGAAGAGTTTAAGGGAGAGATTTCCTTTGGAGAGGGCTGTGCTCTGTGCTCTGCGTCTGCCCTCTCAGGAGAGAGTTTACTTTACCTCTTGCCATGTAAGAAGCTACACATAGAAATCTGGGTGGTGTGCTGTGGTGTCATAGTGAGGGGAAGTGGCTCATTTGAAATAGTCAGCAATTTTTGAAATGTGTCGGGCCAGAAGAACACCTGAGTGTTTTTTATGGTCAAGGTGTGGGCCGTCCAGGAGTGAGAGACATTGGTAACAAACAGAATGGAGGACTTGAAGTCAATAGCTGAGGGGAGAAGTAAGTGGTCAGCTATAGGATACATGTTTCATATTAATGTTGCTGCCCTTTGGGAATCTCCAGGAAACATATTTAAGACATGCCAGGCTCAGAAGGCAGAAGTGTCACATCATGATAGTGCTAGGCAACAGAAATCATTTCTGACCTTCACCTCTTCTCCCCACTTCAGCAACTTCCTTCCCTCCTACCCTGGGAAGATCAGAAGTCAGGGATAGCAGGCAGAAGGGCTTTAGGAGAAAAAAGAAGTCATTCATGTCCTCTGTCATTAGTACTGTTACCAAGCTAAAGGACAGTAGAAACATTAATCTAAAATGAAGTTTGTCCATTACACATGACTGGATATTTTAATAATTGAAACTAAATTATAACCAAAGTGACTGAAGAGATATTTTTCTGAAGTGATCATAAACTAGATCTGGTCTGACCTAGATTTCACCCAGGATATAGGAAAGAACTAGATCCAACTGAAAACTACTTGGAAAGGAGAGCCCAGAGGGGATTAAAGTGTTATCTTGCTTATACACTGTACAATTCTGTTCTTTCGACATTATGTATACAAATACCCACAAACAAACCAAATATGACACACTGTTAAATATACACAATGAATTACACATACCATAAGTCTATACACATATAAAATGGGACTCTATTTGACACACTGCTTAAGAGTTTTACAGCTTGCCTTTTTCTCTTAATAATCAAATTTTATTTTCTGCAGCATCATTTGTAATTACTTCAAAATAACCCTTGAGTAGTTACCCATATTATTTAACTATTTCCCTGTTGTTGGCCATTTATATTATCTTAAGTTTATGCATGTTTAAATTAGTGCTTGCTGAAGTTAATATTCTTATAGTGAAGAAGTAGTGAACATCTTTCCTTATTACTTAGAATAAGAATGTGTAAGCATAGATTTGTAATCAGAGGGATGCACAATTAAGAAAAATTTGGGGGGAACTTCCCTGGTGGCGCAGTGCTTAAGAATCTGCCTGCCAGTGCAGGGGACACAGGTTCATGTCCTGGTTTGGGAAGATCCTACGTGCTCCCAGACAACTAAGTCCATGCACCACAACTACTGAGCCTGTGCTCTAGAACCCATGAGCCACAACTACTGAAGCCCGTGTGCCTAGAGCCCATGCTCCGCAACAAGAGAAGCCACCGCAATGAGAAGCCCACATGCTGCAATGAAGAGTAGCCCCCGCTGGCTGCAACTAGAGAAAGCCTGTGCACAGCAATGAAGACCCAAGGTGGCCAAAAATAAATAAATAAGTTAATTAATTAATTAAATAAAAAAATTTTTAATTGAAGTATAGTTGATTTAGTTTTTCAGGTGTATAGCAAAGTGATTCAGTTATATGTATACTTTTTCAGATTCTTTTCCATTATAGGTTATTACAAGATATTGAATATAGTTTTCTGTGCTATATAGTAAATCCTTGTTGTTTATTTTATTTATATATAGTAGTGTGTATCTGTTAATCCCAAATTCCCAGTTTTCTCTCCCCCCCTTTCTCCTTTGGTAACCATAAGTTTGTTTTCTATGTCTGAGTCTGTTTCTGTTTTGTAAATCACTTCATTTGGATCATATTTTAGGTTCCACATATAAATTATATCATATGATACTTGTCTTTGACTTACTTCACTTAGTATGATAATTTCTAGGTCCATCCATGTTGCTGCAAATGGCATTATTTCATTCCTTTTTATGGCTGAGTAATATTCCATTATATATATGTACCACATCTTTTTTTATCCATTCATCTGTTGATGGCCATTTAGGTTGCTTCCATGTCTTGGCTATTGTGAATAGTGCTTCTATGACCACTGGGGTGCATGTGTCTTTTCAAATAAGAGTTTTTGTCTTTTGTGGCCATATGCCCAGGAGTGGGATTGCTGGATCATATGGTAACTCTATTTTAATTTTTTTAAGAAACCTCCATAGTCGTTGCACCAGTTTACATTCCCACCAACAGTGTGGGAGGGTTCCCAGAGGGACATATATTTTAATAGTTGTTAAGTACTTCCAAACCACCATTCAGAAGCCTTTACCAATTTATCCTTCCCACCAGTAGTAAATCACATGCCATTTCCCACACTCTCTGCATTATTAACTTTTAATGCACAGCATTATTAACTTTTTTTGCTAGATATTTCCAATATTAAAGTGAAAAATGCTGCATAATGATTGATATAATTTGCATATCTCTGGTTACTATTGAGTTGCAGGTGCATTGATTTTGCTAATTGATTTGCCACAATGTTTTTATTTTCTAATTTTATTGGCCACAGCTTCCTGTCTTTTTTTGGCCATTTTTAAAAAAGATAGTCTATATCTTTTCCCAATTGATTCACAATTTTTTTGATATGTGAAGAATTTTAACACTTTGTCCCATATGTTGATATTATATTCCCCTGCTAATCATTTACATCTGACCCTTGAACAATGTGGGGGTAGGGGCACTCACCCTCCCTGAAGTCAAAAATCCTGTATAACTTATAGTCAGCCCTCCCTATACGTGGTTCCTCTGTATCCTTGGTTCTGTAGCTGAGGACTCAACCAACTGCGGAAGCATGTAGTATTGTAGTGTTTACTACTGAAAAAAATCTGTGTATAAGTGGATCCATGCAGTTCAAACCTGTGTTGTTCAAGGGTCAACTGTATATTTAAATTTCTTTCTTCTTGTGTTAGCCATACAAACATTTAATTTTCAATTTTTCTATGGTCAAATGAGTCACCATTATCCTGTATTTTTTTCTGTCTTTGGTATCAAAATTAGAATGGCCTTCTTACCTTTATATGGTTATATTTAAGTCTTAAGTCTAAATATAATTAAAAATATAACAATAAGGCCCTACTGAATAGCACAGGGAACTATATTCAATATCCTGAGATAAACCATAATGGAAAGAATATAAAAATGTATATATATGTATAACTAGTGAATCACTTTGCTTTACAGCAGAAATTAATACAACATTGTAAATCAACTATACTTCAATTAAAAAAAGTAAAATTGATTTAATAAAGTAGGCTATTAAAAGAGTAAAAAAATATATGTATAAAAAATTGCCAAATATGAACCAAATATCAAAAATAATAGAATATGCACCCCCATGTACTCAGATTGAAGAGATGTGAGCTCGTTCTGCATTTTATTCTCTTTGTTTATATTCTTATTTTCTCTTTGTCTCTTTTAACATTCTTACACCTCCATCCATTTACCTTCTCTCTTTAGAACTAATGACTATTCTAAATATTTCAGAGTATTAGTCATGTCCAAGTGTCTATACTTATTCTAGATATCAATAAGCAATCTGCTTCCTTTGTTTAGGGTTTTTAATTTTTATTAAAAATTTTCTAATATATCTATGTATTTGCAATATGCTTTTTTACTCAACATTGTTTTTGAAATTCAGTAATGTGGGAAGTTTTTCCCAACATTATATATTTTAGAACTACCTATGTTGTTGGTTATAGATCTAATTCATTCATTTTAACTGCTGTCTAGTATACAAATATATGACTAAATCTTAGATCATCTCTTCTGTTACAAATAAACAATTAGGTAATTACAACTTTTTTATTTTTCAATTCCAACCAATGTTAGAATGAATTTTCTAGCTCATGTTTCCTCAGGAACATGAGTAAGAGCTTCCCAGAGTAAGAGCTTACCTAGAAAAGGAATTGTTGAGTCATACAAGTGTGAATTTTTAAGCTTTACTAGCTATTGCCAAATTGTTATACAAAGTGATTGTATAATTTATAGAATGATGTGTAAGAATTCATGCTAATCCAAATTTTTGCCAAAACTTAGGGAAAAGAGATTTAAATTTCTTTACCAGTATATGAAATGGTGTCCCAGTGTTGCTATGATTTGCATTCTCCTACTGTTCCTTCAGTTGTGCAACTCTGAATAGGTTGATCGGCTACTTAGCGTCCTCTTCAGTGAAATACCTGACCATAGCCTGGGTCATTTTTTTCTACTGTTGTTTGAATTTTTTTCATTAATTAGATATTTTAATTTAAATTCAAAAGTTGCTCAGATATTTCCCCAAAATATAAGTTCTGTCATAATTTTTTAGAATAGCTTTTGATGTATTAAAGTTTTTAAGTTTAGTGTATTCAATTTATAATTTTCTTTAACTATTCTGCATTTTTGTATCTTATTCAGAAAATCCTTCCCTATCTCGATATCCTAAGAATATTCTCCCATATCTTCTTGAGAAATTTTCACAGTTTTGTTTTTCACGTTTTGGTCTTTAACCCATCTAGAATATTTTATTTTTGTGCTCAGTATAATGGATCTATTTTTATCATTTTTCCTTAGGGAATGCAAATCGTCTTGGCAGCATTTTATTGGATATTCTTTTGCAACAGGTTTGTAATGCTATGTCTGTCATATAGCATACACATATAGTCTGTTTGTCTATTCAGTCCTTTGATTTCTGTTTCTTTCCCAGATACTCACTGCTTTAATGATATAGCTTTATAATGAGTCTTTGAGTGTGTAGGGCAAATCCCCTTCTGTAGTTTTTCATGTACAATGTTTTATCTGTTCTTGATTCTTCACTTCTTTTATGGATCTTAGGATCAATTTGTCCAATCCTACAAATAGTCTTGGTGGAAATTTTACTTGAATTGTAATGGGTTTATCAATCAATTGAGAATATTTGTGATCTCCATGATAAGTCTCCATTTTATTTAGATCTTTCATCCTGCAATGAAATTATATAAATTTCTTAAAACACTCCTTGTTGGATACTGCATAAACTATTGATCACTCTACATTAATATTGTTTGCTAGAAAACATTTAAAGTCTCTTAATAGTCTTGATAGACTGTGGATTCTCCTGTTATGTCTAGGTATACATCATATAACCTGTAAATGACAATATTATTTATATGCTTATTTCTTTACTTATATCTAGACTAGGAAGTCTAGGTAATCTTGGAAAAAAAGTGGTGATTATGAGATCTTTACCTTTTTCTTGAATCAAAAAGAGATTCTTCTAAAGTCTCACTGTTATGAGTATTTTTTGCTGCAGTTTTGGACTGGTATAGTTTCCTAAGTTAAAGAAGTCCCCCTCAATTCACAGTTTGATTAGAGTTTTAAAATGCATTTATCTTGGGACTACATAACGTGACCTTTTTAATATATGGAGATGATCATTTTTTTCTCTAACTTATTAGTGTTATGTTATATTGTTAATTTAAAAATTTTTTATTGAATTATAGTTGATGAACAATATTATATAAGTTACAGATGAACAACATAGTGATTATAATTTTTCAAGGTTATATTCCATGCATAGTTATTATAAAATATTGGCTATATTCCCTGTGTTGTCCAGTATATCCTTGTAGCTTATGTACTTTATACATAATAATTTGTAACTCTTAAGTCCCTACCCCTATCTTGCCTCTCCCCCTTCTCCCTCCCCACTGTTAACCACTAGTTCTTTTCTGTATCTGTGAGTCTATTTCCTTTTTGTTATATTCATTAGTTTATTTTTTGATTCCACATATAAGTGAAATCATAAAGTATTTGTCTGTCTGACTTATTTCACTTAGCATAATACCTGCCAAGTCCAACCATGTTGTTGCAAATGGCAAAAATTTGTTCCTTTTTGTGGCTGAGTAGTATTCCATTTTGTATATATGTATATATGTATGGATGGGTGTATATGTATATACACACACACATACCACATCTTCTTTTCCATTCATCTGTTGATGGACACCTAGGTTGCTTCTGTATCTTGGCAATTGTAAATAATGGTGCTTTGAACATTGACATCATTTCAAATTAGTGTTTTTGTTTTTTTTAGATATATACCTGGAGTGGCATTGCTGGGTGATATGGTAGTTCTATTTTTAGTTTTTTGAGAAACCTCCATAATGTTTTCCACAATAGCTACACCAATGGACATTGTCACCAACAGTGTATGAGGGTTTCCTTTCCTCTACATCCTCACCAGCATTTGTTATTTGTGGTCTTTTTGATGATAGCCATCCTGATGGGTGTGGGGTGATATCTCATTGTGGTTTTAATTTGCATTTTTCTGATGATTAATGATATTGAGTTTCTCTTCAAGTACCTGTTGGCCATATGAATGTTGTCATTGGATAAATGTCTATTCAGTTCTTCTGCCCATTTTTCAGTTGGGTTATTTGTTTTTCTGATGTTGAGTTGTATGAGCTGTTTATATATTTTGGATATTGACTTGTTATGGGTCATATCATTTGCAAATATTTTCTCCCATTCAGTAAGTTGTCTTTTCATTTTGTTGATCATTTCCTTTGCTATGCAAAAGCTTTTAAGTTTAATTAGGCCCCTTTGTTTATTTTTGCTTTTATTTCCTTTCCTTTAGGTGACAGAGCCAGAAAAATTGCTACGATTTACATCAAAGAGTGTTCTGCCTGTTTTGCTCTAGGAGATTTATGGTTTCCAGTCTTAAGTCTTTAATTCATTTTGATCTTTAATTCATTTTGAGTTTATTTTTGTGTATAGTGTTAGAGAATGTTCTAATTTAATTATTTTACATGTAGCTCTCCATTTATCCCAGCACCAATTATTGAAGACTCTCTTTTCTCCATTGTATATTGTTGTCTCTTTTGTTATATATTAATTGAACATAAGTGTATGGGTTTATTTCTTGGCTCTCTATTCTGTTCCATTGATCTCTGTATCTGTTCTTGTGCTGGTAGCATACTGTTTTGATTACTGAAGCTTTGGAGTATAGTCTGAAGTCAGGGAGCATGATTCCTCTCTGTTCTTCTTTCTCAAGATTATTTTGACAATTCAGGGTCTTTTGTGTTTCCATAAAAATTTTTAAATTATTCTAGTTCTGGGAAAAATGCCCTTGGTATTTTGATCAGGATTACATTGACTCTGTAGAGTGCCTTGGGGAGTGTGGTCATTTTAACAATATTAATTCTTCCAGTCCACCTGTTTATGACATTTTCAATTTCTTTCACCAGTGTCTTATAGTTTTCCAAGTGTATGGGTCTTTTACCTCCTTAGGTAGGTTTATTCCTAGGTATTTTATTCTTTTTATGTGATGGTAAATGGGATTGTTTCCTTAATTTCTTTTTCTGATAGTTTATAAAAATGCAGCAGATTTCTGTATGTTAATTTTGTATCCTGCAACTTTACTGAATTCATTGATGAGCTCTAGCAGTTTTCTGGTGGCATCTTTAGGATTTTCTATGTATAGTATCATGTCATCTGCAAACAGTGACAGTTTTACTTCTTCCTTTCCACTTTGGATTCCTTTTATTTCTTTTTCTTCTTGCATTCCTGTGGCTAGGACTTCCAAAATTATGTTGAAAGAAGTGGCAAGAGTGGACATCCTTGTCTTATTCCTGATCTTAGAGGAAATACTTTCAGGTTTTAACCATTGAGAATGATGTTAGCTGTACGTTTGTCATATATGGTCTTTAATATGTTGAGGTATGTTCCCTCTGTGCCCACTTTTGGAAGAGTTTTTATCGAAATCAATGTCTAATTTTGTTGAAAGCTTTTTCTGCATCTACTGAGATGATCATATGGTTTTTATACTTCCTTTTCTTAATGTAGTGTATCACATTGATTTGCAAATATTAAAAAATCCTCATATACCTGGGATAAATCCCACTTGATCATCCTATATAATCCTTTTAATGTGTTGTTGGATTCAGTTTGCTAATATTTTGTTGAGGATATTTGCTTCTGTGTTCATCAGTGATATTGGCCTATAATTTTCTTTTTTATGATAACTTTGATTTTGGTATCAGGGTGATTCTGGCCGCATAGAATGCGTTTGGAAGCATTCCTTCTTCTGCAGTTTTTTAAATAGTTTGAGAAAGATAGGTGTTAACTCTTCTCTAAGTGTTTGGTAGAATTCATCTGTGAAGCCATCTGGTCCTAACATTTGTTTGTTGGGAGTTTTTTATTACTGATTCAGTTTCATTACCGGTAATTGATCTGTTCGTATTTTGTATTTCACCTGGTTCAGTCTTGGGAGAGTGTACATTTCTAAGAATTTGTCCAGTTCTTCTAGGTTGTCCATTTTATTGACATATATATATAGTTTTTCATAGTAGTCTCAGCATCTTTTGTATTTTTGCGGTGTTGGTTGTATATTTTCCTTTTTCATTTCTGATTTTATTGATTTGGGCCCTGTCCCTTCTTTTCTTGATGAGTCTGGCTAAAGGTTTATCAACTTTGCTTATCTTTTCACAGAATCAGCTTTTAGCTTCATTGAGCTTCTCTATTGTTTTTTTAATCTCTATTTCATTTATTTCTGCTCTGATCTTTATGATATCTTTCCTTCTACTACTTTGGGTTTTGTTTGTTCTTCTTCTCTAGTTCCTTTAGGTGGAAAGTAAAGCTGTTTATTTGAGATTTTTCTAGTTTCCTGATGCAAGATTGTATCATAAACCTTCTTCTTAGAATTGCTTTTGTTGCGTCCCATAGTTTTTGGATAGTCATGTTTTCGTTTTCATTTGTCTCTAGGTGTTTGCTGAGTTCCTCTTTGATTTCTTCTTTGATCCATTGGTTATCTAGTAGCATATTGTTTAGCCTCCATGTGTTTGTCTTTTTTACAGTTTTTTTTCTTGTAGTTAATTTCTAGTCTCATAGTGTTGTGGTCAGAAAAGATGCTTGATATGATTTTAATATTTTAAATTTACTGAGGCTTCATTTATGGCCCAGCATATGATCTGTCCTGGAGAATGTTCCATGTGCACTTGAATAGAATGTGTATTCTGCTGCTTTCAGATGGAATGATCTATCTATCTATCTATCTATATCAATTAAGTCCATATGGTCTAATGTTTTCTTTATGGCCTGTGTTTCCTTATTGATTTCATGTCCGGATGATCTGTCCATTGATGTAAGTGGGGTGTCACAGTCCCCTACTGGTGTTACTGTTAATTTCTCCCTTTATGTCCGTAATATTTCTTTATGTATTTAGGTGCTTGTATGTTGGGGTGCATATTTACAATTGTTACATCTTCTTCTTGGATTGATCCCTTGATCATAATGTAGTGTCTTTCTTTGTCTCTTGTAATGACTGTACTTTAAAGTCTATTTTGTCTGCTATAAGTACTGCTTCCCCAGCTTTCTTCTGATTTCCATTTGGATGGAATACCTTTTTCCATCCCCTCACTTTTAGTCTGTGTGTGTCTTTAGATCTGAAGTGAGTCTCTTGTCTACAGCATATGTATGGGTCTTATTTTTGTATCTACTCAGCCACTCTATGTCTTGATTGGAGCATTTAGTCTGTTTACATTTAAGGTGATTATTGATAGGTATGTCCTTATTGCCATTTTTTTAATTGTTTTGGGGTTGTTTTCTTAAGTCTTTTTTGTTTCTTCTTTTGTTCTCTTCCCTTGTGATTTGGTGACTAGTGTTACACTTGGATTCCTTTTTCTTTTTCGTGCATATATCTAATATAGGTTTTTGGTTTGTGGTTACCATGATGTGTTTATATAGCAATCGATATACATGCCTGATTGTTTTTAAGTTGCTGATCTCTTACTTTCAAATGCATTTTAAAACCCCTGCATTTGTATTCTGCTTCCCTCACAAATACTGTTTTTGATATCATATTTTACATCTAATGGTTTTGTGTATCCCTTAACTGCTTATTGTGGTTATAGATGATTTTACTACTTTTGTCTTCTAACCTTCCTACTAGGTTTGTGCATGGGTGATCTCCTACATTTACTATATGTTTGCCATTGCCAATGAGCTTTCTTTTTTTTGTAATTTTCTTGTTTCTAGTTGTGGTCTTTTCTTTTTCACCTAGAGAAGTTACTTTTACATTTGTTGTAAAGATGGTCTGGTGGTGCTGAACCCTTTTAGGTTTTACTTGTCTATAAAGCTTTTGATCTCTCCATCGAATCTGAATGAGAGCCTTGCTGGGTAAAGTATTCTTGGTTGAAGTTTTTTTCCCTTTCATCACTTTAAGTATATTGTCCCACTGTCTTTTGGCCTGCAGAGTTTCTGCTGAAAAATCATCTGATAGCTTTATGGGAGTTCCCTTTTATGTTATTTGTTGCCTTTTCCTTGCTGTTTCTAATATTCTCTCTTTATTTTTAATTTGTGTCATTTCAATTACTGTGTGTCTTGGTGTGTTCTTCTTTGGGTTAATCCTATATGGTCCTCTTTAGGCCTCCTGGACTTGGATTTCTCTTTCCTTTCCCAGGTTAGGGACATTTTCAGCTATTATGTCTTCCAAAATGTTCTCAGCCCCTTTCTCTGTCTCTCTTCTCCTACTGGGACTCCTCTAATGTGAATATTATTGTGCTTGATGTTGTCCCAGTGGTCTCTTAAACTATCCTCATTTCTTTTCAGTCTTTTTTCTGTTCAGCAGCAGTGATTTCCACTACATTGTCTTCTAGCTAACTGATCCGTTCCTGTGTAGCATTTACTCTACTATTGAGTCCTTCTAGTGCATTTTTCATTTCATTTATTGTATTCTTCATCTCTGTTTGGTTGTTCTTTATATTTTCTAACTCTTTGTTAAAAACTTCTAAGTTCTCACTGTGTGCATCCATTCTTCTCCCAAGTTCTTTGATCATCTTTATGATCACTACCCTGAACTCTATCTTGGGTAGATTGACTACCTCCAGTTTCCTTAGCTCTTCTGGGGTTTTATATTGTTTCTTCATTTGGAACATGTTCCCGTGTCACCTCATTTTGCCTAAGTTGCTGTTTTTATTTTTATGTATATGGTAGGTTGTTTACATTTCCTGACCTTGGAGGAGTGAACTTTTGTAGGAGATGTCCTGTGCATCCCAGTAGCACATTCCCCTTTCATCACCTGAACTATATGCCCTAGTGGTTCCCCCTTTGAGGGCTGCTCAGGTCTTTATTTTGTGGCAGACTAACTGTGCGGAAGGTCTGGTAGGTTGGTTGGTCCCCAGTCCATTTAGTTGCTAGGTCCTGCTTCATGCAGAGGCTGCTGGATGCTGGTTGGTGGGACTGGGTCACAAGGTGGCTGACTGCAGAACCCCAGGACACCCCAGTGCTAGTACTGGCTCACTGGTGGGCAGAGTCAGGGTCCACAAGACTTCAGTGCTGTTGCCCACTCACTGGTGGTGCCTCCTAGTAAGCAGGGCTGGTGCCCAGGTGGTCCCAGGGCAGGCTCTGGCTTGCTGGTGGGCTTCCTGGGTCTGCAGGCTGCAGGTCTGTAGCTTTCTTGCCTCTGGTGTCTGACCCCTGGTAGTTGAAGTTGGTCATTAAGCTAGAGCAGGCTCCCTGGAGGGCAGAACCAAGGCCCAAGGGATTCTAGGACTGGTTTCTGCCCAGTGGTTGGTAGAGCTGGTTTCTGGGTCCTCTGGTGGGCATGGCTGTGTCCAGAGGTGGCTGTGGGCTCAGGGAGTCTTAATGCAGCCTGTCTGCTGATGGGTGAGGCAGGTCCCCACACAGTTAATTGCTTGGCCTGAGGTGGCCCAGCACTGGCACCTACAGGCTGTTGAGTGGAGCCAGTTATTGATGCTAATGAGCTAGAGGGAGGGTTCCACAATAGCGTCCACCAGCACCAGTGTCCGTGTGGTAGAGAACACTCCCCAAAATGGCTGCCACCAGTGTCTATGTCCCCAGGGTGAGCTGCAGTTGCCTTCTGCCTCTCCAGGAGACTCTCCAGGTTCAGCAGGTAGGTCTCACCCAGGATCCTATCAAATTACTGCTTCTGTCCTGGGTGCTGTAGCATGGGTGATTTTGTTGCACCTGTAACAATGAAGTCTCTATTTTCCCAGCCCCCTGGCTCTACCAAAATTAAGCCCCTTGGCCTCCAAAGCCAAATGTTCTGGGTGCTCATCTTCTCAGCGCAGGACTCCCAGGATGGGGGGTCTGATGTGGGGCTCAGAACTCTCACTCCTGTGGGAGAACGTCTACAATGTAATTATTCTCCAGTTTGTGGGTCTCCCCCTCGGGGGTATGGGACTTGACTATATTACAGGTCTTCCCCTCCAACCTGTCTCATTGTGGTTCCTTCTTTTTGTCTTTAGTTGTAGAAGATCTTTTCTTGTAGGTTCCAGTCTTTTTCATTGGTGGTTATTCTGCAAATGGTTGTGACTTTAGTGTGCCCATTAGAGGAGGTGAGTGTTTTTGATTTCAGAGTGTTTTTGATTTCTGCTCTTTCTTAGGAAATAACCAGCTCAAAATAATATTTCAAAGAGACACGTTTTGGGGTGGCAGATTCTGCTCCCTTAAGTCCTACCTTTAAAATTTTCAGAGCCTAAGGATCTAATGTGATAGATTACTCCTTATCTCTTTCAATGAGTTACTTAGTTCAGTTAAATGTGTTTTATTTCAGGAGGTGGTAATGGGGCTGCACTCTCAAAGTTAGTTCTATATTGTGTGAGAAATCAGGTATTTAATAAGGCATTTCTAAGAAAACAAAAGAGAAACAAAAGTTAATGACTGGAACAAATTATAAACCCAGTGTCTGAGTCCTGAGAGCTGCCATTTGAAAATATTTCTAAATTTCAGGGTCAAAGCATCTTGTAGAGTTTGAAATATCTCTGGTGATGTCATTGGGTGTGCAGGTAAGCTTTCTGAGTGGCTCATAGAGCAACAGGAATGAAGATTGTCTAATGATGGGCTATTGTGATCTCTCTTAAGTTTATATCAAGTTGTTCAGCTTCAGTTTGCAGGATTCCATACACAGGGCAGCTTTTATTCTCAATGATTCCAAGTCAGAAGTGGGAGAAAAGCTGGAAATGTTAATTTCAAGAGCTATAGCCAAATATTTGAGGAGACTTGAAGAATTCAGGATCCAGTCCAGTTTGCAGAAAAACAGAACCTCAAAGACAATTAACAGAACTACAATCTGATATCCATAACTGTGTATTAAGTTTCTACTGAAACAGTTTTTTCTCTCTAAAATCACCCTCATTTCTAACAAAGGTAGCCAAATTGAGACTAATATGTTTGCAAAATAAGGTTAGTTTCATTAAACTTGGCCTGAAAATTTACAGAAGTTCAGCAAGATAGCAAATGACCATTTAGGCCCTTTCAAATCTGCTTTGCTGCCACTTTTTATAAGGAATCTCCAGATTGAACTTTTAAATGCCTCTTCAGGCCAGGAAGCCACACCAAGAACTTGCTATCAGACTCCCCTGTAATACCTAGAGATTTGGGTGAATTCCTCTCTTCTTGAGGTCTCCAAAATATCCTGAGGTTTCTGCACCTGCCAGGAAGTGACTTCCCTTCCTCACCTGTAAGGCTGCTGGTAACCCCATGAGCAAGGTACCAGGCTGTATTTTCAAGGGGCTTTATGGCTCTTTCATAAAGTTAATCTTTGTTTCTTAAAGGTGTCTGCTCGTATCTGAGTCTATGCACATTCTCAAATATGACATTCCAGTCAAAGCTTTGGTAATATAACCTGTGTTTCTAGTTGTTTCCTCTAACAAGGAGATCAGATTTTTAGTGAAATTATGTAAATAACTCTACTGCCATGAAAATGAGAATATTCATGAAGAGCTTCCAAATTCTGGAGGGATCAGGTAGAGAGAAAAAGATAAATGTTTCCATTCTGCTTACAAATGTATAATTTACCAAATTGCTGTAAATCATAGTTAGCTTAAGAGGAAAGGTTTCCTTATATCTGGAACACAAAGATTAAAAGCCAGTAATATTACAGACAAAAATTCATAAAAATTATAATCATATTCATCAGCTCACTCAGTCCTATGTAACTAATTCTTGTTGATCTTGATCTTCTGTTAGCAGTTTTATGAAGCCATCATGTTCTCCACTGGGGTTCTGTAATTTCTTACCCAGTTCAGTGGTATGATCTAAAAATTATCAGAGGCCTGTATTTCAAAAAGTCCTATGAATCTTCTTGAAGAGTAAGCATTTTTGCAAAACCATTAGAGCAAAATAATAGCTCTCTGTAAATGACAAAAGACTTAAAATGACATGGTTAAAGATCTGAATACAAAGCAGTTGACAGGAAATTTGGTTATTTCTGTGGCACACATTTTAAGAAAATAACTAGAATTATAACTGAAAACATTATACCAGAACATATCTGAATTTTAGGAATTTCCTATAATTTCTAGAAGTTCATACTAGTAACATTTACCCATACAATATAACTAAAGAAATTTATCATTACTCATTTGACAATGTTTCCCATGTAATTTAACATACATATTAAACCTAATTAGTTAACATATCTTTAATAAGGAGAGAAAATAAATCTCTTGAAGTGTTTCAGGGACCTTCTAGAAAACACCAAAATTATTTCCACATCAGTAATACTTCATTCAGTATTTGTTTTGGGGGAAGTTTGTCAAATATATCAAGGTTTTAAAACACTTGGTCAAGGAGGATCATAGATCACTGTGAATCAACACTTAGTTATCCACCCAACCAAAGTGACAAAAGATTTCAAAAGCAAATATAGAAAGTTACAACAGATTACTTAAAAGGTAAAGAAACTTATACACTCTGTTATCAAAGGCAAATCAGTAGTTGAAGAAAACTTTGTCCTCTCAACAGAGAAAACCAAATTCTGGCTTCTCACTGCCTTACTTTTGCTATTAAAATTCATTCACTCAATTAAATTCATTCCAATCTTTGCCAGCTTGACCATGCATAACTCTTTTCTCAATGTTCCTTTTCCACAAACCTTTTATCGCTCCCTTTTTTAAAACTCATTTTAGGACAAAAGTATTTTCTTTTAACAAAATGCATTTCCATTCTTTATTTTTAATATTAATTTTAGTAATTTTAATTACATACGTCAATTAGAATTCTTAATCAGAATTCTTAATCCTTAGAAACATTAATTTCTAGTGAAAACTAAGGCATAAGCAATTGTAAACTATTACACCAATATTTTTTGACTGACAAACTTTATGAATACATATCATAATTTCTAAAAACATACATTTCCTCATAGCACATTTTTTTTCAATGTGGTAAAAGACATATTTCTAATAAACCCAAATATCTTTAGTTTTTCTGTAACAGGAAGACAAAAGTAGGCAAACTTAGACTTGTTTAGCAATTAGTGTTTCAGTATTTTATCTTACTTGGAAATGATCTAGACATTCAATGAATTCCCATCATTTAACTTAACTTAGCAAAACTGTAAAGGTTTAAATTACCAAGATATTTTGGAAGGTGTTTTTAAGTCTTAGCCCACTTACATCTATCTAAATCATTTGTTACCGAAAAGTATGTTTAGATTACCCATGAAAACTTCATGAGACATTAGACAAACTGAGCCATCATCCCAAGCTATTTTTCTTGCTGAAAAATTTTGTTACTGAGATAACATGAACTTATTTGACTTTCAGTAAACCTAGTGATGCCAAAAACTTGGCCTCTGTGCACTGGTGCCAAATCAAATCTCGGAGACAGAGTTTTGGGTGAAGTAGAAAAGAATAGCTTTATTGCTTTGCCAGGCAAAGAGGGACACAGCAGGCTCATGCCCTCAAAAACTGTGTGTCCCAACCCTGTGGGATTTGGTGAGGAGTTTTCTAGCAATGGTTCAAGGGTGGGGTTGCTGATAAGGATCAGGATGTGTGCAGGGCCTGCATTCCTCTAATCTGGCCTCAGACAGTCTCCTGATGAGCTTCTGTGGTTCTCAGGGTTATCAAACTGTGACCTTATCTCTGGAATGAAGAATGCTTCCTCAAGTGGTTAACATCTTCCATTTGTTGGGGGTTTTATTTCTGCAGAAAAGCTCAAAGATATTGTTATGGTATGCCTTGAGGCAGAACCAGGACCCTGCCCCAAGGCTGCACTATTGTTTCTTGACTGCTCCTCCCTTGTCTCTTCATCCCCTCCCTTCCCTGATCAGCACATGTTTGAATCTGCCCTTTGGAACTCAGGAAAGGTCATGGAGGCCACAAACAAGAAATGGGGGACACAGTCTGTGCCCAGGAGCCCCACAGGGTCCCGCTCAGTTTCACTAGGTACAATAAAGGAATTTTACTTAATGTTGATAACTCTAAAGACATATCTATATTAATTAAGCCAATAAACATAAACTAGCTTTAATACTGAATATTTTCCCAGATCAAGAATTTCAAGCTACAGATTGCCAACAAACACATGAAAGAATGCTCAACATCATTAATCATTAGAGAAATGCAAATCAAAACTACAATGAGATATCATCTCACACCAGTCAGAATGGCCATCATCAAAAAATCTAGAACCAATAAATGCTGGAGAGGGTGTGGAGAAAAGGGAACACTCTTGCACTGCTGGTGGGAATGTGAATTGGTACAGCCACTATGGAGAACAGTATGGAGGTTCCTTAAAAAACTACAAATACAACTACCATATGACCCAGCAATCCCACTACTGGGCATATACCCTGAGAAAACCATAATTCAAGAAGAGTCATGTACCAAAATGTTCATTGCAGCTCTATTTACAATAGCCAGGACATGGAAGCAACCTAAGTGTCCATCATCGGATGAATGGATAAAGAAGATGTGGCACATATATACAATGGAATATTACTCAGCCATAAAAAGAAACGAAATTGAGTTATTTGTAGTGAGGTGGATGGACCTAGAGTCTGTCATACAGAATGAAGTAAGTCAGAAAGAGAAAGACAAATACCGGATGCTAACACATATATGTGGAATTTAAGAAAAAAAAGTCGTGAAGAACCTAGGGGTAAGACGGGAATAAAGACACAGACCTACTAAAGAATGGACTTGAGGATATGGGGAGGGGGAAGGGTAAGCTGTGACAAAGTGAGAGAGTGGCATGGACATATATACACTACCAAATGTAAAATAGATAGCTAGTGGGAAGCAGCTGCATAGCACAGGGAGATCAGCTCGGTGCTCTGTGACCACCTAGAGGGGTGGGATAGGGAGGGTGGGAGGGAGGGAGATGCAAGAGGGAAGAGATATGGGAACATATGTATATGTATAACTGATTCACTTTGTTATAAAGCAGAAACTAACACACCATTGTAAAGCAATTATACTCCAATAAAGATGTAAAAAAAATAAAAATGAGAGAACACTGCACTCCTATCAGAATGGCTAAAAATAAAAAGATTGATGATATTTAAAAAAAAAAAAGAAAAAAAAAAAAGAGCCCTGGTGGCACAGGGGTTGAGAGTCCACCTGCCAGTTCAGGGGACATGGGTTCGTGCCCCGGTCCGGGAAGATCCCACATGCCGTAGAGCAGCTAGGCCCGTGAGCCATGGCCGCTGAGCCTGCACGTCTGGAGCCTGTGCTCCACAACGGGAGAGGCCACAATAGTGAGAGGCCCGTGTACCGCAAAAAAAAAAAAGAAAAGAATTTCAAGCTGAAAATTATTTGGTTTAGTTTCTATTATATATTTCTGAGTATATATGTGCTTAATTTTCTTTAAGCTAACTAAATAGAGCTCTTTTACAAATTAATTTTGGTAATACCACTTAAAGGTAGAAAATACCACATATCTATAACACATATTTATAGACACATACAAATACAAACAGAAACCTTATAGCTCCCATTCTAAAATTTAAGCCATGGATCAGGTATGATCATTTAAAACCCACCAGTCACAAAAGAAGTTGGATTCAAACTGGGTTCCCAGCAGATAAAATAAGTCAAGGTCAGCTGTTCAGATGGCTAAACCCTTTTTACTAATATTTGTGGAGAAGACACTTAAGATTTATATTTGTCCTTAACAAGTCGAGTTTCAGTGACCTTTTCCCCTTTTGTTTTTTCTTTTAAATAAGAGGAAACTCCTGAAATGTGCATTTTAAAGTGATGGCCTAGATAAGAGTTCCTGGAGTAGACCCTGTAGAATATTTGCATCTCAAAGGCAAAGGGAGGGGAATACAAGTTCCTTCTAAAAGGATTTTTGTTCCCTTATAGCCAGATTTTTCTTCTTAATACAAGACTTTTAAGATAAATATGGGAGATTTGGGGAGTGGTTAAAAAAAAAAAAAAGATTGGTGGGCTTTGAATTGTTTCTGGAGCCACCAATCTGGTCCTGTAAGACAATTTGTAAAGACAAAGAAAGCCTGTTTTTAATTCCCAAAAGATTAGGTTGCCACCTAAATGAAATCAAAGGATTGCCAAACTCATCTACCTATGCTCTGTGGTTTTCTTTCCCTCTTGATACATTTAGCTTGGGGAAAAAGGCCTTAAAAAATTCCTAGCAGACTCCTAATATCAGCTATGTTCATAAGTTCAGTCAGATCATATGACATCTCAATTTATTTTCATATCTATCTACTGTCTCAGCAGGACATCCATTTACAAAAACATTTGAGGATCCTCCCTGAGTTTAAGAAATTATTTTTTTTAATTTAATTTAGACTAATTTAAAATTTTTAAATTTGTATTTTATATCAGAGCATAGTTGATTAACAATGTTGTGTTAGTTTCAGGTGTACAACAGGGTGATTCAGTTATACATGTATCTATTCTTTTTCACATTCTTTTCCCATTTAGGTACAGAATGTTGAGCAGCATTCCCTGTGCTATACAGTAGGTTCTTATCTAGCAGTGTGTACTTGTCAGTCCCAAACTCCCAATGTAGCCCTACCCTGAACTCTTCCCCCCACTAACCATAAATTCATTCTCTAAGTCTGTGAGTTTGTTTCGTAAATAAGCTCATTTGTATCATTTTTTCTTTTTATTAGATTCCACATATAAGCAGTATCGCATAATATTTGTCTTTCTCTGACTCTTCTGTTAGTATGATAATCTCCAGGTCCATCCATGTTGCTACAAATGGCATTATTTCATTCCTTTTAATGGCTGAGTAATATTCCATTGTATATGTGTACCATATCTTCTTTATCCATTCATCTGTTGATGGACATTTAGGTTGCTTCCATGTCTTGGCTATTGTAAACAGTGCTTCAGTGAACATTGGGGTGGGGGCCTGTATCCTTTCAAACCATGGTTTTCTCTGGTTATATGCCCAGGAGTGGGATTGTTGGATCATCTGGTAGCTCTATTTTTAGTTTCCTAAGGAACCTTCATACAGTTCGCCATAGTGGCTGTACCAATTTACATTCCCACCAACAGTGTAGGATGGTTTCTTTTTCTCCACACCCTTTCCAGCATTTATTTTTAGTAGATTTTTTTGATGATGGCCATTCTGACTGGTGTAAGGTGATATCTAATTGTAGTTTTGATTGGCATTTCTCTAATAATTAGTGATGTTGAGCATCTTTTCATGTGCCTCTTGGCCATCTGTATGTCTTCTTTGAAGAAATGTCTGTTTAGATCTTCTGCCCATTTTTTGATTAGGTGGTTTGTTTTTTTGATATTGAGCTGCATGTGTTATTTGTAAATTCTGGAGGCTAATCCCTTGGTCAGTCACATCGTTTGCAAATATTTTTTTCCCATTCTCTGGCTTGTCTTTTCGTTTTGTTTATGATTTCCTTTGCTGTTCAAAAGCTTTTGAGTTCAATTAGGTCCCATTTGTTTATTTTTGTTTTTATTTTCATTACTCTAGGAGACAGCTTGGAAAAGATATTGCTGCGATTAATGTCAAAGAGTGTTCTGCCTATGTTTTCCTCTAAGAGTTTTATAGTATCTGGTCTTACATTTAAGTCTTTAATCCATTTTGTGTTTATTTTTATGTATGGTGTTAAGAAATGTTCTAATTTCATTTTTTTACATGTAGCTGTCCAGTTTTCTAAGGACCATTTATTGAACAGACTGTTTTTCCCCCATTGCATAGTCTTGCCTCCTTTGTCATAGATTAGGTGACCACAGGTGCATGGGTTTATCTCTGGGCTTTCTATCCTGTTCCATTGATCTATATTTCTGTTTTTGTGCCGGTACCATACTGTTTTGATGACTGTAGCTTTGTAGTATAGTCTGAAGCCCAGGGGCCCGATTCCTCCAGCTTTGTTTTTCTTTCTCAAGATTACTTTGGCTATTCCGGGTCTTTTGTGTTTCCATACAAATTATAATTTTTTTGTTCTAGTTCTGTGAAAAATGCCATTGGTAATTTGACAGGGATTGCATTGAATCTGTAGATTGCCTTGGAAAGCATAGTCTTTTGGAAAATACTGATTCTTTCAATCCAAGAACATGGTATATCCCTCCATCCATTTGTGTCATCTCCAATTTCTTCCATCAGCTTCTTATAGTTTTCAGAGTAGAGGTCTTTTGTCTCCCTAGGTAGGTTTATTCCTAGGTATTCTTTTGGGTAGTATAGTCATTTTCTCAATATTGATTTTTCTAATCCAAGAACATGGTATATCTCTCCATCTATTTTTGTCATCTTTTATTTCTTTCATCAATATCTTATAGTTTTCTGAGTGCACGTCTTTTGCCTCCTTGGGTAGGTTTATTTTTAGGCATTTTATTCTTTTTGATGCAGTGGTAAATGGGATTGTTTCCTTAATTTCTATTTCTGATCCTTCATTGTTAGTGTATAGGAATGCAAGGGATTTCTGTGTATTAATTTTGTGTCCATAAACTTTACCATATTCATTGATGAGCTCTAGTAGTTTTCTGGTAGCATCTTTAGGATTTTCTATGTACAGTATCGTCATATCTGCAAACACTGACAGTTTTACTCTTCTTTTCCAATTTGAATTTCATTTTCTTTTCTTTTTCTTCTCTGATTGCCAAGGCTAGGACTTCCAAAACTATGTTGAATAAAAGTGGTGAAAGTGGACATCCTTGTCTTATTCCTGATCTTAGAGGGAATGCTTTCAGCTTTACACCATTGAGTATGATTTTAGCTGTAGGTTTGTCATATATGGCCTTTATTATGTTGAGGTATGTTCCCTCTATTGCCACTTGCTGGAGGGTTCTTATCATAAATCAGTGTTGAATTTTGTCAAAAGCCTTTTCTGCTTCTATTGTGATAATCATATGGCTTTTATTCTTCAATTTGTTGATGTGGTGTATTGCACTGATTGATTTGTGTATATTGAAGAATACTTGCATCCCTGGGATAAATCCCACTTGATCATGGTATATGATCCTTTTAAGTATTGCTGGATTCAGATTGCTAGTATTTTGTTGAGGATTTTTGCATCTATGTTCCTCAGTGATATTGGCCTATAATTTTCTTTTTTTGTGGTATCTTTGTCTGTTTTTGGTATCAGGATGATGGTGGCCTCATAGAATGAGTTTGGGAGTATCCCTTTCTCTGCAATTTTTTGGAATAGGTTCAGCAGTATAGGTGTTAACTCTTCTCTAAGTGTTTGATAGAATTTGCCTGTGAAGCCATCTAGTCCTGCACATTTGTTTGTTGGTAGTTTTTTAATCACAGTTTCACTTTTAGTACTTTGATCTGTTCATTTTTCTATTTCTTTTTGGTTCCCTCTTGGGAGATTGTACCTTTCTAGAATTTGTCCAGTTCTTCCAGGTTTGTCCATTTTATTGCATATAGTTGCTTGTAATAGTCTCTTAGGATCTTCTATACTTCTGTGTTGTATATTGTAACTTCTCCTTTATTTCTAATTTTATAGATTTGATCCCTGTCCCTTTTATTCTTGATGAGTCTGGCTAAAGTTTTATCAATTTTGTTTATCTTTTCCATGAAACAGCTTTTAGTTTCATTGATCTTTTCTATCTTTTAATTTGTTTCTATTTCATTTATTTTTCCTCTGATCTTTATGATTTCTTTCCTTTTACTAACTTTGGGTTTTGTTTGTTCTTTTCCTCTAACTGCTTTAGGTGTAAGGTTAAGTTGTTTATTTGTGATTCTTGTTTCCTGTGATAAGATTGTATTGTTATAAACTTCCCTCTTAGAGCTGCTTTTGCTGCATCCCATAGGTTTTGGGTCATCATGCTTTCATTTTCATTTGTCTCTAGGTATTTATTGATCACCTCTTTGATTTCTTAAGAAATCTGTTGGTTGTTAGTACCATATTGTTTAGCCTCCATGTGTTTGTGTTTTTTTGCAGTTTTTTTTCTTGTAGTTGATTTCTAATCTCATAGTGTTGTGGTTGGAAAAGATGCTTGATATGATTTCAATTTTCTTAAATTTACTGAGGGTTGCTATGTGGTCAGTCTTGGAGAATGTTCCATGTTCACTTGAGAAGAATGTGTATTCTGCTGCTTTTGGAAGGAATGCTCATAAATATCAATTAAGTCCATCTGGTCAAATGTGTTATTTAAGGCCTGTATTTCCTTATTGATCTTCTATCTGGATGATCTGTCCATTGATGAAAGTGGGGTGTTAAAGTTCCCCACTATTATTCAATTGCTGTTGATTTCTCCTTTTATGGCTGTTAGTATTTGCTTTATATATTAGGGTGCTCCAGTGTTCAGTGCATATATATTTACAATTGTTATATCTTTTTCTTGGATTGTTCCCTTGATCCTTATGTAGTGTCCCTCTTTGTTCTTGTAACATTCTTTATTTTAAAATCTATTTTCTCTGATGTGAGTATTGCTATTCCAGTTTTCTTTTGATTTCCATTTGCATGGAATACCTTTTTCCATCCCCTCACTTTCAGTCTGTATGTATCCCTACATCTGAAGTGGGTCTCTTCTAGACAGTATGTATAGGTGTCTTATTTTTGTATCCATTCAGCCAGTCACTGTGTTTTTTTGGAGCATTTAATCCATTTACATTTAAGGTAGTTATCAATATGTATGTTCCCATTGTCATTTTCTTAATTGCGTTTTATTTGCTTATGAAGGTCTTTTTTTCTTCCCTTCCTCTTTTGTTCTTTTCCCTTGCAAGTTGATGACTAATTTTAGTGTTGTGTTTGTATTCCATTTTCTTTTTTGTGTTTGTATGTATTGTAAATTTCCAGTTTGCAATTACCATGAGGTTTTGATATATCATTCTATATATAAAAAGTTGTTTTAATTGCTGATCTTTTAATTTCAAGTGCATTTCCAATAACCTGCATTTGTACTCTCCTCTTCTCACAGTTGCTGGTTTTGATATCATATTTGTGTGCAGATGATTTCCTACCTTTATGTTTGCCTTTACAGGTGAGCTTTTCCATTTGTAATTTTCTTGTTTCTAGTAGTGGCCTTTTCTTTTCCTCCTAGAGAAGTTCCTTTAGCATTTGTTGTAAAACTGGTCTGGTGGTGCTGAATTCTCTTAGCTTTTGCTTGTCTGTAAAGCTTTTGACTTCTCTGTCGAATTTCAGTGAGAGCCTTGCTGCATAGAGTATTCTTGGTTGTAGTTTCTTCCCTTTCATCACTTTAAATATATTGTGCCACTCCCTTCTGACCTGCAGAGTTTCTGCTGAAAAATCAGCTGATAACCTTATGGGAATTCCCTTGCATATCATTTGTTGCTTTCCCCTTGTTGCTTTTAACATTTTTTCTTTGTCTTTGTCAGTTTGATTACTATGTGTCTCAGCATGTTCCTCCTTGGGTTTATTCTTACTGGGACTCTGCACTTCCTGGAGTTGGGTGACTGTTTTCCTTTCCCACGTTAGGGAAGTTTTCAGCTATTAGCTTTTGAAATATTTTCTCAGGTCCTTTCTCTCACTCTCTTCTCCTTCTGGAAGTCCTATTATGCAAATGTTGGTGCATTTAATATTGTTCCCAAAGTCTCTTAGACTGTCTTCATTATTTTTTCATTCTTTTTTTCATTATTCTGTTTCTCTATGTTCCAGCTCACTTATCCATTCCTCTGCCTCAGTTACTCTGCTATTGATTCCTTCTAGTGTATTTTTTATTTCAGTTATTTATTGTTCATCTCTGTTTGTTCTTTAAAGCTTCTACGTCTTTGTTTAACATTTCTTTCGTCTTCTCGATCTGTGCCTTCATTCTTTATAAATTTATTATTTTATTTTTGGCTGTGTTGGGTCTTCATTGCTGTGTGCAGGCTTTCTCTAGTTGCAGCGAGCAGGGCCTACTCTTCATTGTGGTACACAGGCTTCTCATTGCAGTGGCTCCTCTTGTTGCAGAGCATGGGCTCTAGGCATGGCGGCTTCAGTAGTTGTGGCATGCAGGCTCAGTAGTTGTGGCGCAGGGGCTTAGGTGCTCCGTGGCATGTGGGATCTTCCCAGACCAGAGCTTGAGCCTGTGTCCCCTGCACTGGCCGGCGGATTCTTAACCACTGCACCACAAGGGAAGCCCTGTGCCTTCATTCTTTTTCCAAGATCTTGGATCATCTTTACTATCATTACTCTGAATTCATTTTTTCAGTAGGTTGCCTATCTCCACCTCACTTAGTTGTTCTTCTGGGGTTTTATCTATTTCCTTCATCTCAGACATATTCCTCTGCTATCTCATTCTGTCTGACTTTCTGTGGGTGTGTTTTCCATTCTTCAGGCTGCAGAGTTGTAGTTGTTCTTGCTTCTGCTCTCTGCCCTCTCATGGATGAGGCTAAGAGGCTTGTGCAGGCTTACTGGTAGGAGGGTCTGGTTCCTGCCCAGTGGTGGGTGGAGCTGGGTCTTGTCCCTCTGGTTGGCAGGGCCATGCTTAGGAAGACTTTATACAGCCTGTCTGCTGATGGTAGGGGCTGTGTTCCTGTCCTGTTGGTTGTTTGGCCTGAGGTGTCTCAGCACTGGAACCCACAGGCTGTTGGGTGGAGCTGGGTCTTGGGGAGGAAATATCAGCCTTCAGGAAGGCTCACGTCAATGAGTAATTACCAGAACTGCTGCTGCCAGTGTCTTTGTCCCTGCAGTGAGCCACAGGTGCACCCCACCTCCACAGGAGACCCTCCAGTACTAGCAGGTATGTCTGTCCCAGGCCCTTATGATGTCACTGCTTTTTTCCCTGGGTCCTGTTACACACAAGACCTTGTGTGCACCCTTCAAAAGTGGAGTTTCTGTTTCCCCCAGTCCTGTGGAGTTCCTGCAATCAAACCCTGCTGGTCTTCAAAGCCAGATTCTCTGGGGGCTCCTCCTCCATTTCCAGGCCCCCAGTCTGAGAAGCTTGACGTGGAGCTCAGGACTTTCACTCCTGTGGGAGTACTTCTGTGGTGTAATTATTTTCCAGTTTGTGTGTCGCCCACCTGGCAGGTATGGGATTTGGTTTTATCAGAATTGTGCCCCTCCTACCATCTCATTTTGGCTTCTTCTTTGTCTTTGGATGTAGGATATCTTTCTTGGTGGGTTCTAGCATTTTTTGTGTTGTTGTTGTTGATGGTTGTTCATCAGTTAGCTGTGTTTCTGTAAGGAGGGATGAGCTCACATCCTTCTACTCTGCTATCTTGCTGGCAAAATCCAAGAAAAATTTTAATTATCATGGTTGATTTGGCCTTCAACCTGAATAGGATTGGTTATAGCCTCAGGTGATCCCATTTCCAAAGGCAATGGTTTAATAATCTCTTCAGAATGGAAAGGCAATTCAGACAGAGGATTACTAGAATGGGTACCCAAATGAAGGAGGATAGAGTAGAGCAGTAGGAGTTACATTAGTCTTACAGTGTTTTGTCTTAGGTACCTTTTATATTTTTAATTCTTCATAAGCTTTCCCAACAGATCCTTCAGTGAAGCTATTTTGGAAGTTAAAAGCTGTTTGGTGCTTCTGCCTACCAATTAAAATAGGTGCAATTGTTTAGGATGAGAGTTCTCTCAAAATTTGCCAATTTAGACATTTGTCCAATTCAAAGGATCCATCATCTGGGTATTGACAAATAGGATCTTATAGCACTCAAATGAGTAAGGTGCCAGAAAGCAAGAGAGTGGAAAGGATGCAGCCCTCACAAGATCCAGAAAGTTCACTCCTAGTGATAGTCTAAGAAAGTAAAGGCCTTCATTGAATGGGCAGAAGCAATGAAGGTTGAGATAAAAAAGTCCCTTAAGGACTGGGCCCCTTATGACAAACTGCCCTGAGTTTGGGTTTCTTGCAGCCAAACTAAGACCTAAGGGGGATGTGCTGTGAGGATGGGGCTTGTGTGTTGCTTTACAGAGTACCTTATTGCATGGAAATTTTCTTGAGGTTGGTGGGTGATCTAGTGTGATCTAACCTGTTCTGTGACCAAGTTATCCTTTCATGGGTGCCTTTTTGAGGTGGCAAGTGCCCTAATGGCCGTTAAATGCTATATCTATGCCCACCAATAGTGCTACTGTGGCTTCCAACATATCCCTTAGGAATAGCTTTTACCTCATGTTATATTAACCCACAGCAAACTGGTCTGCTAAGGCCCACAAACTCACCAGTCTGTGGGGCTGGCTCAGACACAGCAGGCTTTTAAGACCTGTGCCTGAATCTTAACCTATGGAATTTCCTTCTATGACAAATGACACAATAGACAGAGACAAGGAAAAATAATAACCATCTCTGGGAGGTAAAGGATCAACAAACCAAGAGCACTCTACTGAATTTCCCAAGAGTTGCTTAGTCCAGGAGCTAGCCCTACAAATATTTTCTCCTGCCAATCTAAATTTAGAAAAGGGAAAAAGGACTCTTACTCGTTTCCAACATACCTTGCAGGCACAGATCCCAGAGACAGACATGGTAAGAATTCTCACCTTCTGCTTTTGTCAGATGTCCCTGGATCTCTTAACTGCAGCAGCCTTGGGGCAAGTAGTGTCCAGCCAGTAAAGTTGCATCCCGTTTTCATCACCAGTTGTAGGGGAGGAAGCAATTTTCCTCTATCCTTCTATGTTCTCCTAGCTGGTCTAAGGATTAAATGACATGAGACAGGAGAAAATCAAATAAAATTTAATAACGTGTACATGAGAGAGACATAGAAAAACTAAGTAACCAACATCTTTTTTTTATTTTTTAGGAGAATCAAATATGTTACCTTTCTTATTATTTTGTTTACTTTTTAAACCAAATTGTTTAAGTGATTTTTTTCTTTAGTTTTTTTAGTATTTAAAATATTTTTCTTTAAATTTTTGAAGAACATATTTAAAACAGGTTATTACTTAAGAGGGTTAAGTGTTTAGAATAGTTCCTGCCAAATAATAAATGCTCAATAAATGATAGCTATTTTAACTACCTATTACCTATTCTATTTGCAACTTATACAATTAAAAAATTAAATTGTTTTAATTCTTTTCCTCTCCCAACACTCCCTCCATTTTTTTTTTTTTTTTTTTTAGGAATAACCTGGCTGTTCAGATTCTGGTCACGATATTAATTTTTTTTGAAATACACTTTTAGAGCAGTTTTAGATTCACAGCAAAATTGAGCAGAAATGGCATTAATTTTTACATAATTTTAATTTTTTCTAAATACTTATTTTAACATTTCTATATTGGTTTTTGCAAGTACATTAAAATTATTTAAAATTAACTTTAGGTTTTATGAATTTTATTTTTTCACATAGTTCAGTCTGAAGATGGATTGCTGATCCTGAGTCTTTTCTCCTTTTTTATTTTCCACTTTTTAAGTATAGTCCAAATCCTGACTTTTGTGTTCTATAGCTTTCTTAGCTGTAAGATATTTAAAACGTTGTCTCTGGTCTTAACTACTAATAGTAATTAACAGTCTTCTTTACTTGTAAATCAAATGGAAGGAGAAAAATGAAGAACAAACAAAGGAAGGTCTTTGCTATTTGAAGAAGGAACCTTGCATTTCTCAAATAATACAACTAAATAATATATGTTGGTTTTCCTCTCCACGTCTTCTCCTCAGCAGTATATTCAATTCAGTAGCACTTTTGTGAGCTCTGTGTAAAAGATATACTAGAATACATCCATATTTGTCCATCTCCACTGTTATTCCCAAGTCCAAGTCATCATCATCTTTCATTTTGATAATCAAACCAGACTGTGCTTTACTGTTAACCTAGTATTTTACCTCACCGAGTGAATAATTTACCTATGAGGACACCCTTTATTCTGAGTAGAGAAGTAGAGGGCATCTTGATGTATTATGGATCTCTACAATGATAATAAGCATGTTTCCATCCAAGGGAGATATTCTAATATACCTGTCACCTGTGTAATGTCCATCTGAATAGTAATTTTTAGAGTTCATGATGGTTCCTGGAACTCCTAGCCTGCATAATTTTCCCAACTCAGAAACCTTATAGCACTTAGATGATGTTCTATAGTTTAGATCTAGAATATGTTTTTTTAAAAAAATATGGTTTGTATACCAATAATTTTATTACTTTTATTTATTATTACTCCTCATTGTTCAAAGTTCATTTTTCTTCATTATCTCCTTACCCCCTTTTTTTTTTTTTGCGGTATGCGGGCCTCTCACTCTCATGGCCTCTCCCGTTGCGGAGCACAAGCTCCGGACGCGCAGGCTCAGCGGCCATGGCTCACGGACCCAGCCGCTCTGTGGCATGTGGGATCTTCCCGGACCGGGGCACGAACCCGTGTCCCCTGCATCGGTAGGCAGACTCTCAACCACTGCGCCACCAGGGAAGCCCTCTCCTTACCCTTTTAAGCCAATGTTTCCCCTTATGTTATATCCAACTCTAGATTGTCAACCTGTTGAGAACTAGGATAATAATATATTTTATTCCTATATTTTATGCGTTAACCTGAAAATAAATGTTCAACAAGCCTTCTAATTGACTTATTAATAGGGCTAAAATGGAACTCCTGGGAAAAATGGTTCCTTTAAGGATACAAGTAATTATAATTTGAAGTATTTTATATTATTTTGAAAAAGTAGGAGACATATCACACTGGAGCAAATATGTTTGAAAGAGTGAGCGATTAAATCATGATTTCAGTCTTTACAAGGATGAAAAATATTTTCCCAGTGCTTTTGATTAAACTTAATGGGTGGCAACTCATTTAGGTTAACTTGTCTGGAAAACTAAAATAGTCAATTTGATAGTTAAATATATAGACCCTTGTTCTGACATTAATCAATACTGAATAAGCCAGCATTTTCCTCATTACTCTCCTTCAAATTTAAAGAGATTATAATTTTTAAAATAATTATCACTTTAAGGTCAATTGTTCAGGTTAAGTTCATTAGCAATATATATCATGAGGTAGCTGTAATATAGCACTAATGATACTTTGTTATTGAAAAACTTTAGTTCCAGTTATAGTTCAGTCACTTACTAGGTATGTGCATTTAAGTAGTGGACCTATTTACTCAGAGCCTCAGTTTCTTAATATGAAATTGGAATAATTCTGTCTGCCTTATGGATTCCATACAATAATTAAATGCAATAGTGCCTATGATGAAAGCATTTATACACTCAACAACATTTCTAGAAAAAAATAATTCTCTATCTCAAGAGCCAATTTCATTTTAATAATTCCAAATTCTTATTTAGGCTATAAAATAAAAGGTTATGCCCTGAAATGTATTTTCTAAATAAAAACACCTTTCTTCTAACTAAGAAACTTGCTTTCATGTATCCTTTGATGTGCTAGCTAGGTCTTCTGACAATCAACAAGATAAAGTAATTTACTTACAACAAAAGCTATAACAATAGCCTCTTTCTCTGTTCCAGGTAAGGTTGTTGAAAGAGAGCATGTTAGATTTTATAGACAGGTAATAACTTGGTAAAATGTCGGCATCCTATTATATTTGGATAATTGTTTTACATAGAGTGGATTGGGTGCAGCCAGACTAGATGTGGCCATGGAGACAATGACCTCTTGAACCTCTGTTCTGAGCCTCCTGCCCCATCAGTGGTGAATACTCTTTATAAACAATAGCCTAAATATAACATTTGTTATAACAAAAGATAAAAACACAATCACTGCTTGCTGCAGTTCTAGCCACAAAAAGTGGAGTAATGAAAAGGAGAGAAAGAATGTGGTTGATGGGCTCACATCTGTCACATCTTTCATCTCACACTGGCTTTTGTCTAGATGTTAGGATTACTTATGATCATTGTAACCAGGCCATAAGCAGCCTTTCCATGGTTTTTCCCACATATGGCCATTAATATAGCCACTCCTGCATTCTTTTGATTAATGTGGCTTATATAATTAGTGTTAACATATGGTTTTCTGTCCTACTTTTAACCTATTTGTGGTTAGGAGTGAGTTTCTTGTAAACAGCTTGTACCTGAGTCTTTCTTTTTTAGCCAGTCTGTCAATCTTTACCATTGAATTGGGGTGTTCAGACCATGTACGTTGAATATAGTTGCTGATATTATTTGGTTTAATTACACAATCTTTCTGTTTGTTTTCTATTTATCCTGTCTGTTCTTTGCTCTCTTTTTTTGTTCTTTTTGTGCTTACTTTTGAATTAATTAAGCATTTCTATGATTGGTTTTATGTCCTTTGTTGGCTTATTAGCTATTGCTCTTTGTTGTGTTATTTATGTAGTTGCTACATGAATCATAGTATACATCTTTAGCTTAACAGTCAACTTTTCAGTGCTGTTATAACACTTCACATTAGTATAAGAACAATGTACTTCTATTTATCCTGGCTTCTGTGTTATTTTTGTCATGAATTTTACTTCTACATTGGCTGTAAATCACACACAACACATTATAATTTTTACTGTAAATACTGAATTTACAGTAAAAGAAACAATCACTGTTTGCTGCAGTTCCAGCCATACAGGTGGGATAATGAAAAGAAGCAGAGAATGTGCTAGTGATTTAAATAATATGACAACAAGATTTAACATTTACCCATGCAGCTACAATTTCTGGTACTCTGCATTCCCTTGTATAATCCAGAATTCTCTCTGGCATCCTTTACCTTTTACCTGAAAAACTTCCTTTTACATTTCTTGTGATGCAAAATATTCAAGCCTGCTGGTAATGAATTCTTTAAAGTGTTTAAAGTTTGAAAAAGTATTTATTTTGCCTTAAATTTTGAAAGATATTTTCTGTGGGTAAAGAAATCTTTATTGGTAGGGTTTTGTTTTGGTTTTGTTTTTTGTTTCAATACTTTAAAAATGTTGCTCCACTGTCTTCTGTCTTCTGTTATTTTCTGTTTTGCTAATGCTATATAATTATAGGTAAAATTGCTGTCATCGTTATCTGTTTCTCTGTACATACTGCATATTTTTTTTTTGCTTTTAATATTTGTCTCTTTGTCACTGCTCTTCAGTAATTTTATTATTATATGCCTTGGTGAAATTTTATGTTTCTTTGCTTAGGATTTCTTGAGCTTATTGGATCTCTGGATTTGTAGTTTTCAGCAATTTTGGAAAAAATCTAGCCATTATTTCTTTATTTTTTTGTTTCTCCCCTAGTTCCCCTTTTCTCCAGAGACTCCAACAATATGCATATTCAGCCATCTGAAAATTTTCCACAGTGTACTGATGCTGTGTTCATTTTATTTTGTCTTTTTTTCCCTCTGGGTTTCAATTTTAAATTTCTATTGACATATCTTTAAGTTTACTAATCTTTTCTTTCGAAATGTGTATTCTCCCACTAATCCCAGAAAATGACTTTTTCAAATCATTTTACTTTTTACCTCTAGAAGCTTGATTTTGTTGCCAAAAAACCAGGCCTCTGTTCATTGGGGCCAAATAGAAACACAGAGACAGAGATCTGGAGGAGTAGAAAGGAGTAGCTTTATTACTTTGCCAGGCAAAGGGGCCACAGCAGGCTAACGCTCTCCAGACTGTGCCCCCGTTCCTGGGAAATAGGAAGGGGTCTTATAGCTTCAGAGTGGAAAAGGATCAGGGCTGACGTAGTCTTGCATTCTTCTTTCCTCCTGGAGACACTGAGATCATTAGGGCTGGATCAGGTAGTTCTGGAACAGGTTCTGGTGGTCCTAGATCTAGGTTATCACTCCGTGACCTTCTTTCTGGAATGAAGGATGCTCACAAAGGAAAGGAGTGTTAAGGACTGTTGTCTTGGAGAAGTAAACATCAGGTGCATAGTACAACTTTCGCTAGACGACAGTCATTTTCAGAGTGCAATTAAGCAAGAAAGAGAGGGGGAAAAAAACATCTGTAGGAGACCGATTGAATGGGCGGAAAGAATAAGGGTTGAATAAGTGCTAGCATAATGGAGGTGTCTCATCTAGGTCCTGCTACAGCAAATTGGGTCTTTTTTATACCTTTCAGGTTTCTCTGCAGCAGTTCAGTCTTTCCTGCAGCATCTTGAATGTATGGAATATAATTATAATAACTTTCAATGTGCTTGTCTACTAATTCTGTAATCTATGTCATTATTGGATCAGCTTTGATTGATTTTTCTCCTTATAATGGGATATATTTTCCTGCTTGTTTATATGCCTCATAATTTTTTTTTTATTTGATGCCAGAAATTGTAAATTTTACCTTGTTGTTAAATTTTGTTCTGGTACATTGTTAAGTTACTTGGAGTTTGATCCTTTTGGGTCTCAGGTTTCTTTTGTTTTTGGGTTTTTTTTGCGATACGTGGGCCTCTCACTGTTGTGGCCTCTCCCGTTGTGGAGCACAGGCTCCGGACGCACAGGCTCAGCGGCCATGGCTCACGGGCCCAGCCGCTCTGCGGCATGTGGGATCTTTCCGGACCGGGGCACGAACCCGTGTCCCCTGCATCAGCAGGCAGACTCTCAACCACTGCACCACCAGGGAAGCCCCTGGGTCTCAGTTTTAAGCTTTATTAGGCAAGACAAGGGCTGCATTTAACCTGGGGTTAATTTTGTCCCACTACTGAGGCAAGATTCTTCTAAGTGCTCTATCTGATGCTCATGAAATATGAGAGTTTTCCATTTCTGTCCAGTATGAGCACCAAGGATTGTTTTCTCTAATTTTTTTCCAGTAGTTCTTTTTCCAGTCCCTGATGATACCCTCAAATGTGTGTGCTGCTCAGTACTTACCTAAATGGGGCCTCTGGAGATTTCCAGAGTTTTCTCTCTATTAAGCTCTCTCCTCTCTGGTATCTTGCCCTGCAGACCCTAACAGCTTTGGCCTTCATGGACATCTAGCTCCATCTCCTCAGTTCAGCAAACCACTAAGTCATGTCTGGATTCTCACTCCCTAACCACACGTTGATGATTTTCTCTGGGCAGCAAGTTATGACAGTTGGACCTCATCTGTTTCCTATCTTTGGAGATGACTGTCCATCATAGTTTGATGTGCATGTTTTAAAAATATCTATCTATCTATCTATAGATATAGATATACTTTTTTTCCTGTTTTAAAAAACAATTTTTCAGACAGGAGCATAGTGAAGGCCCGTTACTTCACCTTGCCTAGAAGCTGTCGTTCTTATTAAAAACTACAGTCTATAAAGAGTGGAAGTTTGTGAATGATGCCATGAGTATCAAAATTTTTCTTCTCTATGGATATCAATGGATCCAACCCAGTTATTGAAAAAAGAAGAAAAAAGATAGCTTTTCTTCACTGCACTGTGTGGTCACCTTTGTCATAAATCAAATAACTGATTATAGGTGGGTCTTCTTCTGGACTGTGTTTTGTTCCGTTGGTCTACTTCAATATCTTTAACTGATCCTCTTAATTTCTGTAACTGTATAATAAATCTTGATTAAAAGATTTATTCTTCTACTTCAGGATTGCCTTAAAGCTCTTCAGGTCCTTTTAATTTTCATACAAACCTTAGCATCAGTTTAGGAATGTTGAATATAGGAATTAATTTGAGAATGAGCATAGTATATTCCCGAATTTACTGAGATGTTCCTTAATTTCTGATAATATTCAGTATAGAAGCCTTAAATATTTTTTATTGGCATTACTGCTAGACATTTGATTTTTTTGATGTTTGTAAATGGTATTTTTTCAAAGTTTCATTTGCTATTTATTTGCTGTTATTATAAAGAAATGGCAGTGCTTTTGTACATTAACTGTGTATACAGCAGCCTAGTTAAATATAGATATTAAGTCTAAACATTAATCTGTGAATATCTTTATCTTCTATGTATAAAAGCCACTGAGGAGTTCCTTGGTGGCCCAGTGGTTAGGACTCGGCGCTTTCACTACTGTGGGCCCAGGTTCAGTTCCTGGTAGGGGAACTAAGATCCCTCAAGCTGTGAAGTGCAGCCAAAAAAATAAAAAGTCATTAAGGATAATACTGCTTTTTTCCTTTCCTCTGTCCCAGCACTTATGGTTTTTATGTACTTGTCTCTTCTCATTACACTGGCTAGGACCTCCAGTTTATAGTTGAATAGAAGTGATGATAGTGTGCATTTCCTGAATCATTCTCAGTTCCATGGATAAAAGGTTTCAATACATCACCATTAAGTGTAATACTGGCTGCAGGTTTAAAAAAATCATCTTTATCAAGTTAAGAAGTAACTCCTATTCCTAATTTACTAAGATTTTTTTTACTGTGATAGGATCTTGGGTTTTATCAAATATGTTAATGCATGTATCAAAAGAATCATATGGTTTTCTTTTTTCTGTTAAATTGGAAAATTATTCAATACATTGCTTGACTTCTGACCAAACTTGTATATTCCTGATATTATACCCATATGACCATGATATATTATGGTTCTTATATATCACTCAAATAGGTTTGCTAATGTTTCACTGGCATTATTACATCCTTGTTCATAAGGAATATTTTAAATTTTTAGTCTTTATTTTTTACATTAATATTTAAAGTTACATATTTATTTAAGGCAATAATTTGTTATAGGTTCAGTTGTATCTCCCCAAAATTAATATGTTGAAGTCCTAACCCTTAGTACCTCAGAATGTGACCTTATTTAACAATAGGGATATTGCAGATGGAATTAGGATGAGTTCATACTGGAGTAGAGTGGGCCCCTAATCCAGTATAGCTAATGTTCTTAGAAAAAGGGAGAATTTGGACACAGGTATGCACACATGGAGAATGCCATGTGAAGATAAAGGCAGCTATCAGGGTGATGTAGCCAAATCCAAGGAATGCCAAAGATTGCCAGAAAACCACTAGAAGCTTGGAAAGAAGCATGGAACGTATTTCTCCCCCGTACCCCTCAGAAGAAAGCAATCCCACTGACACCTTAATCTTGCCTTCTAACCTCCCAAACTGTGAGACAATAAACTTATATCATTGAAACCACTCAGATGGCTTTTTACAGCAACCCTAGCAAACGAATAGAGATCTTATTTGAAGATTTTTATCTTTTGTTTTCACCAGTTTTAATAAGATATGCCTGTGTATTGCTTTCTTTGCAGTTGTCTTATTTTTTGTTTGCAAGCTTTTTGAAATATTTCATGAGGTTTGGAACTGAGGCCTTTCATAGTTTTGAAACCAGGCTGCAAATGCTGCTTTGATTTTCTGGGCTGTTAGTGCATTAGCTTCCCAGGCTACATAGCTTTGGAATTTGGCAATACCTCTGGAGAAAAACTGGCTGGATTTTGAAGCTTATCAATTATTCGGTTTTATCTCTCCAGCCTTAGAAGACCACCAAAAGTTCTCCTAGTTTTTCTGCCCTCCACCAGTAGGCTTCTACCCAGGCAAAACCTAGATTTTTAGTCTCTACATCTGTGCTCAGATGCCAAATTACCTGAAGAAATAGTGTATAGGAAACATCAGGCTGCCTCCCTACTTTCCTCTTCTTTCTTATCCAGTCTTCATTGTTTTAGCAGCACTATGATACCTTTAGCTAGGTGAATGAATTAAGCTTGTTTTCTCCATTTTCATGGTGGGAGTATTGTTCTGTCACCCACCTTCTTTAACTGTTTTTCTAGTTATAAACATAATACATATTTTTCATAAAAATTGGGAAAAAGAAATATGCCATCAATTATCCCTATTCCCATCAACTTTAGATAATCATTATTAGTGCTTTAGTATGTTCCCTTCCAGAGCTATTTTTTGGAGGTAGTTTATCTAGTACAGACAGACACACATACCATACTTTTGTCAACTAAGTTATCACTGTTGCCCTACAAACTTCAAAACCTAGAAATAAGTACATATTAATGGATAAGGAGAGAGATTATACATACCTAAATAACCCCATTCAATCAAGTTATTTAAGTCTACTGAGTGAATAAACTCATCTAAAGTAAGAATGTGTACCTCTTAATCCCCTATCCCTATATTGAGAGGTACAAACTATTAAGTATAAAATAAGCTACAAGGATATATTATACAACATGGGGATTATAGCCAATATTTTATAATAACTATAAATGGAGTATAATCTTTAAAAATTGTGAATCACTGTATTGTACACCTATAACATATAATATTGTAAATCAACTATACTTCAATTAAAAAAAAAGAATGTGTAAATTCAGGAGGCCAATCAGCAGTGGAAGCAGAGAAAAGTGAGCACTGAAGAAATCAACTGCCATCTAGTTTCCTTTGCTCTGATCTTTTGCTCATATACATACTTAAAAAAACTGATACTCTGTGTGGAATTGCCAAAAGGAGAGATTATGTTGCTAAATTAGTTCTATTTCTAAATCAATATCTTGGCATTCTGTTTTTGCCAAGATATTGGCAAAATTCAGTTTATATGAGTCTATCTGAGAGAGTGATCTGCTTTCCTGCGTTGTTGTAACTTGCTCTGTCTCAGAAGTACTGAGGTAATAAAATTGTGGGAATCCACCAGGGGAGCTATTGGCTTTTCTCAGGCAACACCCAATCTCTCCACAAATGGCTTTCTATTCAAATAGCAGTATTCACTTAGCAAATAAATATTTTTACTCTACATAATTGAGATTATTTTGTATATATAATTTTGTAATCTGCTTTTTTCAGTTATTTCTATAATGTGAAGTTTTTTCCAACTCATCAGATCCCTCTAGAATGAAAATGTCATGAGAGGAGGGATTTTTCTCTCTTGTTCTTTGCTGCATTGCATTACTAGAGCAGAAGCTGATGCATGGTAGATACTCAGTAAATATTGGGGAAATATGTCAATAAGTGAACTATTATTTTTGTAACCAGTAAATAGTATTGTGTACCATATTGCGTATAGGAGTCATAGCTCATTTAATCAATTCTCTGTTATTGGTCATTTAGTTAATTTCCAAATGTTTTACTTTTATTAATAGTGCAGTAATGAGTGAATTTGTAGATACATAGTTGGGCACATTTTATTATTTATTTAGTTCAAGTTCCTAAATTAATGGTTGTGTATATGTGTTAAATCTTTGGAATTGTCAGATTGCTAAAGCAAAATTTTAAATGTTTGTTTATATACCAAAATACTGAGATGATAGCATTAATAGCAAATTAAAATTGAAGTCTTCATTAAATAAATGGTACACTAGGGAGGATAAGAAAATAATATTCTGGTACATTCAGACCCCTATGCTGAAACGGAACCCATCTAAAATATTAGGCACCCTGACTTCAGTGCTGGTAAAGGGACTGGGCTCCAGACTACCCTTTCATGGATTCTGCCTTATCATATGATGTTAACCACCAATCTTAGACGACACTGATGGAATGGCTTAAAAAGTTGAATGCGACAGCTTTGTCAGGTGGAGGTCCCAGTGACAAATAGAAAGCTGGACATGACCACAGCTCTGAGGAACTTCCAGTTTGATGCCTCACTGATATATTTTATTAAGACAGCTTCCCAAGCAAGCTGATCTTCTTGACCTGGTTTTTCCTGTCTTTGTTTATTAGCATATTCATTTGACAGTGTGCTAAATGCAGTCGCAGAAAGAAAAGACAGCCTTTCACTCTGTATCTACATGAAAATCTTTGGCTTTTGGTAGTGCTTTTCTTGTGTGATTTGTTAGATAGCCTCTATTTTCTTCAGGAAAATTGTCTGTTTGTAAGGATGTACTGACTTAGGGAAGCCCGTCCCAGGCTTTCCAGCGCTTCCTGTGTGAGCATTACCAGGACAGGCGTTAGCATGCTCCGCTTTTGATTTATTGTCTCAAGGTCCTTGGCAAACATTTGGAATTTAGTTATCTTGGAAGCAAGGAATTTTATAGTAGGTTCATGATATATAAGATACACTTAGTTCATGGCATATGTAAGTTTGACTCCCAGGTATTTCCAAATGCTATGGTGATTCGGGTGATCTGTTATTTCTTTTGTTCAGTTATTTTTTATATGCAGTGATTTCTCTTGTTATATAAAAATGATGGGGGTTTTTTTGATGTTTTTAAATATGAGAATTGTATATTCTCTGACTGATGCTTTGTGGTACACCTGAATACATTTGAGCTTAAAGGTCATCCCATATACTAATAGGGCTAGACTCCCAGGCATCCATTTACACTTGTGGCATCCTTCCATTTGCAACCACCTACCAATTAATGGCATTTTGAGCAAACTGGCAGCGGATGTCCTGATCTCAGACTTGTCTGGTCACTTGATGGCTCACCCAGCCTTGCAGTTTTTCGGTTGCTCTCCTCTGCCTGGCTCCTTTATTCTTCAGCCAGCATCGACATAGTCCCAAGTTGCTGACTCAAGCGATGAGTAGTGAGACAGCTTGTTTAGTAGAAACAACATTACAAGGCTATATTTCTTGTGTAGCTTTTGTTCATTTTTCACTTGTTTGATAAATACTTATTGAGCATCTACAATTCATCAGGCCCTGTACACTGCTGAGAGTGATTGAACAGGCAAGTCCCTCCTCTATGGCTCTTTTAATGGGGGAATAAAAATATCCATATTATCATAAGTCAATGTGTGGTAAGTTCTAGGAAGGAAGTTCAAATAATGTCCTGAAAAATTAGGCATACTGTGGCTTCCTTCCTTATGTAGGGTGGTCAGGAAAGGCTTCTCAGAGGAGGTAACATTTGAGCTAAGGCCTGGATGATGAAAAGAGACAGCCATGTGAGTCCCTGGAGAATGACTGTTTCTGATAGCAAGCACACAGGGCCTCAGATGAGGACTGATCAGCCTGGGCTGTGTAGGGGCAGAAGCAAGGCCAGAGTGACTGGAGAACACAGAGGCAGGGAGATCAGGTGGGAGGGAAGGACTGTAGAGCAGATGAAATGCAGCAGTGGAGTAGGGAAGGAGTAGTGGAGTTAGAGAGTTTTGAAGGTAGGACTAACAGTACACACTAATGAACTGGGGATGCAGAAAAGGTGGGGAAGAAAGGTCATAGGAATAAGCTGCATGTGTTTGACCTCAGCAACAGGAAGAATTTTGTCATTTAACTAAAATAAGAATGGTTTGGAATGAGATCAAGGGAAAAGATAGGACTAAATGGGCAGAAAATAATATACTTGTGACATACAAGGTTTAAGATATCTAATAAACATTCAATTATGATATGCAGAGTAGTGTGTTTGTGTGTGTGTATGTGTGTGTGTGTGTGTGTGTGTGTGAAGTGGCAAAGTAACCTTAAAGATAAAATTTTAAAGTATTTAAAAAATGGTTTGAGCAAAAGTAATGATTTATTTGTAACATTTTTGGAATAAATATTTAGCATCCTAATGCAAGTATTTTGGGGGTTAACTTTTTGTTTTGATACAATTTCAAATATAAGAAAATCTGCAAGAGTAGTACAAAGGGCACCCATATACCCTTTTCCCAGAATCACAAATTATTAGCATTTTGCTGTGTTTACTTTATCATTCAGTCCCTATCTATTTATTTACCTATCCATCAATCTATTCACATACATGAGCACTCATATTATGTGTGTATGTTGCACATACATTTTTACTAAACTAAATGCATTTGAGAGTGCACTTCTGACATCATGCCCCTTTATCCCTAAATGCTTCAGTGTATTTCCTGAAACAAGAACATTCTCTTATATAAACATAGAACAATTATCAAAATCAGGAAATTAAAACTGATATAACCCTATTTCATAATTTGTAGTTCATATTCAAATTTTTCCAATTGTCCTGATAATTCTTTTATAGCTATTTTTCCTCTAGGTCCAGGATCCAGTCCAGGATCACATGCTGCATTTTGATTGTCATGTCTCTTTTGTCTCATTTAGTCTGGAACCATTCTTTGTTTCTTTATCTTAACTTTTTTACAGACTACAGGAAATTACATTGTGGAAAAACCAAACTCAACCTAAGTTTAATTTTTACTCATGATTAGCTTCAGGTTATTTATCTTCAGCAAGAATAGCACAGAAGTGATGTGTCCTTCTCACTGTATCACATCAAGGATGATATTAATTTATTCAATTATTGGTGATTTTAATTTTCATCTCCCGGTTAAGGGAGTGTCTAATAGATTTCTCTACCAGAGAGTTACTCTACATTCCATTAGTAATTATTTAATTTATGGGAGAACATTTTGATACTATGTAAATGTCTTGTTTCCTATGAAACCTTTACCCACTAGTTTTAGTATCCATTGATATTTCTTGCCTAACTACCATGGTTGCAAAATTGTGATTTTCTACCTCTATCATTTCTACTGCATTTATGAGTCAGCATTCCTCCAAAAATGTCTTCCCTCCAACCTTGTTTACTTATTTATTTATTTAATTTTTCATTTACTTATTTGTATTACTATGGTTTCATTTATTATATTTTTTCAAAAATTTTTTATTCAGTTTTAATCTGTTATTCTCATTACTTGGTCCCACGTATTGCCAATGGGAGCCCTTTCAGTTAGGCTCCTATATCATTTTGATACATCCCAATTTTTAAAAAATGGTTCCATACTTTCTGGAACAAAATGCTCTCATCTTAGATCTTTCCTGCCCCAATTCTGAATTCAGCTATTTATTCAAGGAAACTTGGTTTCTTTTAGTGGAAAATTGTCTTTAGAAACCATTAAGAAAACAAGGGCTCTTGGTATCTTACCAAGGCAAGTACTTTGAAAAATACTTGGGAGTCCAATTTCATAGCTACTTATTTTTAATATCAATGGCCAGTAGGTATGAGCTGGTAATATTTTTAATTCACTAACATTAGATAAAAAGCAGGACTTATTCCTAAGATTTTAAAATCCTTTGATTTTGTATTTTTAAGATCAAACTCAGTGCTATGTATTTCGAAGTTTTTTGCACCTTTTGACCTTAAGAGACGTCAACCTGCTAATGGATCAGAGAATAAAAAGCTTTAGTGCCAATAAGAGTTGGCTATGTAGTCTAAAGAGAGTTCTACTTTGCCTAGCATCAGGAGGCAAGAAATGCTACTGATACACTTGAGAGTAGGAGAAAGTTGATATTTCCAAGGCCATAGCATAAAGCGTGGTCTTTAATATCTATGTTTGCTACAGGGAAGTATGTAAACAAAATAACAAGACTGGAAAAGAAACGTGCCTAGATCAATTTCTGCAAATGCCATCAAGTGGTTCTGTCTACTCAAAGATGCCTGAAGATCATCCCCCAAATTAATTCTTATTACTCTCACAGAGAGATTCATTTTGATTTGTTGCAAAACATAAGACTGAAAGTAAGGGGGAAAAAATAACTCAGTAGAATATAACTGTACTGTTTCACATTACATGTAACTTTATGCAAGTCAGTTTAGCAAATGTTTATTTAGAATCTTTTATGTACAAGACTTCTAACCAAGCCAGTACAATAAGGTTATGTTTTAAGATCCAGAGCATGCCATCTCTCCTAACTGCTCCAAACATATAGAAGGGATAGAAAAATAGTTTTCAAAATTTATAGTCATACAAAAAAATCAAGAAAAGCATATTCATAAATCAAAACCACAAAAGAAATGAACAGAAGTGAGTGAGGCTCAGCATGGTAGAGACTTCCATGGGTTCGGTGGCACTGGGGGTGTCAGGAAATAAAAGCATCCCACATAAGTTGGGGGGTCATATCCAGGCTCACTGCCACAACATTGTAATATGAATTGCGAAATGTTACTTTCATGAAGAGTTTCTATAGAACTGGCATTATTTCTTCCTTAAAGGTTTGGGAGAATTAATTATCAAATTCATTGGGCTTGGTATTTTCTTTCTTGGAAGAAATTTAGCTGTGAATTCAATTCCTTTATATTGATTAGAGTAGTCATATTATACTTATTTCTTTTTGAGTGAACTTTGATAGTTTTTACCTTCAGAGAATTTGCCTGTTGCATCTAACCTGTTGGATTTATGGTCATTACATTGTTTGTAATACTTTATTATTATCTATTTAATGTTGTAGGATCCATAATGATGTTTCCCTTTTCATTCTGATGTTACCAATTTGTATCTTCCATTTTTTTGTTTTAGTTTTTGTTCGGTGAGTCTGATTAGAGGTTTATCATTTTTATTGATCTTTGCAAAGAACACGCATTTGGTTTCCATTTACTCATGTTATTTACAGTTTCAATTTCATTGATTATTGTGCCTATACTTATTATACTTTCTTTTACCTCTTAATTTGCTTTTAATTTGGGTTTAATTTGCTTTTCTTTTATCAGTTTCTTAAAGTGAAAGCTTAGCTCATCAATTTGAGACACTTTTTGCTTTCTGATGTATACATTTAATGTTATACATTTCCCTCTAAGCACTGCTTTAACTGCATTCTACACATTTTTTTGTTTTGTTTGTTTTCAATTTAAAATATTTTCTATTTTCCCATGTGACTTCCTCTTTGACTCATGGGTTATTTAGAAGTGTATAGTTTAATTCCAAGTATTTGGAGATTTTCCAGGTATCTTTGTTACTGTTTTCTAATTTAAGGGTGTTTTTTAAATAGTCTTAGAATAAATTTTTTATAATTTTTATTATTTTAAATATGTTAATTATATAAAGTTGGTTGATAGTGCTGTTGCAGGCTTTGATATCCTTATTGATTTTCTGTCTACTTATTATAATAATTGCTGAAAGAGAATTGTTGAAGTATCCAAGTATTATGGATACTTCAAGTCCAAATTATGGATTTGTCTATTTCTCTTTTCAGTTCCATTATTTTTTGCTACATGTATTTTCAAGTACAGTTTTTAGCTCCACACACATTCAGGATTGTTTTTTATTCTTAGTGAATCGATCTTTTTCATCATTTTGTAATGTTATTTTTAACCCTGGTAATATTCCTTGTTCTGAAGTCTATGCCGCACTGCCTAAGGTGTTTATGTTTTATAACATTGGCCTTTATTTCTTGGCTTATGGAATTAAAACTGAGCCTTGGTTGTTATAAAGTGAAATGATAAAAGAATTGAGCAGGCTGCCTATGATGAATAGCTCAGATAAGGAAACCAAGGCTTAGTGAGTTCAGACAAGGAAATAGAGGCTCAGATAAGAGGCTCAGATGAGGAAACTGAAGCCCCAAGAGGCTGTATGACATTCAGCTAGTTAGTGGCAAAGCCAGGGCTAATATCCTTACTCTGGGTAATCTTTAGTCCCACCCAAACTGAAAGCATTCTGCCAATGAATTTGCCCTGAATGAACTCCTTACAATCTAATATTTCTAAAGTTATACAGTAGAGATACAAAGTCAGGTACCTTATTCCTGAGGTCCTCAGAATGGGGAATCCACTTCTCTTTGGTAAGAAATTATAGGGAACAGCTCACTGTGCTGCAGGAAACTGGATCAAAAGAAGTTGTAAAGTTATTTTCCACATTCTCTTTCTAAGATGAAATTGTTGATAAGGCATAGCATTTTCTCATGACGTCAATGAAGCAATACTTTGTGATAGCAATGTGACCCTCAAACTCAGCTCCAGTTTTTGGCACAGTGGCTTCATGGATTAGCTATTACTTTTTGGTTTTCCAGATGTTTCACTAAAAAGCTGTCTATTAAGCACCTCACACATTGAAAAGAGTATATGAATGAATTCAGGTACAATACTTTCCATTCTGTTTGAAAATGATCACTGCCCTTTATCACTTTTGCAGGAGAGATTATGGTTGACAAGTGTAGTTGGCATAAAGTCATTAGTAGATTGCTTTTTAATTTGTTCTTCCAATGTTGTCTTTCCTCCAAAACTGATTAATACAGAAAATAAAAACACTAGGCTATATATTGGGAAATTCCTTTGTTGAAATAGCATTTTATCTCCTGCCCTTTCTTCCATTTCCTCTTACTCAAAATACTACAGGAATCTTGAGATTTTTATAGCTGTCCCTTTTAAGATACAGTTTCAGAATCTTCTCAGAGAAGATTTGATGGAATCTATTTTCAGTCTCAGTAGGAGAATCCTAATTTACATCTCGTGGGCTGTCATGGCCTAAATTGATCTACACTGACCTGGTTTATTTTAAATCAATTCAAGGATTTTTTCTGTGTGCACACAGAACCAACGACTACCTGTGCTTCAGATACTGCAAAATCAATACCAAGGAAATTTAAGCAATCTGGATGGGTTCTTCAAATAAAAGTGTACTCTGTGTTGTACTGTTCAAAATTGAGAGGGGCACTGAGGTGAAACTGTGAAGCTGGAAGAGTTTAACCAACCAACTAGTCAAAAATTGCATCAGTTGTCTGTGATGCAAAATACATTTTGTCCCATCTAATGTCTAATAATTACTCTTTTTTTACCATCTGAAGTGATTGCCAAAAATCAATTCATTTTATTGTATTTGTACATACAATAAAATGTAACATTTCATTGTATTTCTTTTGATTATATGAAATATATTTGTGGCAAGATGGACAATTGTTATTTTACTACAATTGTAAAGGTCGTAGCAGGTTATTTCTTAAAGCCAAGATTCTGTAGCCAGCTTTACTTTAGAAGTGAGATGTGAAAAAAAAGCAATCTAAACTGAAATAAGGGTCTGTGGTAGCTAGCTGGGCGGGAGTCCGGGAAAAAGTCTGGACCTGCCTAAGAGGCAGGAAAACCATTGTTTCAGGGTGCGTGAGGAGAGGAGATTCAGAGCACCGTCTAAATGAGCTCCAGAGACGGGCACGAGCCGCGGCTATCAGTGCGGACCCCAGAGACGGCATGAAACCTTAAGCCTGCTGCTGAAGCCACCAGGAAGCCTGTGTCAAGCACAGGTCACTATCCACACCTCCCCTCCTGGGAGCCTATGCAGCCCGCTGCTAGTCCAGGGTCCCGTGATCCAGGGACAACTTCCCTGGGAGAACACATGGCGCGCCTCAGTCTGCTGCAATGTCATGCCGGCCTCTGCCACCGCAGGCTCGCCCCACATCTGTACCCCTCCCTCCCCCGGCCTGAGTGAGCCAGAGCCCCCTAATCAGCCGCTCCTTTAACCCCGTCCTGTCTGAACGAAGAACAGATGCACTCAGGCGACCTACATGCAGAGGCGGGGTCAAATCCAAAGCTGAACCCCAGAAGCTGTGTGAACAAAGAAGAGAAAGGGAAATCTCTCCCAGAAGCCTCAGGAGCAGCGGATTAAATCTCCACAATCAACTTGATGTACCCTGCATCTGTGGAATACCTGAATAGACAATGAATCATCCCAAAATTGAGGTGGTGGACTTTGGAAGCAATGATATATATATTTTTCCTTTTTCTCTTTTTGTGAGTGTGTATGTGTATGCTTCTTTGTGTGATTTTGTCTGTATAGCTTTGTTTTTAACATCTGTCCTAGGGTTCTGTCTGTCCGTTTTTTTTGTTGTTGTTGTTTTAGTATAGCTTTTAGCGCTTGTTATCATTGGTGGATTTGGTTTTGGTTGCTCTTTTCTTTCTTTTTTTTTCTTATTTTTATTACTTTAAAATTTTTTTATTTTTAATAATTATTTTTTATTTTAATAACTTTATTTTATTTCTTTCTTTCATCTTTTCTCCCTTTTCTTCTGAGCCATTTGGATGGCAGGGTCTTGGTGCTCCAGCTGGGTATCAGGCCTGTGCCTCTGAGGTGGGAGAGCTAAGTTCAGGACATTGGTCCACCAGAGACCTCCTGGCTCCACATAATATCAAGCGGCAAAGGATCTCGCCCAGAGATCTCCATCTCAATGCTAAGACCCAGCTCCACTCAACGACCAGCAAGGTACAGTGCTGGACACCCTATGCCAAACAACTAGCAAGACAGGAACACAACCCCACCCGTTAGCACAGAGGTGGCCTAAAATCATAATAAGGTCACAGATACCCCAAAACACACCACCAGACATGGACCTGCCCACCAGAAAGACAAGATCCAGCCTCATCCACCAGAACACAGGCACCAGTCCCCTCCACCAGGAAGCCTACACAACCCACTGAACCAGCCTTAGTCACTGGGGGCAGACACCAAAAACAACAGGAACTACGAACCTGCAGCCTGAGAAAAGGAGACCCCAAACACAGTAAGTTAAGCAAAATGAGAAGACAGAGAAACACACAGTAATGAAGGAGCAAGATAAAAACCAACCAGACCAAACAAATGAAGAGGAAATAGGCAGTCTACCTGAAAAAGAACTCAGAGTAATGATAGTAAAGATGATCCAAAATCTTGTGAATAGCATGGAGAAAATACAAGAAACGTTTAACAAGGACCTAGAAGAACTAAAGAGCTAACAAACAATGATGAACGACACAATAAATGAAATTTAAAATTCTCTAGAAGGAATCAATAGCAGAATAACTGAAGCAGAACGGATAAGTGACCTGAAAGATAAAACAGTGGAAATAACTACTGCAGAGCAGAATAAAGAAGAAAGAATGCAAAGAATTGAGGACCATTGAAGAGTCCTCTGGGACAACATTAAACACACTAACATTCGAATTATAGGGGTCCCAGAAGAAGAAGAGGAAAAGAAAGGGACTGAGAAAATATTTGAAGAGATTATAGTTGAAAACTTCCCTAATATGGGAAAGGAAATAGTCAATCAAGTCCAGGAAGTGCAGAGAGTCTCATACAGGATAAATCCAAGGAGAAACATGCCAAGACACATATTAATCAAACTATCAAAAATTAAATGCAAAGAAAAAATGTTAAAAGCAGCAAGGGAAAAACAACAAATAACATACAAGGGAATCCCCATAAGGTTAACAGCTGATCTTTCAGCAGAAACTCTGCAAGCCAGAAGGGAGTGGCAAGACATATTTAAAGTGATGAAAGAGAAAAACCTACAACCAATATTACTCTACCCAGCAAGGATCTCATTGAGATTCAAAAGAGAAATTAAAACCTTTACAGACAAGCAAAAGCTAAGAGAATTCAGCACCACCAAACCAGCTTTACAACAAATGCTAAACGTCTCTAGGCAGGAAACACAAGAGAAGGAAAAGGGTCTGTGGTAGTTTAATTTGCTAGAACATGCTGTGCTATTTAGCCAGATTCAACAAAAATAGCAGTTGGAACTTCTCTCAGTATTTTAGCACTAACTTGTAAACAAATTTTCTCTTAAGTAGACTGCTGAACTATAAAGAGATAATGATTATATATCTCATTGTATTTCAAAAAAGATCTCATACTTGGAAATATATTACATTATTGGGCTTTTAAAATACCAAATGTGCAATAAATGCTGTTCATAAATACTTATTAAGTATTAATAATAAACACTATAAGGAATGTAAAGGGATATAAGAGTTCCTAGAAGGGAAAGAAACTTCATGCTGGAAAAAATTAGGAGATGTTTAATTGATAGGAAGTCACTTAAGTTAGGCCTTAAGGAGGAAATAGATTTTGAACATGGGAAAAAAATTCTATGTGAAAAGAACAGTATAAACAAATCATAGAAGCAGAGAATTATGGGAATTTTTGAAAATAGTGATTAGAAGATTTAGGCACTGAATGAGGAAAAAGTGAAAGATGAGGTAAAATATGATTGCTATGGCCAGATAATGGTCACCCTTGCAACCCCCCGAGCTTTCCTTTTTAAACTATGAGGAACCATCAAAGTTTTAGGGCTATTGAAACACATCATAAAATAACAGGATTTATTAATAAAAGCAACATCTAAAAGGCATATTTTCAGGGTGCATTTAGCTTCAGGAAAATATGCTGTGTTCTGGAGATAAAATAAAGGGGAGTATTCCTTGCTCTCAAGGAATTTTGAGTTTAAAGGAAGAGGTAGATGCACAAACAAAAAACATGAATTATAGGTTGACAGATACAGGGTACTAAGGAAGCAGAGGAGAAAATGATATCATAGGGCAACTCTAGTTCCAAAAACAGATAAATCTAGAATTATCAGTGGCTTAACACAGCAAGTATTTATTTCTTGTTCCATCAGAGCCAGATATAGTGGTCCTTTTCCGATGGCCTACTGTGTGGTCATTCAGGACCTACCTAGGTTCTTTCATTTTGTAATTTTACCTTCCTCTAGGTCTTCCAAGTCATTTGTACTAGTGAGGATAATCAAGAGAGAGGCACAGTTACCTAACTAGGCTCCAAAGCTTCATATTTACTCCACTGATGAGAACTAATAGAACTGGAAATGTGGTCTAGCTGTGTGTCTGAGACAATACAGTGGGTTTTGGTGAATACAGTGGAGTCTCTGACTGAGAACAAAGCTGACTATGGGGTAGAAATGGGGAGGCCCAGGAATGATAGAAATCACTGGCATAGTTGTATTTGGTTGCTTACATCTGGCATTTGTTCTGATCAGTTAGAATGTATCAGTCACCTGCTCTGAGTGGCTAGTGCTCATGTCATTCAGCTGTTAAATATTTTGATTAATTTCCACAATTTACCTACACTTGTGAGGGTAAACAGTGAGGGTGAATCCACGAGATCTACTTTATCAAGGCTGAACAAGGAATAGGTTATAAGATGGACCAAAAGTTCAGAGATTTGGAGGTAATAATTTAGGAGGCTGTTTCAAAGGTACAGGTGCGTGTGTGAAACATGACCAGAGATTATACAGTAAAGATGAAGACCAGGCAGAAAACTGAACATAGCTTCAGGAAGCTATTTGGATGTGAAAAGCAAGAGAGGGAGAAGAGTAAACTAACTAACTAACTAAAGCAAGCCAGGGATGTTGAGTCTAGATAGTTGAGAGGTTGACAGTGCTTTTACCAAAATAGGGAACAAGGAAAAGGGATACATTTTAGAAGGATTCATTAGATTATTTCCATTTTGAAGGCAAGAATCTGCTTTATAGTCCCAGAATCTGATACAGAGCTGAGCACATGGTAGGTGCTCTGGAGATATTCATTTAATTGATGATAAATGAAAAAAATTACTTCAGTTTTAGATATACTGCGCTTTTGGTGTCACTTAGATGTTCAGGTAGAGATGGCCACCCAGTAGTTGCAAAGGTGTAAGCAGAGTAAGGAGGTGATAAAAATCTCCTGGGGAAAGGTAGTAATTAAATCTACATGATTACAGTGAATGGAGTGACAGCAAATAGAGAAAACTTTGGAACAACACCTATAGCTACAGGGGAAGAAAATTCAGGGAAGGCACAACCACAGGTGGAAGAGGAGAGATGGAAAGAAAAAATGTCTCAGAACAGAATTTTAAAACGGGGTAGTTAGGCATATTCTGTGACATGGACTTGTTAAGAACAAAGAACAATCATTTCACTTCACAATTCGAGGTTAAAAATCAGTTATATATTTTATTAATTTTGTAAATGGTTTTCTTTCTTTCATTACTTTTTTCTCTTTTTAAATTTTTTGGACCTGAAAACACAACAGTATGTATCATGAAATTACAAATTGTGTATGATCACATCTCCTTGAAATTATTGCTGTTAAACTTGGCATATTTCCTTCAGGTCACTTTAAATATATGGAACTAGTCAGTGGAAAATGCATCAGTTGTCAAATGCACCATTTGGCAATATAAAATTACCTTCGTTGAACTGTTTAATGATTTTTGCCTTAAATTCTACTTTGTCTGAAAATAGGATTGCAACTCCTGATATGTTAATGTTTGGATTTCCCTAACAGATCATTTTTATTCCTTTTCTCTTTTAATTTTAATATCATTTGGTTTCAACAGTCTCTTGTCAGCTACATTAGTTTAATTTTTCCTTTAGCTTCTATAGAACTAGTGGCATTTACTTTTATTGTTACAATTTGTGTCTTCTACCTTTTTGTTTTATATGCTATGTTTTGAATGACTGTTTTCATTTTTATTTAGAATTTGGTGTTCCTATTTTGATTTACTGCAGTGATTAGGAAGGCATGTATTGTTTTTAATTTTTCTCATGATTACATTCACAGTTCTTAAAAAATGCTATATGTCAAAGACTATCAAAGGCAATAATAAAATATATATTTTGCATCATATCCTCCTTTTGATCATTTCCCCACTCCATATGAGAGAGGGAATGTAACACATTTTTACTTCTTTTTGCTCCATTTTCTCATATTTTAAAACTATAATGTGTATTTTAAGATCCATATAATACTATTTAAATTTAGTAAATATTTTCTCTTTAAGCAACATTCTAATTTTATCCAACTTTTAAAAAAAATTTATTGGAGTATAGTTGTTTTACAATGTCGTGTCAGTTTCTGAAGTCAGGGAGCCTGATTCCTTCAGGTCCTCTTTTTTCCCCCCAGGGTTGCCTTGGCTATTTGGCGTCTTTTGTGTTTCCATACATATTGTAAAATATTTTACTCTAGTTCTGTGAAAAATGCCGTTGGTAATTTGATAGGGATTGCATTGAATCTGTAGATTGCCTTGGGAAGTATAGGCATTTTGACAGTATTGATTCTTCCAATCCAAGAACACGGTATATCTCTCCATCTGTTCGTGTCATCTTTGATTCATCAGCATGTTATGGTTTTCAGAGTACAGGGCTTTTGCCTCCTTATGTAGGTTTATTTTTAGGCATTTTATTCTTTTTGACGCAGTGGTAAATGGGATTGTTTCCTTAATTTCTGTTTCTGATCTTTTCATTGTTAGTGTATAGGAATGTAAGAGATTTCTGTGTATTAATTTTGTATCCTGTAACTTTACCAAATTCATGGATGAGCTCTAGTAGTTTTCTGGTAGCTTCTTTAATACTTTCTATATATAATATCATGTCATCCAAAAACAGTGACAGTTTTACTTCTTTTCCAATTTGGATTCCTTTTATTTCTTTTTCTTCTCTGATTGCCGTAGCTAGGACATCCAAAACTATGTTGCATAAAAATGGTGAAAGTTGATATCCTTGTCTTGTTCCTGATCTTAGAGAAAAAGTTTTCAGCTTTTCACCATTGAGAATGATGTTAGCTGTGGGTTTGTCATATGTGACCTTTATTATGTTGAGGTAAGTTCCCTCTATGTCTACTTTCTGGAGAGTTTTTATTGTAACTGGGTGTTGAATTTTATCAAAAGCATTTTCTGCATCTATTGAGGTGATCATATGGTTTTTATTCTTCAGTTTGTTAATATTCTTCAGTTTGTTAATTCTGCTGGTTTCAGATGGAATGTTTCAAAATATCAAATAAATCCATTTGGTATAATGTGTCATTTAAGGCTGATTTGTAGATACTGAAGAATCCTTGCATCCCTGAGATAAATTCCACTTGATCATGGTGTATGATTTTTTTTAATGTGCTGCTGGATTCAGTTTGCTAGTATCTTGTTGAGTATTTTTTGCGTCTATGTTCATCAGTGATATTGGACTGTAATTTTCTTTTTTTGTGTGGTATCTTTGTCTGTTTTTGGTGTGAGGGTGATGGTGGCCTCATAGAATGAGCTTGGGAGTGTTCCTTCCTCTGCAATCTTTCGGAAGAGTTTCAGAAGGATAGGTGTTAGCTCTTCTCTAAATGTTTCATAGAATTCATCTCTGAAGACATCTGGTCCTGGACTTTTGTTTGTTGGAAGTCTTAAGTCACTGTTTGAATTTCAGTACTTCTGATCGGTCTGTTCATATTTTTAAATTTCTTCCTGATTCAGTCTTGGAAGGTTATACCTTTCTAAGAATTTGTCCATTTCTAGGTTGTCTATTCTTTTGGCATATAGTTGCTTGTAGTAGTCTCTTATGATCCCTTGTATTTCTGTGGTGTCCATTGTAATGTCTTCTTTTTCAGTTCTAATCATTTTATTGATTTGAGCCCTCTCCCTTTTTTTCTTGATGAGTCTGGCTAGAGGTTTATCAGTTTTGTTTATCTTTTTCAAGAACCAGCTTTTAGTTACATTGATCTATTCTATTGTTTTCTTCATCTATATTTCATTTATTTATGCTCTGAAATTTATGATTACTTTCTTTCTACTAACTTTGGGTTTTGTTTGTATTCTTTCTCTAGTTGCTTTAGGTGTAAGGATAGGTTGTTTATTTGAGATTTTTCTTGTTTCCTGAGGTAAGATTGTATTGCTATAAACTTCCCTCTTAGAACTGCTTTTGCTGCATCCCATAGGTTTTGGATCATTGTGTTTTTGTTGTCTTTTGTCTCTAGGTATTTTTTAATTTCATATTTTATTTCTTTAGTGATCCATTGGTTGTCTAGTAACATATTGTTTAGCTTCCATGTGTTTGTTTTTTACAGTTTTTTTCTTGTAGTTGATTTCTAATATCATAGCATTATGGTCGGAAAAGATGCTTGATATCATTTCAATTTTCTTAAATTTACTGAGGCTTGTTTTTTGGCCCAGGATGTTATCTATCCTGGAGAATGTTCCATGTACACCTGAGAAGTAAGTGTATTCTGCTGGTTTCAGATGGAATGTTTCAAAATATCAAATAAATCCATTTGGTATAATGTGTCATTTAAGGCTTATGTTTCCTTATTGATTTTCTGTCTGGATGATCTGCCATTGATATAAGCGGGTTGTTAAAGTCCCCCACTATTATTGTCTTACTGTTGATTTATTCTTTTATAACTGTTAGCATTTGCCTTATATATTGAGGTGCTCCTGTGTTGGGTGCATGTATATTTATAATTGTTATATTTTTTCTTAAATTGATCCCTTGATCATTATATAGTATCCTTCTTTGTCTCTTATAACATTCTTCATTTTAAAGTTGTTTTGACTGATATGAGTATTGCTACTCCAGCTTTCTTTTGATTTCCATTTCCATGGAATACCTTTTTCCATTCCCTCACTTTCAATCTGTATGTGTCCCTAGATCTGAAGTGGATCTCTTGTAGAAAGCATTATATGGGTCTTGTTTCTGTATCCTTTCAGCCAGTGTATTTCTTTTGGTTGGAGGATTTAATCCATTTACATTTAAGGTAATTATCGATATGTATGTTCTTGTTGCAATTTTGTTAATTGTTTTGGATTTGTTTTTGTAGGTCTTTTCTCTTCCCTTCCTCTTTTGTTCACTTGTGACTTGATGACTATATTTAGTACTGTGTTTGGATTGTTTTTTTCTTTTTTCTGTCTGTATCTGTTGTAGATTTTTGGTTTGCCGTTCCCATGAGGTTTTGATATAGCAGTCTATATAAATACAAGATTTAAGTTGCTCTTCTCTTAATTCCCGATGCATTTCCAATATCCTGCATTTGTAAATCATAATTTCTGGTTTTGATATCATATTTGTGTGTGGATGATTTCCTACCTTTATGTTTGACTTTGCTGGTGAGCTTTCCCATTTGTAATTTTCTTGTTTCTAGTTGTGGCCTTTTTTTTTCTGCCTAGAGAAGTTCCTTTAGGATTTGTTGTAGAGCTGGTTGGATGGTGCTGAATTCTCTTAGCTTTTGTTGTCTGTAAACTTTTGATACCTCCACCAAATCTGAATGAGTGCCTTGCTGGGTAAGAGAATTCTTGGTTGTAGGTTTTTCCCTTTCATCACTTGAAATGTATTGTGCCACTCCCTTCTGGCCTGCAGAGTTTCTGCTAAAAAATCAGCTGATAACCTTATGGGGATTCCCTTGTATGTTATGTGTTGCTTTGCCCTTGTTGCTTTTTTTTTTTTTTTTTTTTTGTGGTACACAGGCCTCTCACTGTTGTGGCCTCTCCTGTTGCGGAGCACAGGCTCCGGACACGCAGGCTCAGCGACCATGGCTCACGGGCCCAGCCGCTCCGCGGCATGTGGGATCTTCCCAGACCAGGGCACGAACCCATGTCCCCTGCATCGGCAGGCGGACTCTCAACCACTGTGCCACCAGGGAAGCCCTGCCCTTGTTGCTTTTAATATTTTTTCTTTGTCTTTAATTTTTGTCAGTTTGATTAATATGTGTCTTGGAGTGTTCCTCCTTCCATTTATCCTGTGTGGGATTCTCTGTGCTTCCTGGACTTGAATGAGTGTTTCCTTTTCCATGTTAGGGAAGTTTTCAGCATATATCTCTTCAAGTATTTTCTCAGGTCCTCTTCTTTTTCTGGGACCCCTATAATTTGAATGTTGGTGTGTTTAATGTTGTCCCAGAGGTCTCCAAGACTGTCCTCATTTCTTTTCATTGTTTTTTCTTTTTTCTGTTTCATAGCAGTGATTTCAGCACTCTGTCTTCCAGCTCACTTATTCATTCTTCTGCATCATTTATTCTGCTTTTGATTCCTTCTAGTGTATTTTTCATTTCAGTTATTATACTGTTTATCTCTGTTCTTTATAGCTTATAGGTCTTTGTTAAACAATTCTTGTATCTTCTCAGTCTGTGCCTCCATTTTTTTCTGAGATCTTGGATTATCTTTACTATCATTACTCTAAATTCTTTTCAGGTAGGTTGCCTATCTCCACTTCACTTAGTTGTTTTTCTGGGGTTTTATCTTTTTCCTTCATCTGGAACATATTTTTATGCTGTCATTTTGTCTACCTTTCTGTGTTTGTGGTCTCCCTTCCACAGTCTGCAGGATTGTAGCTCCTGTTGCTTCTGGTGTTTGCCCCCTTGTGGGTAAGGTTGGTCCTGGGGCTAGTGCTGGCTTCCTGGTGGGAGGGACTGGTGCCTGCCCACTGGTTGGTGGAGTTGCATCTTGTCCCTCTGTGTGGCAGGGCCATGTCAAGTGGTGTTTTTATAGGTGGCTGTGGGGTCAGAATGACTTTAGGCAGCCTGTCTTTTGATGGGTGGGGCTGTTTCCACCCTGTTGATTCTTTGCCCTGAGGCATCTCAGCATTGGAGCCTTCAGGCTGTTGGGTAGGGCCAGGTCTTGGTGCCAAATGGTGACCTCCAGGAGAGCTCATGCTGATCAATATTACCTCGGGCCTCTTACACCAGTGTCCTTGCTCCTCCAATGAGCCACAGCCAAGCCTTGCCTCCCAGCAGACCCTCCAAGACCCGCAGGTAGGTCCAGCCCTGGCTCCTATGGAGTTGCTGATTTGCCCTGGGTCCCAATATATGTGAAACCTTGTGTGCACTCTCCAAGAGTGGAGTCTCTGTTTTCCCCAGTCCTGTGGAGCTCCTGCACTCAAGACCTGCTGGTCTTCAAAGCCAAATGCTCTAATGGGGGCAGGGGTCCTCTTCCCAATGCTAGACCCTCAGGCTGGGGAGCCTGACATGGGGTTCAAAACTCTCACTCTTGTGGGAGAATCTCTGTGATAAAATTATTTTCCAGTTTGTGGATCAACCACCCAGTGGATATGGGATTTGATTATGTTGCAAAAGCAACCCTCCTAACGTCTCATTGTGGTTTCTTCTTTGTCTTTAAATATACCATCTTTTTGTTAGGTTCCAGTCTTTTTTTTCAATGGTTGTTCAGCAGTTAGTTGTGATTTTGGTGTTTTCATGTGAGATGGTGAGCTTAAGTCCCTCTGCCATCTTGTCCAGAATCCAGGGGCTGCTTTTAGTTTGAATGCTTTCTGCCTCTTTCCTCAGTTTGTGCTGGCCATTATCCCCTTGACATGGGGTGTGCAGGTGTGACGGCCCTTGTGTGCTCCTGGGATGGCAGGGGCAGCGCTTGGCACCTGCTTGCAGGTCTTGTAGCAGTGACTGCAGCCAGTGCACTCCTGGAATAGTGGGGGCAGAGCTTAGCACCTGCTCTCGGATCTCCTAGGGTGGCTGCAGCCTGCACCCCTCTGGGACAGTGGGGGTAGTGCTTGGTGCCTGCTCATGAGTCTTGTAGCATTGGCAGCAGCTGCAGAGACTTGTGTTTGCCCCCACAGCTCCTTTAGGCAGTGTCCTGTTGCATGAGAGCACTCACACAGAAATTAGCTCTTATGATGCTCCCACCCCTCTTTTCCTGTGCCCCCCAATAATAGCACCTTGCCTCTCTGGTGGGCCTAGACTTCTTCCGAGTACACCCTCAGTTGCCAGAATCCAACCTCTTCAGCCTGTCTCTATGCAGCCAACCCCGGTCTTCTCCCCAGGTCTGACCTCTGAAGCCTGAGCTTCAGCACCCAGCCTGAACTTGCACCAGTGGAGGAAAGTCTCAGGCTGCTGAGCACAGGGGGGCAATGCCAACCTTCTGTGAAGGTTACTCTCCATTTTGCCTTCTACAAACCAGTTGCTGCCCCCTCCTCCTAGGCTCCAAAGCTCCCCCTCCATCCAGGCTGATCTCCCCACTGGTGAGGGGGCTTCCTTGGGTGTGGGAGCCTTTCCTCCTTTACCGTTCCCTCCCTGGGGCATGGGACCCATCCTGATTCCTTTCTTTTTCTTTTTTCTTTTGTCCTACCCAGTTACGTGGAGGTTTCCTTGCCCTTTCAGAAGTCTTCTGCCGGCATTCAGTAGAAGTTCTGTGTGAATTGTTCCACTTTTAGATGTATTTTTAATGTTTTTGTGAGAGAAGGTGAGCTCCATGTCCTAGTCCTGCACCATATTGAACTGTTAACTCTCCAACTTTTAAATAAACTTTAAAACAATTATTTAGACTGAAATTTGTGTTTGATTTGATTCAATGTTCACTGCTAGTCCTTGACTAGATGTTAGTTTCTGGAACTACATAACAGATCATTTTCCTCAAAGAGTTTAGAGTCTAATGGCTTCTTCTCAATACTATTACTCATTATTTTTTTTTAAATTAATTTCTATTGGAGTATAGTTGTTTTACAATGTTGTGTTAGTTTCTACTGTACAGCAAAGTGAATCAGCTATATGTATACTTATATCCCCTCTTTTTTTGGATTTCCTTCCCATTTAGGTCACCACAGAGCATTGAGTAGAGTTTCTTGAGCTATACAGTAGGTTCTTATTAGCTATCTATTTTATACATAGTATCAAGAGTGTATATATGTCAATCCCAATATCCCAATTCATCCTACCCACCTCTTTCCCCCCTTGGTGTCCATACGTTTGTTCTCTATGTCTGTGTCTCTATTTCTCCTTTCCAAATAAGATCATCTGTACCATTTTTCTAGATCCCACATATATACATTAATATACGATATTTGTTTTTCTCTTTCTGACTTCAGTCTGTATGACAGTCTCTAGGTTCATCATATCTCTACAAATGACCCAATTTCGTTCCTTTTTATGGCTGAGTAATATTCCATTGTATATATGTACCACATCTTCTTTATCCATTCATCTGTTGATGGACAATTTATGTTGCTTCCATGTCCTAGCTATTGTAAATAGTGCTGTAATGAACATTGGGGTGCATGTGTCTTTTTTAATTATGGTTTTCTCTGGGTATATGCCCAGGAGTAGGATTTCTGGGTCATATGGTAGTTCTATTTTTAGTTTTTTAAAGAACCCCCATACTGTTCTCCATAGTGGCTGTATCAATTTACATTCCCACCCACAGTGCAAGAGGGTTCCCTTTTCTGCACACCCTGTCTAGCATTTATTGTTTGTAGATTTTTTAATGATGGCCATTCTGATTGGTGTGGGATGATACCTCATTGTAGTTTTGATTTGCATTTCTCTAATAATTAGTGATGTTGAGCATCTTTTCATGTGCCTCTTGGCCATCTGTATGTCTTCTTTGGAGAAATGTCTGTTTAGGTCCTCTGCCCTTTTTTTTTTTTTTTTTTGTGGTACACGGGCCTCTCACTGTTGTGGCCTCTCCCGTTGCGGAGCACAGGCTCCTGACGCGCAGACTCAGCAGCCATGGCTCATGGGCCCAGCCGCTCTGCAGCATGTGGGATCTTCCCGGACCAGGGTACGAACCTGTGTCCCCTGCATCGGCAGGTGGACTCTCAACCACTGCGCCACCAGGGAAGCCCATCTCTGCCCATTTTTTGATTGGGTTGTTTCTTTGATATTGAGCTGCTATTACTCATTCTTGTTCTCTCTTTTGGTTAAATGCACTACCAAACTTCGATTTACCTCCATTATTAATCTATTAATTTAAGTACTTTATAGAAAGTATAAAGTACAGAACATATAAAGGAGGAATTTATTCTTAAAAATCTAAAAATTCTTGGGAGCAAAATTAATTTTTGTCATTTTTACATTGTAGGAGAGAAATCTTAAGGCTGGCTTTACTTACGTTTATTTGTTTTTGTCTCAATATTTGTAGAATTTTGCTTTTATCCCTGTAGCTTATTTTTTTGAGTCCCTATTCATTTTCTTTTTTAAAAAACTACTATATAAAGTCATTTTAGTACAGGTACATTTATCAGCTCTATAATAGTTTTGATTTTTCTGGGTTTTTTAAAAAATTAATAATTCTTGGGTTGAATAACATTTTATTTATTCCTTTTTAGTTATCTCTTCCTTTATTTTTCTCTTAGCTTTGGAAACCTTTTAGAATTGATAATAACCAGTTAGCTGATTAATTACATAACAGTGATTTATTTTTTATAATGTCTATTCCATTTTTTTTTTTTTTTTTTTTTTGCCGTACACGGGCCTCTCACTGTTGTGGCCTCTCCCGTTGCGGAGCACAAGCTTCAGACGCGCAGGCTCAGTGGCCATGGCTCGCGGGCCCAGCCGCTCCACGGCATGTGGGATCTTCCCGGACCGGGGCACGAACCCATATCCCCTGCATCGGCAGGCGGACTCTCAACCACTGCGCCACCAGGGAAGTCCTATTCCATTTTTTTAAACTGCTTTTACCATGTATTGATCTCTTACAATGGTACTTCATATTTTCATACCATTCTTCCTCATCTCACATTTTTTTCTGACTTTCCTTATGATTTTCAGCTCCTATTTTATAGATATTAGATCTTACATCCTATTGAGTGCCAAGTAGTTTTCTGTATCTTCTTTCAGATTCCTGCAGGAAATAATTTAAGTCTATTTTCTTCTGGATATATGGGATGATCTATCATTCTTCTTGCCTTTCAGTAGTTTAGAGATTCTTTTGGAAGTTCTCTTCTACTTGCCATGTATTAAAGAGAGTTCTGTATAGGACTGGTGTTTCCCAACAGACAAGATTTACAGATTGTCCTTGTGTCCCTCTTTATACATTTGCATGCAAGTGGAAGCCCTTACTAAGATTTATAGCTTGGTGGCACACTGATAACCAGAGTGCCTAGCATGGTTCCCAGTCTCCAATAGGCTTTGATCTAATGAGGCTATGCTGGAATGTGAGGAAATTATTTTCCTATCCATTCTACCTGGCTCTCAGATCTCTAAACAGTGCTATTATCCTCAGTCTGTTTGGGAAACAGGGCCCTTCCTAAATCTGCAAGATTCTTCTCCCCCTGCCCCCAACAGAATTTTATTTGTGGTGAGTAACCTTTGTAGAATACAATATAATCCTGCCCATCAATTTTTAAATTACTTTTTAGGACCTACAGGAGCTAACTGTGTGTATGGAAGAGCTGATGAGGGTAGGGGGAAAGTGGCTCTCTAAGTGCTGCAAAAATCAGTACTTGTATTGATGGCTGGTAAAGACCTTGGGAGCAAATCATTATAGAATGAGGACTGTCTACTTTCATGAGAGCATTTTCCCCATTTCTGTTTGAAGAGTACTGGTGGGTCCTCAATTCCATTTTGAAATCCAGTTCCAGTGACTTCTGTGTCACTAAAGATTGCCTCATAGTAAATATAGATTCTGGGTTATGCTCCACTTTTCAGCATGCTCCCCTGATCAAATCCCAATCAAGAACATATTATAATGGATAAGTGTGGGAGCGTTATTATATGGATACTGCAAACCTAACATTAGTGTATTTTAAAAATGTGACTAATTTCCAGAATTTGGTCCTTAGCTATTATTAATAACAAATTTCTTGTAATATACCTCACAGTTATGGAAACATGCCTGCATGTTAAGAAATCATATTTGAGAACTACTGGAAAAACACTGGTGGAATCTTAATATTTAGGCATTCTCAGTAGTTTAGCCTCAAGCCTAAAGTCCTATATTATTATGTTCTCTAACCAGAAACAGTTGAGTCATTCAGGAGCAGAAAAGACAGGAAAAAAATATGACATCTTATATTTCTCCTTAGCCCACCCCAGATCTGTGTAGTTGCTATGGCAATCAGTTGCTCCTCTGGTAAGACAACTCTTCCAATCGTTCGTATTCTCTGCCACTGTTCTGTTTCAATACCTCTTGAAATGGTCCCACATCATTAAGTATTTCTTGTTCAATCTGCACAACTGTCAGAGTAATGCTTTTGAAACAGAATTTTGATCATACTATTTCACTGCTTAAAAGCCTTCAAAGACTGCAAGGATGTTATAATGAATGAAGGTAATGTCTTCATATAGAACAGTCAAATTCGGAGCCCCTATTTTCCATCTCTGTTGTTTCCACTTTCCGTTTCCTTCCTCTCCCTGGGAGCCAGAGTGACACACCTCAGGTACGAGATTGGACAATGTCCCTGTCTAGTATTAAAGAAAAAGCCTATAGGTACTGATATTTGGGGGGGTCCCCAAGAAAATGGCTTCATTTCTGTGCTAGGCAACCCCTAAAAAGGCCTCCAATTATCCCTGCTTCTTGATATTTACACCCTTGCATACTCCCTTTTTTGTTTTTAATTTAGTTTTTATTTTATTTTGTAGTTGACTTACAATGTTGTGTTAGTTTCAGGTGTACAGCAAAGTGATTCAGTTATACATATACACATATCCATTCTTTTTCAGATTCTTTTCCCATCTAGGTTACTACAGAATATTGAGTAGAATTCCCTGAACTATACAGTAGGTCCTTGTTGACTATCTATTTTATATATAGTAAATTATATATGTTAATCCCAACCTCCTAATTTATCCCTCCCTACCAAATTTCCCTTTTTGTAACCACAAGTTTGTTTTTTTAAGTCTTTGAGTCTGTTTCTCTTTTGTAAATAAGTTGATATGTATCAGTTTTTTAGATGCCACATATAAGTGATATCATAGGATATTTGTCCTTTTCTGACTTACTTCACTTAGTACGATCATCTCTAGGTCCAACCATGTTGCTACAAATGGCATTATTTCGTTAATTTTTTGGCTAAGTAATCCAGTGTGTGTGTGTGTGTGTGTGTGTGTGTGTGTGTGTGTGTGTGTGTGTACCACATCTTCTTTATCCACTCATCTGTTGATGCACATTTAGGTGGCTTCCATGTCTTGGCTATTCTAAGTAGTGATGCAGTGAACATTGGGGTGCATGTATCTTTTCAAATTCTGGTTTTCTCCAGATATATGCCCAGGAGTAGGATTGCTCGATCACATGGTAGTTCTATTTTTAGTTCTTTAAGGAACCTCCGTACTATTCTCCATAGTATCAATTTACATTCCCACCAACAATGTAGGAGGGATCCTTTTCTCCACACCCTCTCCAGCATTTATTGTTTGTAGACATTTTCATGGTGGCCATTCTGACCAGGGTAATGTGATACCTCATTGTAGTTTTGATTTGCATTTCTCTAATAATTAGTGATGTTGAGCATCTTTTCATGTGCCTCTTGGCCATCTGTATATCTTCTTTGAAGAAATGTCTGTGTAGATCTTCTGCCCATTTTTTGATTGGGTTGTTTTTTTGGTTGGTTGTTTGTTTTGATACAGAGCTGCATGAGCTGTTTGTATATTTTGGAGATTAATCCCTTGTCGGTTGCTTCATTTGCAAATATTTTCTCCAATTCTGTGCGTTGTCTTTTCATTTTTACAGTTTCCTTTGTCGTACAAAAGCTTTTAAGTCTAATTAGGTTCATTTGTTTATTTTTGTTTTTATTTTCATTACTCTACAACGTGGATTCAAAAATATGTTGCTGTGATTTACATCAAAGTGTGTTCTGCATATGTTTTCCTCTAAGAGTTTTATGGTATCTGGCCTTACATTTAGGTCTTTAATCCATTTTTATTTTACTTTTTTGTATAGTGTTAGAGAATGTTTTAATATAGCTGTCCAATTTTCCCAGCAGCATTTATTGAAGAGACTGTCTTTTCTCCATTGTATATTCTGGCCTCCTTTGTTGTAGATTAATTGACCATAGGTGTGTGACCTTATTTCTGGGCTTTCTTTCCTGTTCCATTGATCTATATTTATTTTTTTTGTGCCAGTACCATATTGTCTTGATTACTGTAGCTTTGTATTATAGTCTGAAGTCAGGGAGCCTGATTCTTCCTGCTCTGTTTTACTTTCTCAGGATTACTTTGGCTATTCAGGGTCTTTTGTGTTTGCACAGAAATTAAAATTATTTTATTCTAGTTCTATGAAAAATGCCATTGGTAATTTGGTAGGGATTGCATTGAATCTGTAGATTGCCTTGGGAAGTATATACATTTTAACAATATTGATTCTTCTAATCCAAGAACATGGTATATCATTCCATCTGTTTTTGTCATCTTTGACTTCTTTCATCAGCATCTTTTAGTATTCAGAGCACAGGTCTTTTGCCTCCTTAGGTAGGTTTATTCCTAGGTATTTTATTCTTTTTGATGAGATGGCAAATGAGATTGTTTCCTTAATTTCTCTTTCTGATATTTCATTAGGTATATAGGAATGCAAGAAATTTCTGTGTATTAATTTTGTATCCTACAACTTTACCGATTTCATTGATGAGCTATAGTAGTTTTCTGGTAGCTTTTTTATTGTTTTCTATGTATATTATCATATAATCTGCAAGCAGTAACAGTTTTACTTCTTTTCCAATTTGGATTGCTATTATTTCTTTTTCTTCTGTGATTGGCATGACTAGGACTTCCAAAATTTGTTGAATGAAAGTGCAACAGTGGACATCCTTGTCTTGTTCCTGATCTTAGAGGAAATACTTCATCTTTCACTGTTGAGTATAATGTTAGTTGTGGGTTTGTCATATATGGCCTTTATTATGTTGAGGTAGGTTCCCTCTATGCCTACTTTCTATAGAGTTTTTATCATAAATGGGTGTTGAATTTTGTCAAAAGCTTTTTCTGCATCTGTTGAGATGATCATATGGTTTTTATTCTTCAGTTTGTTAATGTGGTGTATCACGCTGAGTTATATGCAGCTATTGAAAAATCCTTGCATCCCTGAGATATATCCCACTTGATCATGGTGTATGATCCTTTTAATGTGTTGTTGGACTCAGTTTGCTGAGGATTTTTGTGTCCATGTTAATCGGTGACATTGGCCTGTAATTTTCTCTTTTGTGATGTCTTTGGTTTTGGTATCAGGGTGATGGTGGCCTCATAGAATGAGTTTGGTATTGTTCCTTCCAATGTAATTTTTTGGAATAGTTTCAGAAGGATAGGGATTAACTCTTCTCTAAATGTTTGATAGAATTCACCTGTGAAGCCATCTGATCCTGGACTTTTGTTTGTTGGAAATTTTTTAATCACATTTGCAACTTCAGTACTTGTGATTGGTCTGCTCATATTTTTTCCTCATTCTGTCTTGGAAGCTTGTACCTTTCTAAGAATTTGTCCATTTCCTCTAGGTTATCCCTTTTATTGGCATATAGTTGCTTTTAGTAGTGTCTTACAATCTTTTCTATTTCTGTGGTGTCCATTGTAACTTTTCCTTTTTCATTTCTAATTTTATTGATTTGAGGCCTCTCCCTCCCTTTTTTTTATGAGTCTGGCTAAAGGTTTATCAATTTTGTTTATCTTTTCAAAGAACCAACGTTTATTTTCATTGATCTATTGTTTTCTTTATCTCTATTTCATTTACTTCTGCTCTGACCTTTATGATTGCTTTCCTTCTAACTTTGGTTTTGTTTGTTCTTGCATCTCTAGTTGCTTTGGGTGTAAGTTTAGGTTGTTTATTTGAAATTTTTCTCATTTCATGAGGTAAGATTGTATTGCTATAAGCTTCCCTCTTAGAACTGCTTTTGCTGCATCCCATAGGTTTTGGATCATTGTGTTTTTGTTGTCATTTGTTGCTAGGTATTTTCTGATTTCGTCTTTGATTTCTTCAGTGACCCATTGGTTGTTTAGTAACATATTGTTTAGCTTCCACGTGTTTGTATTTTTTACAACTCTTTTTCTTGTAGTTTATTTCTAATCTCATGGTGTTGTGGTTGAAGAAGATGATTGATATCATTTCAGTTTTCTTAAATCTACCAAGGCTTGCTTTGTGGTCCAAGATGTGATCTGTCCTGGAAGATGTTCCATGTACACCTGAGAAGAAAGTGTATTCTACTGCTTTCAGATGGAATGTTTTATAAATCTCAAATAAGTCCATTTGGTCTAATGTGTCATTTAAGGGCTGTGTTTCCTTATTGATTTTCTGTCTGGATGATCTGTTCGTTGATGTAAGTGGGTTATTAAAGTCCCCCACTATTATTGTCTTACTGTTGACTTCTTCCTTTATGGCTGTTAGCATTTGCCTTATATTTTGAGGTGCTCCTATGTTGGATGCATATATATTTACAAATGTTATATCTTCTTCTCAGATTGATCCCTTGATCATTATGTAGTGTCCTTCTTTGTCTCTTGTAACATGCTTTATTTTAAAGTCTGTTTTGTCTGATATGAGTATTGCTACTTCAGCTTTCTTTTGATTTCCACTTTCATGGAATAACTTTTTCCATCCTCTCACTTTCAATCTGTTTGTGTCCCTACATCTGAAGTGGGTGTCTTCTAGATAGCATATATAGGGGACTTGTTTTTGTATCCATGCAGCCAGTCAGTGTCATTTGGTTGGAGCATTTAATCCTTTCACATTTTAGGTGATCATCAATATCTGTGTTCTTCTTGCCATTTTGTTAATTGTTTTGAATTTGTTTTTTGCAGGTCTTTTTTCTTCCCTTCCTCTTTTTTTCTCTTCTCATGTTTTGATGACTGTAGTGTTGTGTTTGGATTGCTTTTTCTTTTTTGTGAGTGTACCTGTTGTAGATTTTTCATTTGCAGTTCCCATAAGGTTTTGATATAGCAGTTATATATATATATATATATGTATGTGTGTGTATATATATATATACATATATATGTGTGTGTGTGTGTGTGTACATATATAATGTTTTAAGTTGCTCATCTCTTAACTTCTAATACATTTCCAATATCCTGCATTTGTATTCTCTTCTCACAATTGCAGGTTTTGATATCATATTTGTGTGTGGATGACTTCCTACCTTTACTTTATGTTTGCCTTTACCATTCATAATTTTCTTGTTTCTAGTTGTGTCTTTTTCCCTTCTGCCTACGCAAGTTCCTTTAGCATTTATTGTAAAGTTCCTTTAGTGTTTATTGTATTGGATGATGCTGAATTCTCTTAGCTTTTGCTTGTCTGGAAAGCTTTTGATTTCTCCATCAAATGTGAATGAGAGCCTTGCTTGGTAAGAATATTCTTTTTTTTTTTGCAGTACACGGGCCCCTCACCGCTGTGGCCTCTCCCACTGCGGAGCACAGGCTCTGGATGCACAGGCCCAGCGGCCATGGCTCACAGGCCCAGCTGCTCCGCGGCATGTGGGATCCTCCCAGACCGGGGCACGAACCCGTATCCCCTGCATTGGCAGGAGGACTCTCAACCATTGCGTCACCAGGGAAGCCCGGTAAGAGTATTCTTGATTGTAGTTTTTTCCCATTCCTCACTTGAAATATATTGTGCCACTCCTTTCTGGCCTGCAGAGTTTTGCTGAAAAATCAGCTGATAACCTTATGGCGATTCCCTTGTATGTTACCTGTTGCTGTGCCATTGTTGCTTTTAATATTTTTTCTTTGTATTTGTCAGTTTGATTAATATGTGTCTCGGTGTGTTCCTCCTTGGGTTTATCCTGTATGGAACTCTTGCATGTCCTGGGCTTGAATGTGTGTTTCCTTTCCCATGTTAGGGAACTTTTTCATCTATTATCTCTTCAAATATTTTCTTAGGCTCTTTCTATCTCTCATCTCTTTCTGGGACCCCTATAATGCAAATGTTGTTGAGTTTAATGTTGTCCCAGAGACCATCCTCATTCTTTATTCTGTCCCACAGCAGTGATTTCCATCAATCTATTTTCCAGCTAACTTATTTGTTCTTCTGCCTCATTTATTCTGCTATTGATTCCTTCTAGTGTATTTTTCATTTCTGTTATTGTATTGTTCATCTCTGTTTGTTTGTTCTTTAAAGCTTCTAGGTCTTTGTTAAACATTTCTTGTAACCTCTTGGTCTTTGCCTCCATTCTTTTTCTGAGATCTTGGATCATCTTTAGTATCATTACTCTGAATTCTTTTTCATGTAGATTGCCTATCTCCACTTCACTTAGTTGTTCTTCTGGGGTTTTATCTTTTTCCTTCATCTGGAACATATTTCTCTGCCTTCTCACTTTGTCTAACTTTCTGTGTTTGTGGTCTCCTTTCTGCAGGCTGCAGGATTGTAGTTCTTCTTGCTTCTGGTGTCTACCCCCTGGTACATGAGGTTGCTCCAGAGGTTTGTGCAGGCTTCCTGGTGGGAAGGACTGGTGCCTGCCTCTGTTGGTGGAGTAGCATCTTGTTCCTCTGTTGGGCAGGGCTGTGTCAAGTGGTGTGTTTTTAAGTGGCAGTGAGGTCAGGATGACTTTAGGCAGCCTGTATGCTGATGGGTGGGGCTGTGTTTTCACTATGTTGGTTGTTTGGCCTGAGGCATCCCAGCACTGGAGCTTTAAAGCTTTTGGTTGGGGCCAGGTTCTGGTGCCAAAATGGTGACCTCCAGGAGAACTTACACTGGTGAATATTTCCTGGGGCTTCTGCCACTATTATCCTTGCCTCCACAGTGAGTCACAGCTGACTTCTGCATCCCCAGGAGACCCTCCAAGACCCTCAGTTCAGTTCAGCCCAGCCTCCTTAGAGTCACTGCTTTGCCCTGGGTCCCAGTGTATGTGAAACATTTTGTGCACTGTCCAAGAGTGGAGTCTTTGTTTCACCCAGTCCTGTGGAGCTCCTGCACTCAAGGTCTGCTGGCCTTCAAAGCCAAATGTCCTGGCAGCGCCTCTTCCCAATGCTAGATCACCAGGCTGGGGAGCCTGATGTGGAGCTCAGAATTCTCCACCTCATTGCTGCTTCTTTTCTTTGGGTGTAGAATATCTTTTTTTGTAGTTTCAAGTCTTTTTTTCCAATGGTTCTTCAGAAGTTAGTTGTGATTTTGGTGTTTTCCTGAGCGGTTAGCTCAAGTCCTTCTGTGCATCTTGTCTCCTGCCTCTTGGTATTTCTCCTTATAATGACTTTAATCCAAAGTCACCCAGTGTGATTGATAGGCAGAATAGTAGCCCTTCAAAGATATCACATTCATGTGCCTGGAATCTGAAAATTTACCTTTGGCTTCCCACCTGGCCGTTGAGGGGCAGACACAACTTCCACAATTCTGGGCAGCCGCAGTGGCAACCAGCTCTCTATATGGAGATGCAGAAGCCACGATTAGAGCCCATAAGTGTGCCTACTTTTTTTTTTGAGTACGGACTGGACTTTTGATTCACTTCTAAAGAATAGAATATGACAGAAGTGAGGAGATGCCACTTCCAAGATTGGGCTACAAAAGACAGTGGCTTCTGTCTTAGAGACTCTCAGTCAATAACTCTGAGGGAAATCATCTGTCATGTTGTCCCAATAAGAGTTTTGAGTGGCAAGAAACCAGCAACAGCAAGGAATGAGGCTCACCAACCATCACATGAATAAGCTTGAAAGTGGATCCTCCACCATTTGAGTTTGAGATATTTGCAGCCTCTGCCAACATCTTGATCATCAGCCTTTTGAGAGACCCTGATCCAAAGGCCAGGCCCAAATTCCTGACCTAGAAAAATTGAAATGATGAATATTTGTTGTTTTAAGTTGCTTATTTATGGGTAATTTGTTATTCAGTAACAGATAATTAATATAACCACTACCTAATCACTCCATGATGAGGGCCATTAATCAATAAGCCCCAACAATCCACCCATAGCTTCCCTTTGCCATTTTACTATTTTGCTTTTCATCATGGATAACTGAGAAAAGGGGCATGAGGAAAATTTGGGAAATTATGGTTATGTTAATTTTCTTGAAAATAATGGTATTTCCATGGGCATAATATATATGTCATAGTGTATCAAATTATTTATTTTAAACATATGCAGCTTATTTGCTAATTATACTTCAATAAAACTATTGAAATATGAATAGAGATATAAGATAAACCAAATATTTGAAAAAAGACTGATATAATAGGGACTGAAATAAATAAAATGTAAAGTCATTCAAAGAATACTGAAACAGGGCAGAAGGTTAGAAGAAAAGTTAAAAAAAAACCTATAATAATTATCTTGAGAAATAAATGAAAATTTTTTCATCTGTGAAAAAGGGAAGCTATAGAAGAGAATAATATGAGAAAGAGTTCTCAGAAATTAAAAACATAATAATGGAAGCTAAAAACTCAAAAGAAGGTTTTGAAGTTAAAGTTTAAGGGATCTCTGGTAAGTATAATAAAGCAAAGAGAAGAAAAATGGGAACAAGAAGATAAAATTAGAGACACAGTTCTGGAGGTCTAACATTTGAATATAGGGAATTCTGAGCGTGAAGGGGATAAAAAGAAGACAAAGGGGGAGTTATTTAATTTGAAGAATTAAACACACATTTATACATTTAAGGGGCCCAAGTAGTGCTAAAAAAATAAATTTGAAAACATCTACCATAAGGCATTTTGTATTAGTTATCCATTGCACTGTAATAAGTGACTAAAAAATATAGCAACTAAAAAAAAAAAAACCCCATATATTTATTATCTCATAGTTTGAGTCTAGAATCCAGGCATAACTTAGCTGGGCTCACTGCTTCAGAGTCTCTCACAAGGCTGCAATCAAAGTGTTAGCCAAGACTAGTGTCTCATGTGAAGGCAAACCAGGGAAGACTCTGCTTCCAAAATTACTCACAAATTAGACAGGATTTAATTCCTTGTGGGTTATTAGACTATAATCTCAACAACTTGCAGGCTTTTGGACATAGAGTATCCTTAGTCACTTGCCTTGTAGGCTTCTCCAATATGGCAACATGATTTGTCAAAGCATAAATGCCAAAAAGGCAAAAGAGAGTTTGCCAACAAGGCAGAAGTCATATCTAATCATGGAAGTGATATCCCATTACCTTTGTCATATTCTGTTGGTTAGAAGCAAGTCACTGGGCCAGCACATACTCAAGAACAGAGAAATACACAGGGCATGAGTACTAGGAGGTGGGGACTACTGGGGGCCATTTTGGAAGTGTCTACCACACACTTCTTTGTGAAAATTGAAAAGCTAATGAAAAAGGAAGCTTAAAACTTCCTGTGAAGAAAACTGTTAGCAATCCTAAAACATTTCGTGTGTTTGTTTTTTTTTCCAGAAGACTTTCTTGCAGTTAGATGAGTAGTGGTTTTAACCAGGACTGATTTTGCCTCCCAGGAGACCCTGGCAATGTTAACAGCAAAGTAATATCTAGTCCAAATGTCAATATGGCCAAAGTTTAGAAACCCTGGGTTAGAATCATGGATGTTTTTTTGGCAAGTACCATGAGCAGAAGTGACATGACACTTCTGAGCCAAAGCAATTAAAAACTAGAGTCTTGGGCTTCCCTGGTGGCACAGTGGTTGGGGGTCCACCTGCTGATGCAGGGGACACGGGTTTGTGCCCCAGTCCGGGAAGATCCCACATGCTGCGGAGTGGCTGGGCCCGTGCGCCATGGCCGCTGGGCCTGTGCTCCGCAACGGGAGAGGCCACAACAGTGAGAGGCTTGTGTACCGCAAAAACAAACAAACAAAAACTAGAGTCTTTCCTCCCAAGTTTTTCTTCCTCTGTCAAAGTGAACTTGAAAGACACATGTTGAGATGGTGGCATTACAATATGGAAAGAGCCTGAATTCCTGGGTCACAAGATGGAGAACTCCTAATGAACTATATCAGATTTTATGTAAGCAAGAAATAAGCATTTGTTTTGTTAATTGTGATTTCAGCATTTGTCTACTGAGAGAATTAGCAATAAACAAATAATACAGTTCCAGAGAGAATAAACAGGCTACACAAATGCCTGGGAATCTGGATGGCATCAGCTGCCACAAATCCAGGATCAGAAACAAGAAGGCAGTGGAGCAATTGCCTCAGTGCACTGAGGTACAATAATATGCACTCTAGAATAATAAGTATCTATTGGTATCTAAATTTATATGGTATATAACTTTTGGAAAATAGATGAGTTCATATAAAACTTTATCTAACTAACTCTATGCTTTTATTCAATTTGGGTAGAGTTCAGATAACAATAACATGAATATATCCCTGCCTCAATTTATTAAATGTGAGGATAGAATAAAGAAATTTTCATATTATTTACCTTCTATTCATCATGTCTTCTTAAGAGTCTTCCCCAAATTAAGGAATAAATCAAGAAAAAGAAACAACAGTGAGTTCAGAAAACACTGGCCCCAACAGAGAACAGTGACCAGGAGTGATGCAGCACCTCTAGCAGTTTCCAATTGGTGTAAGAAAACACTTAACTTCAGTTTTGAACATGTTAAATTTATCACTTGCTCTCCATCCAACCTGTGTCCCTGAAAGGGCTCTTCGATACATGTACTCAGTTAAGTTTTAGGAACCCTTATTCTTACTAACACAACACTAACTCATACTCATCCTCCAGGTTTGTTTTAAAGGCTTTTCTGAAACCATACCTCTGCCTTGGGGTGTGTTATGTTTTCTCCTGTCTTGTGAAACCATCTCCATAAGTTTCAATAAGCTGTCCTTAAAGAAACTTAACCTTCTTTTACTATGTCTTTTGGCATCTTTCAGTCAATCACATCACAATCCTATTGTGATAGCCACACAGATTAAGTGTCTAAAATTAGATTAATGAAAGGACTCCAGACTTTAGTGACTAAATTGATTTAGGAGATTATAGACAAATTGAAATAGAAGATGAATCCACAATGCTAGGGTAGCAGAGGACCATCCTTGGCTCCGATCTGCAAAATATTGTATCTGGAAATGCAGGAAGAATTGTTTCAGTAAACATGTCCATTTTAACTCAATGGACTGCAAAGAAATTAAAATTCAAAAATCCGTGACTTTGAGCTCCTTAGTTGCTCTGTAAGCTCTATTCAATGTGAAAGTGACATGTGAGACTTTCCAGCATGCACTGCATATGGGAACCACTCGATCAATAGTCTGGCTGACAAGGAAAAATGAGACTGAAACTGAAGAAGCTGGTGTCTGAGACACATGGGATCATTGGGAATGGCAGAAGCCCAAGGACCCTGGAGACTTCCTTGACTGGCAGTTCTTCGTGCCTGGAAGAAATGGGATCACTGCCCAGGCTGAAGATGTTGGAGGGGTGAGAGCAGAACAATATTTTAACTGTCATTGAGCAGACAGTATCCATAGGATATTTAAAAATGCAGGAACTACAATACAATAGCAATTAAATAGGTTCCAGATACTTTTTATGTGGGACCAAGTAATGGAAATAGTCAAGTTGAGAACAAACTATTTCTCTACTAACCTACTTTTTAAAAGTAGCCAAGGAGATTTATTTGATGTTAGCTTTTTTTTTTTTTTTAACTTTGGACAACTTTCTTGTAAATATCTGTGTTTTAAATCTTATCCCTTATAGGAAGCTGTGATCTTGAGGTTCTGTTATTTGAGCAAACTAATTATGGTTAAAGAAAATAAAAATAATGGTCTAAGCATACTCAGATATAATTTGCTTCCTGAATAAATCACCCTTCCCAAATGGACAATTAACATTATTTAATTGAGATAAAAATTTTCCATTCATGTGCCCAGAAAATTATTTTTAAACCTCCTGTTTTAAAGATGTATGACATTAAATATGACCAGGTGGGGTTCTGAGTGTGAAAGTTATGATTAAATGTCATTCTAAGGATATGATATGTTTAGTTTCCAGAATGAACCATGTTCCCTAAGAATACTGGATTAAAATGGAATGGGGAAAATTGCTACCAAAGTATTAATGGATAGATCTAATTTTGTATGCAATCAAAGTTAGGTTATCAACTTAACTAAGCTGTTATATTAATGATACGTTTTATACAAGCATCATGATAACAACAAAGCAAAAACCTACAGTAGATACCCAAAATATAAAGAGAAGTGAAGCAAAGCATACCAATACAGAATAGCATCAGTTCACAAAGGAAGACAGCAAGAGAGGAGGAAAAGAACAAAGGAAGTATAAAACAGCCAAGAACAACAAAAGATGGAATTAGTACATACCTACCTAACAATATTTGCTTTAAATGTAAAAATGTACTAAATTCTCCTATCAAAAGATTAGAGTAGTGGAGTGGACTAAAAAAAAAGACCCAGCTATATGCTGCCTAGAAGAGACTGACTTCAGTTCTAAAGGCATATAGAAACTCAAAATAAAGGGATAGAAAAAGATATTCCATGGAAATGAAATATAAAAGAGAACAACAGTAGCTACATTTACATTTGAAAAAATAGATTTTAAGTCAAAAACTAACAAGAGTCAAAAAAGGTCATTATATAACAACAAAGGGGTCAATACATTAAGAGGATAAAACTATTGTAAATATATATGCATCCAACACTGGAGCACCAAAATATATTAAGCAAATACTAAAAGATCTGAAGGAAAAAAATGACAACACAATAATAATAGGAAATTTCAATACCTCACTTTCAACAATGGATAGAACATTCTGGCAGAAACATAAAAAGAAACATTGAACTTATTATAATTATACCAAATGGACTTAATGGATATATATATATATATATATATATATATATATATATATAACATTCCACCCAATAGCAGCATAATACACATTTTTCTCAAGTGCACACAGAACCTTCTCCAGGATGGATCATATGTTAGGCCACAAAAAAAAAACTTAGCAAATTTAAGAGGACTGAAATCATACAGTGTAACTTTTCCAAACACTATGTTATAAAACTAGAAGAAGCTATAACAATTGTGAATATATATGCACCCCAACATAGGAGCACCTAAATACATAAAGCAAAAATTAATGGACATAAAGGGAATAATCAACAGTAACACAATAATAGTAGGGAACTGTGACACCCCACTTACATTAATGGATAGATTATCCAGACAGAAAATAAGGAAACACAGGCCTTAAAGGACACATTAGTCTATATGGACTTCTTAACTGATATATATAGATCATTCCATCCGAAAACTGAAGAATACACATTCTTTTCAAGTGCACAAAGAACATTCTCCAGGATAGATCACATGCTGGGCCACAAAAGAAGACTTGGTAAATTTAGGAAAATTGAAATAATATCAAGCAAGCATCTTCTTCTATCACAATGCTGTGAGACTAAAATCAACTACAAGGAATCTGAGGCTGTGGAACCCACAGATTTGGAAGCCAGATTAAGGAACTTGAGCATCCTAGGATTTTGGTATTCTCGGGATCCCTGGAAACAACCCCCATGGATACCAAGTGTCAACTGTATACCCAGAGGCAGAAACCACCCCACACAGCTTGCAGGATCTTGGTTCATGAGCAGGGGGTCAGGCTGAAGCTCCTGCGGTGGGAGCTCCAAGTCCAAACCACTGGACTAACAGAGAAATGCAGACTCCAGGGAATATTCATCAAAGTGAGGTCTCATGGAGGTCCTCTTCTCAGCACCAAGACCCAGCTCTACCCCACAGCCTACAAACTACAATGTTGGAAGCCTCAGACCAAACAACCAGTAAGACAGGAACACAGTCCCACTCAAAAAAACAAAAAGAAAGAGACAGCAAAAAAATATGTCACAGATGAAGGAGCAAGGTAAAAACCTACAAGAATAAGTGAAGAGGAAATAGGCAATCTACCTGAAAAAGAATTCAGAGTAATGATAGTAAATATGATCCAGAATCTTGGAAATAGAAGGGAGGCACGGATTGAGAAAATACAAGAAATGTTTAACAAAGGTCTAGAAGAACTAAAGAACAAACAGACATGAACAACACAAACACTGAAATGAAAAATACACTAGAAGGAACCAATAACAGAATAACTGAGGCAGAAAAATAAGTGAGCTGGAAAACAAAATGGTGGAAATAACTGCTGAGGAGCAGAATAAAGAAAAGAGAATGAAAAGAATTGAAGGCAATCTCAGAGACCTCTGGAACAACACTAAACACACCAACATTCTAATTATAGGGGTCCCAGAAGAAGAAGAGAAAAAGAACAGGTTTGAGAAAATATTTGAAGAAATTATACTCAAAAACTTCCCTAACATGGGAAAGGAAATAGTCACCCAATTCAAGGAAGCACAGAGAGTCCCAAACAGGATAAACCCTAGGAAAGACACACCAAGTCACATATTAATCAAACTAACAAAAATTAAATTCAAAGAAAAAATATTAAAAGCAGCAAGGAAAAAACAAAAAAAATGACCTTATGGGGATTCCTTTGTATGTTATCAGCTGATTTTTCAGCAGAAACTCTGCAGGCTAGAAGGGAGTGGCAGGATACTTAAAATGATGAAACAGAAAAACCTACGACCAAGGTTACTCTACCCAGCAAGGATCTCATTCAGGTTCAAGAGAGAAATCAAAAGCTTTGCAGACAAGCAAAAGATAAGAGAATTCAACACTACCAAACCAGCTTTACAACAAATGCTAAAGAAACTTCTCTAGGCGGGAAACACAAGAGAAGGAAAAGACCCACAAAACCAAATCCAAAACAATTAGGAAAATGGTAATAGGAACATACATATTGATAGTAACCTTGAATGTAAATGGATTAAATGCCCCAACCAAAAGACACAGACTGGCTGACTGGATACAAAAACAAGACCCATATATACACTGTCTACAAGAGACCCACTTCAGACCTAGAGACACATACAGACTGAAAGTGAGGCGATGGAAAAAGATATTCCATGCAAATGGAAATCAAAAGAAAGCTGGAGTAGCAATACTCATATCAGATAAAATAGACTTTAAAATAAAAACTGTTACAAGAGATAAGGAGGGACACTACATAATGATCAAGGGATCAATCCAAGAAGAAGATATAACAATTGTAAATATTTATGCACCCAGCCTAGGAGGACCTCAATACATGAGGCAAATGCTAATAACCATGAAAGGAGAAATCGACAGCAACACAATAATAGTAGGGGACTTAAACAGCCCACTTACACCAATGGACAGATCATCCAAACAAAATAAATAAGGAAACACAAGCTTTAAATGATACAATAGACCAGATAGATTTAATTGATATTTATAGAACATTCCACCCCAAAGTGGCAGTATACACTTTCTTCTTAAGTGCACATGGAACACTCTCCAGGATAGATCACATCTTGGGTCACAAATCAAGCCTCGGAAATTTTAAGACAATTGAAATCATATCAAGCATCTTTTCTGACCACAATGCTATGAGATTGGAAATCAATTACAGGAAAAAAACTGTAAAAAACACAAATACATGGAGGGTTAACAGTGCACTACTAAATAACCAAGAGATCACTGAAGAAATCAAAGAAGAAATTTAAAAATACATAAAAACAAATGACAATGAAAACATGATGACCCAAAACCTATGGGATGCAGCAAAAGCAGTTCTAAGAGGGAAATTTATAGCAATTGAATGTCACCTCAAGAAACAAGAAAAATCTAAAACAAACTAACCCTACACTTAAAACAACTAGAGAAAGAAGAAAATAAAACCCCAAAGTCAGTAGAAGGAAAGACATCATAAAGATCAGAGCAGAAATAAATGAAATAGAAACGAAGAAAACAATAGAAAACATCAATAAATCTAAAAGCTGGTTCTTTGAGAAGATAAACAAAATTGATAAACCCTTAGCCAGACTCATCAAGAAAAAAGGTAGAGGATGCAAATCAACAAAATTATAAATGAAAAAGGAGAAACCAACCACAACTGACACTGCAGAAATACAAGGGATTATAAGAGACTACTACAAATAATTATATGCCAAAAAAATGGACAACCACCAACAAATTCTTGGAATGGTACAATTTTCCGAGACTGAACCAGGAAGAATTAGAAAATATAAACAGACCTATCACAAGTAATGAAATTGAAACTGTAATTAAAAATCTTCCAACAAATGAAAGTCTGGGACCAGATGGCTTCACAGGCGAATTCTATCAAACATTTAGAGAAGAGCTAACACTGATCCTTCTCAAACTCTTCCCAAAAATTGCAGAGGAAGGAACACTCCCAAATTCATTCTACAAAGCCATCATCACCCTGATACCAAAACAGAAAATTATAGACCAAATTATAGACCAAAAAAAGAAAATTATAGACCAATATCACTGATGAACATAGATGCAAAAATCCTAAACAAAATGCTAGCAAACAGAGTCCAACAACATATTAAAAGGATCATACACCATGATCAAGTGGGATTTATGCAAGGATTCTTCCGTATATGCAAATGAATCAGTGTGATACACCACATTAACAAATTAAGGAATAAAAAACATATGATCATCTTAATTAATGCAGAAAAAGCTTTTGACAGAATTCAAAACCAATTTGTGATAAAAACTCTCCTGAAAATGGGCATAGAGTGAACCTACCTCAATATAATAAAGGCCATATATGACAAACGCACAGCAAACATCATTCTCAATGGTGAAAAACAAAGTATTTTCACTACGATCAGTAACAAGACAAGGATGTCTACTCTTGCCACTCTTGTAGTTTTGGAAGTCCTACCCATGGCAATCAGAGAAGGAAAAAAAAGGGATACAAATTGGAAAAGGAGAAGTAAAACTGTCACTGTTTGCAGATGACATGATACTATGCATAGTAAATTCTAAAGATGCCACAAGTAAACTACTAGAACGAATCAATGAATTTGGTAAGGTTGCAGGATACAAAATTAATGCACAGAAATCTCTGGCATCCCTACATACCAACAACAAAAGGTCAGAAAGAGAAATTAAGGAAACACTCCCATTTACCACTGCAACAAAAAGAATAAAATACCTAGGAATAAACCTGCCTAAGGAGGTGAAAGACTTGTACGCAGAAAAGTATAAAACACTGATGAAAGAAATCAAAGATGACATAAACAGATGGAGAGATATACCATGTTCTTGGGTTGGAAGAATCAACATTGTGAAAATGACTATACTACCCAAAGCAACCTACAGACTCAATGCAATCCCTATCAAACTACCAATGGCATTCTTCACAGAATTAGAGCAAAAAATTTTGCAACTCATATGGAAACACAAAAGACCCTGAATAGCCAAAGTAATCTTGAGAAGGAAAAATGGAGTTTTCAGGCTCCCTGACTTCAAACTATACCACAAAGCTACAGTATTCAAGACAGTATGGTACTGCCACAGAAACAAATATAGATCAATGGTATAGGATAGAATGCCTGGAGATAAACCCATGCACATAAGGTCACCTAATTTACAAAAAAGGAGGCAACAACACACAGTGGAGAAAAGGCAGCCTGTTCAATAAGTGGTGCTGGGAAAACTGGACAGCTACGTGTAAAAGAATAAAATTAGAACACTATGTAACACCATACATAAACATAAACTCCAAATGGATTAAAGACCTAAATGTAAGACCAGACACTATAAAACTCTTAGAGGAAAACATAGGAAAAACACTCTTTGACATAAACCACAGCAAGATCTTTTTTGACCCACCTCCTAGAGTAATGGAAATAAAAACAAAAAGAAACTAATGGAACTTAATGAAACTTCAAAGCTTTTGCACAGCAAAGGAAACCATAGACAAAACAAAAAGACAACCCTCACAATGGGAGAAAATATTTGCAAATGAAACAACAAAGGATTAATCTCCAAAATATACAGACAGCTCATGGAGCTCAATATCAAAAAACCAAACAATCCAGTTAAAAAATGGGCAGAAGACCTAAATAGACATTTCACCAAGGAAGACATACAGGTGGCCAAGAAGCACATGAAATGATGCTCAGCATCACTAATTATTAGAGAAATGCAAATCAAAACTACAGTGAGGTATCACCTCATGCTGGTCAGAATGGCCATTATCAAAAAAGCTAGAAACAATAAATGCTGGAAAGGGTGTGGTGAAAATGGAACCCTCCTGCACTGTTGGTGGGAATGTAAATTGATACAACCACTATGGAAAATAGTATGGAGATTCCTTAAAAAAATTAAAAATAGAATTATCATATGACCCAGCAATCCCACTACTGGGCATATACCCTGAAAATACCATGATTCAAAAAGAGACATATACCACAATGTTCACTGCAGCACTATTTACAATAGCCAGGACATGGAACCAACCTAAATATCCATTGACAGATGAATGGATAAAGAAGATGTGGCACATATATACAATGGAATATTTCTCAACCATGAAAAGAAATGAAATTGATTTATTTGCAGTGAGGTGGATGGACCTAGAGTCTGTCATAAAAATTGAAGTAAGTCAGAAAGAGAAAAATACCGTATGTTAATGTATATATATGGAATCTAAAAAAAAAAAAACATGGTACTTATGCAGGGCAGGAATAAAAATGTAGACATTGAGAATGGACTTGAGGACACAGGGTGGGAGGAGAAAGCTGGGGCAAAGTGAGAGTAGCATTGGCGTATGTACACTACTGAATGTAAAATAGTTAGCTAGTGGGAAGCAGCAGCATAGCACAGGGAGATCAGCTCGGTGCCTTGCAATGACCTAGATGGCTGGGATAGGGAGGATGGGAGGGAGGCTCAAGAGGGAGAGCATATGGGGACCTATGTATGCATATTGCTGACTCACTTTGGTGTACAAAATTGTACAGCAATTATATTCCAATAAAGATCTATTAAAGACCTTTATAAAGATAAATAAAGATCTAAATAAAGATCTATATAAAGATCTATATCTATAAAGATATTCCAATAAAGATTATATTCCAATAAAGATCTATTAAAAAAATCAACTACAAGAAAAAGAAATTGTAAAAAACACAAACACATGGAAGCTAAACAATATGCTACTAAATAAGCAATGGATCACTGAAGAAATCAAAAAGAAAATCAAAAAATACCTAGAGACAAATGAAAATGAAAACATGATGATCAAAAGCCTGTGGCATGCAGCAAAAGCAATTCTAAGAGGAAAGTTTATAGCAAAACAAGCTCACTTAGGAAAAAAGAAAAATCTCAAATAAACAACCTAACTTTATACCTAAAGGAACTAGAGAAGGAGTACAAAGCCCAAAGTAGTAGAAGGAAAGAAATCATAAAGATTGGAGAAGAAATAAGTGAAATAGAAACTAAAAAAAAATAGAAAATATCAATGAAGCTAAAAACTGGTTCTTTGAAAAGATAAACAAAATTGATAAACCTTTAACCAGGCTCATCAAGAAAAACAGGGAGTGGGCCTAAATCAATAAGATGAGGAAGGAAAAAGAAGTTATAACTGATAGCACAAATTACAAAAGATCATAAGAGATTACTATGAACAGCTATATGCCAATAAAATGGACAACCTAGAAGAAATGGACAAATTCTTAGAAATGTACAATCTCCCAAGATTCAACCAGGAATAAACAGAAAATGTGAACAGACCAATTACCTGTAATGAAATTGAATCAGTAATTTAGAAACTCCAAAAAAAACAAAAGTCCAGGACCAGATGTCTTCACAGATGAATTCTACTAAATATTTAGAGAAGAATTAACACCTATCCTCTCAAATTATTCGAAAAATATTTGCAGAGGAAGGAATACTCCCAAGCTTTCTATGAGGCCAATATCACCCTGATACCAAAACTAGATAAAGATGTCACAAAAAAGAAAATTACAGGCCAGTATCACTGACGAATATAGACACAAACCTCCTCAACCAAATATTAGCAAACTGAACAATACATTAAAAGGATCAGGGAGGAACCAAGATGGGGGAGAAGGACGTGCTCTCACTCCCTCTTGCGAGAATACCAGAATCACAACTAGCTGCTGGACAATCATCGACAGGAAGACACTGGAACTCCCACAGAAGTCCACCGACTGGACTGAAGGTTCTGAGCCCCACGCCAGGCTTCCCAACCTGGGGGTCTGGGAACAGGAGGAGGAATTCCTAGAGAATCAGACTTTGAAGCCTAGTTGGAATTGATTGCAGGACTTCGACAGGACTGGGGGAAACAGACTCCACTCTTGGAGGGCACACACAATGTAGTGTGTGCATGGGGACCCAGGGGAAGGAGCAATGACCCCAGGGGGATGGAACCAGACCTACCTGCTAGTGTTGGGGGGTCTCCTGCAGAGACGGGGTGGTGGTGCTGTGGCTCACCGTGGGGACAAGGACACTGGCAACAGAAGTTCTGGGGAGTACACCTTGGCGTGAACCCTCCCAGAGTCTGTCATTAGCCACAACAAAGAGCCCAGGTAGGCTCCAGTATTGGGTTGCCTCAGGTCAAACAACCAACAGGGAGGGAACCCAGCCCCACCCATCAACAGTCAAGCAGATTAAAGTTTTACTGAGCTCTGCCCACCACAGCAACAGTCAGCTTTACCCACCACCAGTCCCTCCCATCAGGAAACTTACACAAGCCTCTTAGACAGCCTCATCCACCAGAGGGCAGACAGCAGAAGCAAGAAGAACTACAATCTTGCAGCCTGTGGAACAAAAACCACATTCACAGAAAGAAGACAAGATGAAAAGGCAGAGGGCTATGTACCAGATGAAGAGACAAGATAAAACCCCAGAAAAACAACTAAATGAAGTGGAGATAGGCAACGTTCCAGAAAAAGAGTTCAGAATAATGATAGTGAAGATGATCCAGGACCTCAGAAAAAGAATGGAAGCAAAGATCAAGAAGATACAAGAAATGTTTAACAAAGACCTAGAAGAATTAAAGAACAAACAAACAAAGATGAACAATACAATAACTGAAATGGAAACTACACTAGAAGGAATCAATAGCAGAATAACTGAGGCAGAAGAACGGATAAGTGACCTGGAAGACAGAATGGTGGAATTCACTGCTGTGGAATAGAATAAAGAAAAAATGAAAAGAAATGAAGACAGCCTAAGAGACCTCTGGGACAACATTAAACACAACAACATTTGCATCACAGGGGTCCCAGAAGGAGAAGAGAGAGAGAAAGGACCCAAGAAAATATTTGAAGAGATTATAGTCAAAAACTTCCCTAACATGGGAAAGGAAATAGCCACCCAAGTCCAGGAAGCTCAGACAGTCCCATACAGTATAAACCCAAGGAGAAACACACCGAGACACATAGTAATCAAATTGGCAAAAATTAAAGACAAAAATTATTGAAAGCAGCAAGGGAAAAATGACAAATAACATACAAGGGAACTCCCATAAGGTTAACAGCTGATTCTCAGCAGAACGTCTACAAGCCAGAAGTGAGTGGCATGATATACTTAAAATGATGAAAGGGAGGAAGCTACAACCAAGATTACTCTACCTGGCAAGGATCTCATTCAGATTTGATGGAGAAATCAAAAGCTTTACAGGCAAGCAAAAGCTAAGAGAATTCAGAACCACCAAACCAGCTCTACAACAAATGCTAAAGGAACTTCTCTAAGTGGGAAACACAAGAGAAGAAAAGGATCTACGAAAAAAACCCAAAACAAGTAAGAAAATGGTCGTAGGAACATACATATCGATAATTACCTTAAATGGGAATGTATTAAATGCTCCAGCCAAAGGACACAGGCTTGCTGAATGGATACAAAAACAAGATCCATATATATGCTGTCTACAAGAGACCCACTTCAGACCTAGAGACACATACAGACTGAAAGTGAGGGGATGGAAAAAGATATTCCATGCAAATGGAAATCAAAAGAAAGCTGGAGTAGCTATACTCATATCAGATAAAATAGACTTTAAAATACAGAATGTTACAAGAGACAAGAAAGGACACTACATAATGATCAAGGAATCAATCCAAGAAAAAGATATAACAATTTTAAATATATATGCCCTCAACATAGGAGCACCTCAATACATAAGGCAACTGCTAACAGCTATAAAAGAGGAAATCAACAGTAACACCATAATAGTGGGGGACTTTAACACCTCACTTACACAAATGGACAGATCATCCAAAATGAAAATAAATAACAGAAGCTTTAAATGACACAATAGACCAGATAGATTTAACTGATATTTATAGGATATTCCATCAAAAACCAGCATATTACACTTTCTTCTCAAGTGCGCATGGAACATTCTCCAGGATAGATCACATCTTGGGTCACAAATCAAGCCTCAGAAAATTGAAATCATATCAAGCATCTTTTCTGACAACAACGCTATGAGATTAGAAATGAATTACAGGGAAAAAAACGTCAAAAACACAAACACATGGAGGCTAAACAATACATTACTAAACAACCAAGAGGTCACTGAAGAAATCAAAGAGGAAATCAAAAACTACCTAGAGACAAATGACAATGAAAAAACGATCCAAAACCTATGGGATGCAGCAAAAGCAGTTCTAAGAGGGAAGTTTACAGCTATACAAGCCTACCTCAAGAAACAAAAGAAATCTCTAGTAAACAATCTAAACTTACACCTAAAGGAACTAGAGAAAGAAGAACAAACAATACCTAAAGGTAGCAGAAGGAAAGAAAGCATAAAGATCAGAGAAGGAATAAATGAAATAAAAACAAAGAAAATAGCAAAGATCAATAAAACTAAAAGCTGGTTCTTTGAGAAGATAAACAAAATTGATAAACCATTAGCCAGACTCATCCAGAAAAAGAGGGAGAGGACTCAAATCAATAAAATTAGAAATGAAAAAGAAGCTACAACAGATACCGCAGAAATACAAAGCATCCTAAGAGACTATTACAAGCAACTCTATGCCAATAAAATGGACAACCTGGAAGAAATGGACAAATTCTTAGAAAGGTAAAACCTTCCAAGACTGAACCAGGAAGAAACAGAAAATATGAACAGACCAATCAAAAGTAATGAAATTGAAACTGTGATTAAAAATCTTCCAACAAACAAAAGTCCAGGACCAGATGGCTTCACAGGTGAATTCTATCAAACATTTAGAGAAGAGCTAACACCCATGCTTCTCAAACTCTTCCAAAAAATTGCAGAGGAAGGAACACTCCCAAACTCATTCTATGAGGCCACCACCACCCTGATACCAATACCAGACAAAGATACTACAAAAAAAGAGAATTACAGACCAATATCACTGATGAATATAGATGCAAAAATCCTCCACAAAATACTAGCAAACAGAATCCAACAACACATTAAAAGGATCAAGCTCCATGATCAAGTGGGATTTATCCAAGGGATGCAAGGATTCTTCAATATATGCAAATCAAACAATGTGATACACCATATTAACAAACTGAAGAATAAAAACCATATGATCATCTCAATAGATGCAGAAAAAACTTTTGACAAAATTCACCACCAATTTATAATAAAAACTCTCCAGAAAGTGGGCACAGAGGGAACCTACCTGAACATAATAAAGGCCATATATGACAAACCTACAGCAAACATCATTCTTAATGTTGAAAAACTGAAAGCATTTCCTCTAAGACCAGGAACGAGACAAGGATGTCCACTCATACCACTATTATTCAGCATAGTTTTGGAAGTCCTAGCCACAGCAGTTAGAGAAGGAAAAGAAATAAAAGGAATACAAATTGGAAAAGAAAAAGTAAAACTGTCACTGTTTGCAGATGACATGATACTATACATAGAGAATCCTAAAAATGCTAGGATAAAACTACTAGAACTAATCAATGAATTTGGTAAAGTTGCAGGATACAAAACTCTTGCATTCCTATACACTAATGATGAAAAATCTGAAAGAGAAATTAAGGAAACACTCCCATTTGCCATTGCAACAAAAAATATTACATACCTAGGAATAAAGCTACCTAGGGAGACAAAAGTCGTGTATGCAGAAAACTATAAGACACCGATGAAAGAAATTAAAGATGATACCAACAGATGGAGAGATATACCATGTTCTTGGATTGGAAGAATCAATATTGTGAAAATGACTATACTACCCAAAGCAATCTACAGATTAAATACAATCCCTATCAAATTACCAATGGCATTTTTTACAAAACTAGAACAAATCATCTTAAAATTTGTATGGAGACACAAAAGACCCCAAATAGCTAAAGCAGTCTTGAGGGGAAAAAACGGAGCTGGGGGAATCAGACTCCCTGACTTCAGACTATACTACAAAGCTACAGTAGTTAAGACAATATGGTACTGGCACAAAAAGAGAAACAGAGATCAATGGAACAAGATTGAAAGCCCAGAGATAAACCCATGCACCTATGGTCAACTAATCTGTGACAAAGGAGGCAAAGATATACAATGGAGAAAAGTCAGTCTCTTCAGTAAGTGTTGCTGGGAAAACTGGACAGCTACATGTAAAAGAATTAAATTAGAACACTCCCTATACACAAAAATAAACTCAAAATAGTTTCGAGACCTAAATGTTAGACCAGACACTATAAAACTCTTAGAGGAAAACATAGGAAGAACACTCTTTGACATAAATCACAGCAAGGTCTTTTTTGATCCACCTCTTAGAGTAATGGAGATAAAAAGAAAAATAAACAAATGGGACCTAATGAGACTTCAAAGCTTTTGCACAGCAAAGGAAACCATAATTAAGATGAAAAGACATCCCTCAGAATGTGAGAAAATATTTGCAAACAAATTAATGGACAAAGGATTAATCTCCAAAATATATAAATAGCTCATGCAGCTCAATATTAAAGAAACAAACAACCCAATCCAAAAATGGGCAGAAGACCTAAATAGACATTTCTCCAAAGAAGACATACAGATGGCCAAGAAGCACATGAAAAGCTGCTCAACATCACTAATTATTAGAGAAATGCAAATCAAAACTACAATGAGGTATCACCTCACACCAGTTAGAATAGGCATCATCAGAAAATCTACAAACAACAAATGCTGGAGAGGGTGTGGAGAAAATGGAACCCTCTTGCACTGTTGGTGGGAATGTAAATGGATACAGCCACTATGGGGAACAGTATGGAGGTTCCTAAAAAAACTAAAAATAGAATTACCATATGATCCGGCAATCCCACTACTGGGCACATACTCAGAGAAAACCATAATTCAAAAAGACACATGCACCCCAATGTTCATTGCAGCACTATTTACAATAGCCAGGTCATGGAAGCAACCTAAATGCCCATCAACAGATGAATGGATAAAGAAGATGTGGTACACATATACAATGGAATATTACTCAGCCCTAAAAAGGAATGAAATTCAGTCATTTGTTGAGATGTGGATGGACCTAGAGACTGTCATACAGAGTGAAGTAAGTTAGAAAGAGAAAAACATATATCGTATATTAATGCATGTATGTGGAACCTAGAAAAATGGTACAGATGAACCAGTTTGAAGGGCAGAAATTGAGACACAGATGTAGAGAACAAACGTATGGACACCAAGGTGGGAAAAACCACAGTGGGGCGGGGATTGTGGTGTGTTGAATTTGGTGATTGGGATTGCCATGCATACACTGATGTGCATAAAATTGATGACTAATAAGAACCTGCAGTATAAAAAAACAAACAAATATAAAAAACAACTAATACTAAACTGTCTTTGGGTTATTTGTATGGAAATATGTTAATATAAATGTTTCAGACATTACATGAAATTTCTAAAAATCTTATATGTTCTGGTATAATGTTATAAGTCATAATTCTGGTTATTACTTTAAAATGTATATCTCAGAAATAACTAAATTTCCTTGTCAATTGCATTATTATGAGCTTTCATAAAATCTTTAACCATGGTTATTTTTAAGTCTTTTGTCATTTACAGACAGTTCTGGGTGTACTCTGATGCTTCTGCAAAAGTGTTCCTATAATAGGGTTTCATCTTCAAGGAATTCATGGAAAAGACTCTGACATGTACAGGTTTCTGTTAACTGACTATACTGCTGAACTGCATGAATAAGCATTTTCAGAACTCTAATGGAAAACTGATGAATTCATAAAAGTGCTAACAAAAGATCAAGATGAAACAAAAATTAATTACATGGGACTGAGTGAACTGATGAGGATGATTATAATTTTTGTGACTTTCTGTTTGAATAAAAATAAAAAAATCCCACAAGGACTCAGAGGCAAAAAATATACAAATCAATTTTCACTGCAAAGTAAAGGAGCTGTTACAGTGGAGGATTACCGGACTGAATGTCAAAATTATGACATAGTATGAGTGTGTTTTGTGTTTGGTAATTGCAATCATTGTTGCTTTTGTTGTGGTCATCCATTTACAATGCTTGGTGTCAGTTTATTTATCTCTTGTAAAAATAAAATACAGTGTGTGTATGTGAGAAAAAAATAAAATAAAAAGGATCAGACACCATGATCACAAGGGACTTATCCCAGGGATGCAAGAATTTTTTAATATCTGCAAATCAATCAGTGTGGCACACCACATTAACAAACTGAAGAATAGAAACAGTATGATCATCTCAACAAATGCAGGAAAAACTTCTGCCAAATTTCAAAATCCATTTATTTAAAAAATTCTCCAGATAGTGTGCATAAAGGAAGCATACCTCAACATAATAAAGGCCATATATGACAAACCCATAGCTAACATCATACTCAATGGTGAAAAGCTGAAAGCATTTCCTCTAACATCAAGAATAAGACAAGGTTGCCCACTTTTGTTACTTGTATTCAACATGGTATTGGAAGTCCTAGCCACAGTAATCAGAGAATAAAAAAGAAATAAAAGGAATCCACATTGGAAAGCAAAAGTAAAACTGTCACTGTTTGCAGGTGACATGATACTATATATAAAAAATCCTAAAGTTGCTACCAGAAAACTACTAGAGCTCATCAATGAATTTGGTAAAGTTTGCAGGATATAAAATTAATACACAGAAATCTCTTGCATTAATATACACTAACAGACTATCAGAAAGAGAAATTAATGAAACCAACCCATTTACCATCACATCAAAAATCATAAAATACCTAGACATAAATTTACCTAAGGAGGTAAAAGACCTGTACTCAGAAAACTGTAAGACACTGCTGAAAGAAATCGAAGACAACACAAAGAGATGGAAAGATAAACCGTGTTCCTTGATTGTAAGAATTAATATTGTTACAAGGGCCAAACTACCCAAGGCAGTGTACAGATTCAGTTCAATCCCTATCAAAATACCAAGGGCAGTTTTCATAGAACTAGAACAAATAATTTTCAAATGTATACAGAAACACAAAAGACCCTGAATAGGTCAAACAATCTTGAGAAAAGAACAGAGCTGGAAGAATCATGCTCTCTGACTTCAGTCTATACTCCAAAGCTTCAGTAAACAAATCAGTATGGTACTGGCATAAAAGCAGACACATACATTAATGGAACAGAATAGACAGCCCAGAAATGCTCACACACTTATGGTAAATTAATCTATGACAAAGAGGCATGGATATACAATGGAGAAAAAACAGTCTCTTTAAAAAGTGGTGCTGGGACAAATGGACAGCTACATGTAAAAGAATGAAATTAGAACATTCTCTAACACCATATACATAAATAAACTCAAAATGGATTAAAGACCTAAATGTAAATAAAAGTAAAGACCTAAATGTAAGACCACAACCCATAAAACTCCTAGAGCAATACATAGGCTGACATTTTTGGGGGTATCTTTCTCTTAAAGCACAGGAAATAAACAAATGTGACCTATTTAAACTTGAGCTTTTGCACAAAAAATGGCAACCATCAACAAAACAGAAAGACATCCTACTGAATGGGAGAAAATATCTGTAAATGGTATGACCAATAAGGGGTTAACCTCCAAAATATATAAACACCTCATACAACTCAACATCAAGAAAACAAACAACTCGATTTTTAAAATGGAAAGATCTGAATAGACATTTTTCCAAAAAGGACATGCAGATAGCCAACAGGCACATGAAAAGCTACTCTACATCATTAATCATATGGAAAATGCAAATCAAGATCACAATGAGCTATCACCTCACACTTGTCAGAATGGCTTTCTTCAAAAAGAACACATATAACAAACATTGGCAAGGATGTAGAGAAAAGGGACCTCTTGTACACTGTTATTGGGAATGTAAACTGGCGCAGCCACTGTGGAAAACAGTATGGAGGTTTCTCAAAAAACTAAAAACAGAACTACCATATGACCTAGCAATTCCACTCCTGGGTGTATATCCAAGAAAACAGAAAACAACAAACAAAAACTCAAAGCACTAATTAAAAAACAAACATGCATCCCAATGTTCACTGCAGCATTATTTACAATTGCCAAGATATGGAAGCAACCTAAGTGTTCATCAGCAGATGAATAAAGATGTGGTATGTATATGTACAATGGACTACTACTCAGTCATGAAAAAGAATGAAAATTTTCCATTTGCTACATGGATTGACTTGAAGGATCTTATGCTAAGTGAAATAAGTCAGACAGAAAAACTTTATGATGTCACTTATATGTGAAATCTAAAAAATACAACAAACTAGTCAATATAACAAAGCAGAAAGAGACTCACAGATATAATGAACTAGTGGTTACCAGTAGGAAGAGAGAAGAGGAAGGGGCAAGATAGGGGTAGTGAACAAAGAGGTATAAACTATTATGTATAAAGTAAGCTACAAGGATTCCAAAAGAGGAAATAGAGCCAATATTTACAATAACTATAAATGGAGTATAACCTTTAAAGCTGTAAATCACTGTATTGTACACCTGTTACTTATATAATGTACATGAAATATACTGCAATAAATTTTTTTATTTAAAAATAAATAAAAATTTTAAAAAATGGACACATTAGAAGGATCATACACCATGATCATGTGGGATTTACCTCTTGAATGCAAGGATGATTCAACATATTTAAATCAATAAATGTGATATACCACATTGATAGAATGAAAGATAGAAACCATATGATTATCTCACTAGATGCAGAAAAAGCATTTGACAAAATTCAAATTTTCACATTTTCATGATAAAAACTCAACAAATTGGGTATAGAGGGGTATACTTCAAGATAACAAAGGACATAAATGATAAGCCCACAGCTAACATTATACTCAATTACGATTATTTGGAATAAGTTAAGTTTAGAATCAGTGAAAGGTCCTATATCCATGACATTTTTGAGAATCATACATCCATGCTGGACCTCAAAAATGAAAATGAAGTATACTAGAGAAAATGCCAACCAATGAGTCTGTGCGTGTTCAATTTCTCTCATAAAAAAGTGGGATAAAGGATCAAGTCATTCAATTGCTGAACAAGGATATAATTCTGTGGTTTGTTTAAATAATACAGTATCTTCCCCTTATTGGGTAATTCCAAAGATTATTATAGTCTGCCTGAGATAAAAGCAAACAGAGGAACAGAGTGATAAATAATACTAAGTGGCAGGATGAAAATTTGCTTAGAGATCAGAGTCCAGAACCTGCTAAATTGATTAGGTCAGAGTGGGAGATGCAGGATTAAAGAGGCCTGAGACATGGTTATTCATGTGCTCCTGGGGAATACCTTCTAAAGCATGCTCACTCCATATTTTACATCCTCAGAAGAGCTTGGGGACTTGAAAAACCATAACTCTATAAGGAACAGTATTATCCCTTGTTTTGGTTTTTTTTTGTGTGTTGTTTTTTCTTTTTGTAAGTATCTCTGTATATTTCTTATCCTTGATATATTTAAAAAAAAAATGAACATGTCCTAAATGTCTTTTCTTCAGTCTGTAATCATCCTATTGGGACAAAACTATGCATAACTCATTCAGGAAATTTTCTCTTACTCTCGGACTAAGTTCAATTATGTCATCTGCCATGTTTGTCCACCAGAGAACCCTGTTTTACAGCAATTTTTCCAGTGTACTATAAATGTCTCTTTACATGTCTCCCTCCCATGTGAACTTTGAATTTCTGGACTGCAATATCTAAGTTAAATTTTTTTCTCTTCTCAGTCCTTATAATAACATTCCTCCTGCAATAAATGTTTGAGCAAATGAATGAATAAAATGTGACCTTATCTGGGTAGCTAAGATAAGGATTTCAAGATGAGATCATCTTGAATTAGGGTGTATCAAAGAGAAACTGCACCAGACAAATTAAACAGGTGAAGAAAACTTTACTCAAGTCTTGCAATAGGGGAGAGAGATTGAACTTAACTCCCCTGAAACAAAAGACAGGAGGTTTTTTGATGCTGAGGTGAGCTAGTGGAAAAGTATTGGAAGATGTTAGAGGAGAAGTTGGTCAATGTGATTAGGTCATTGTGTTTGCTAATTGCCACCTAAGTTAGATTCCTACTCTTCCACAGAGACTGGAAGATAGGAGCACTATCTTTCTTGATGATTTTATTTTAAAGGGATGGCTCCCAGGTCCTTGAGAAAAGTGTTCCTGGATAATAGAACTGGCAAACGGCTGGGAGAAGAGAAATAATTTACAATTGCAAGTTTTCTACGGTAAAAGCTCTAAGACAAGGGAGATCAGGTGCCTAGAGTCAGGAAGAAGCCTGTCTAAGCTTTAGTCAAGCTTTAGCTTTAGGGAAAGTTAAGGCTGTCTTGGTCACATGGGCCTTGAATCCACAGTGTCCTTGTGTCCTTGTAAGAGACAGAAAAGAAGCAGACATAGAGACATGGAAGGAGAAGGCCATTTGAAGACAGAGACAAAGATGGGAGTGATGTATCTACAAGCCAAAGAATGCTAAGGATTTCCAACAGCTACTAGAAGCTAAGAGAAGCCTGGAATGCATTCTCCCCAGAGCCTTCAACCAACCCTGCCAACACCTTGATTTAGGACTTCTGGCCTCTAGAACTGTGAGAAAATGGATTTCTGGTTTTTAAGACTACCAATTTGTGGTAATTTGTTATGGTACACCGAGGATTGTAATATACCATGTTTCTGGGAAGATTTTTCTCTACTTCCCATTTAATTCCAAACATAAGAATTGTACATCTCATTTAAGCCTCATCTTAATTGTTTTGTCTTCCATTACTTTTTCTCTTATTCTCTTCTCTTTTGGTACACCTAAAAGTCATGGCTTATCCCTCTGAATTTTTTTGATAATGATAATGACAAGGATAGTATAGCTGATACTTGTTTAGTATTTGCTCCATCAAAGGTATTTATGTCTTATCCCTTTTTAATTTTTATAAATACATAACAAGGAAGGTACTATTATTTTTTTGTATTAAAAATGGAGACAGCAAGGAACAGAGTGATAAATAATACTAAGTGGCAGGATGAAAATTTGCTTAGAGATCTGAGTCCAGAACCTGTTTCTTAACCATTTTACTACATTTTTCTGTTTATATCATTGAATACTTATCTCTCTTATGTCTCATGTTGTATTATAGTTATTTATACATTTTTCTTTTCCAGTACAAACTATTCAACTGAGATAACTAGAAATCAGGTGCACAAGCATATCCATCTAATCTTCCCATTTTAAAGGCTTTCTAACATTATGTCTATTGTTATGCATGTCTTTATCTTAAACTTTTATAATTCAAGAAGGAATTTGAGGCAACTTGCTTGAACACCTTTAACCTTTAACTAATTTAAAAGTTCTGTCTCATTTATCTTTTCACAGCATTTAGCACAATTCTTTGAATATCAGAAGTGCCCAAATTTTGTTGAATGAATATAGTTAACCCAAGTCTCAGCCACAGATGCCCCCTAACTCCCCAGCATTCTAGAATCATTTTAATATTTCAATAGAATGGCTAGGGCCCCTATTCTACATGCAGTGGGAAGCTTACTGCTCTTCTGCCCCACAATACTTGTGAATCTTATGGGTTAGGAGAGGGCTCCATATATTTTCCCTGGTCACCTGTCACTTGAGTTATTTCCCTTTGAATCCCTGCTATTAGCTCCACTCTAACGACCTACCTCTTGAGATTGTCGTCTTCTTGCTCTACTGGACACTGCTCTGCTGACATAAGAGTGTTGTGTGGTAGACTCTTCTTGATGGCCTGGAATATAAAGGGGATTAAAACATCACAACTTTCATTTATTCATTCAGTAATTTACCAAATATACACACATTCATTCAGTGTCTAGTGGCACCGTGTAGGTCACTGTGGAGTCAATGATAAAAAAAACAAAGTCTCCACAATCATGTAGCTCATATTTCTAGTCAGGAAAAAAAAAATTTCATACAGGCTCACAGATAAATGTAAAGTTATGATTGAGATAAGTATGATGAAGGAAATGCCCATGGCGGATTGAGAGCTATGGTAGTGGGCTTGAACTGAGAAGCTGAAGAAAAAGTAAGCATTAACCAGCCCTGCAGCAGAGAGAGAGGAGGAGGAGAAGGACATTGGAGAAAGGGGTGGTGACAGCATGTGCAAACAAACAATAGTCAGGTGGAGCAAGGCACATCACAGTAACTGCAAGAAAGCCCATGTATTAGGAACGCATAGACCTGGGCCCAGAAGGGAGAAAAGTAAGTCTGGAGAAGCCACGCAAGCCACTTAAACAAATGCACAGTCTACGTCAGGCTTCCTCAACAAGGAATATAATCTTACTCCTAAAGTTAATGTGGAATTACTGAAGAGTTTGAAGTCAGGGATTGACATGATCCACATTGTATTTTGAAAAAAAAAATTCTGGCTACTGTATAGAGACAAGAATAAAAAGGGTAAGACATGGTGGATGCAGGGATTATAAAAAGGGAGGCCTTAATCCAGGTAAGAGATGATGGTTTAGATTAGGAAAATGATGATGGAGATGACGATAAATGGAAGGATTTGAGAAGTGTTTAGTGCAGCATAAAGCAACCTAGTGATATGAGAGAAGCATGTCAAAAAGGGTATAGACAACAACTTGAAAAAAGTGCATATTAGACATTATAGTCTTAAAAACTGATCAGACTTTTTGAATATGGAAATTTTCACCAGCTCTGTCTCTCCTTAGACTCTTTCCTAAGAGCTTTTCTTTTAAACCCACTTTCTCTCCTTCAAAACCATATTCTCTATCACCATTTTGTTGCATCACATATTTCTGAGCTCACAATAATTTCTTCATAATAAATTTAATAATATAATTATGTGGATGGTTTAACACTAAATCTCCACTAGTTTAGGACCCAGCTTTGTACTGCCAACACTTCCATTGAGCTGTTGCTAAATTTTCTGCCACAGTTCCACCCTTATTTGAGAGAAGTATTGAAGTCACATCAGTTTTTTTTCTTTTTTAATACATCTTAGATCAAATTCTTAGGCTTAGAATTCCACCAGAACTTCCAGGGTCATGGGGCTGTGTACAGCGACGGGCACTTTCATCTCCCTGTTGGGCATAGTCTATTTCGGGCTCCCTTAAGCCTTTCATACTCTAGCCTCTCATTTGCTACTGACCAGCTGTAGTATTTACATCTCCTAGGAGAAGATTGCCTTTTTATTATTTTCTAGTTCTCATTCTGTATGTCATGCCCTACCCTCAGAAATGTCAGCTTTAAGAACCCAAATGGCTTACAGAAACTAAAAGCTAATATGTAGTAGTCTACACAGAGTAGTTTTCTATGTTAACAATATAGAATCAAAAATCTTAATAATGAGGATTTGTAAATCTATATATTCTGGGGAGGAAGACTATCTATACCTAATATTGGATCTGTTCTTGTGCTCTTTTGAAGAGAACATTCTTCTAAGCCAGAAATCCCCTTGTTTGCATATCCAGATTTTTTTACCAAGGCAGACAAAGAGTTGGCAAGAATCATTGACCATCACGTGAGATTGACTTTCTTAAACTAGAAGCAAAAGCTTTGTTCTTTAAAGGCATTTTGAATCAGAAAGTGTAGTTCTGAAATGGAAACATTAATACATGGAACTCAAAAGTAGAACCATGATTGAGATTTGCCAAACTGAATTATATCTCACTGTACTATCTATATACCTCAGTGCCTTCATTGGATTACAGAAAATTTGGCTTTCTGCCATTTACAAAATACTAGCCTTATCCTGTTTCCTGAATTAGTTCTGATTTTTTTGTGACAAGAATCTGATACTGAACACTGAATTCTTCTGTAGTGTAGTTTTAACAACAGAATAAAAATCTTTTGACTCAATTTTCAGTGACTATTCTTTACCCCTGAAATATTAGAAAGACTTTAATCATTCTGTTCTTGGTATCAGTTAAATAAGCAGTGACAATACAAGGCCATTTACTTAACATATTTTAATCCACTAAGCTATATATATTTTTTTCTTTTTTTTTTTTGCGGTACACGCGCCTCTCACTGTTGTGGCCTCTTCCATTGCAGAGCACAGGCTCCGGACGCGCAGGCTCAGCGGCCATGGCTCACAGGCCCAGCCGCTCCGCAGCATGTGGGATCTTCCCGGACCAGGGCATGAACCCGTGTCCCCTGCATTGGCAGGCGGACTCCCAACCACTGAGCCACCAGGGAAGCCCCCAAATCATTTTATGACTACTTCTTTTTAGGAGTAGAGTTGGAGTAGGAGAGAGAGTACTTATTTTTGTCTTTTCTTTTAATACAATATAGATTCAATCGCATATAGAATGTGTTTAAATTATTTTTATCACCAGTTCAGTATTATTTCTCAGATTGTATTTATAGTCCCATGGTTTACGTTCCTTTTAATTAGTGATATTTTGGGAAAGAATAAATGATTATCTCATTTATTGATCCCATTAAATAGTTATTTATCACATAATCAATATTTTAGCCACCCTAGCAGTGGCCACAAGTATTGGAGTTTGGAAACTGAATGATACCCTGGAATCACAAAATGAGAACTATAGTATTGTTATTTTATTCACTAATAACATTTATGCTAAACCAGTATATCATATGTACAGGGCATTATAAAAAATTCCTAATGGTTCATAAATTGCAACAACCATAATTTTACCATTCACTTCAACTAACTTATCTGGAATATATTACAAAAGATAGCAGGTTGCCAATGTATATATACACACACATAACATAGTGTAGTTTTAATAACAGAAGAAAAATCTTTTGCCTTATCATTCTTTACCCTTGAAAGTTTCAAAAGACCTTGATCACTTTGTGATTAAACACATTGGCCTAAAGAGACAGAGGACAGTGTTTTGAGTGACAGAGAAGAGGCTAGGAAATGCCTCCTAAAAACCATCGTCTTTTCATCCTTCCAAGGGTATAAGCAATATCTAAGCAATCACTGCCATCAATCTTTATACAGACGGGTAAAGGAATCCTTTCTGCAAATGTGTTTGAGAATGGATAGGATCCAAATTGTTTGATCTGTGGCTAGCCTAATCAAATACTTAGCAGTTTAGTAGTATTGATTTGGGAAGGTTTATGAAAGTTTCTCTGGATATCACATTTTAAAAAGTATTCATCTATATACTATTTCCTTTGACATAGCTATAACTATAGTGCTTTGTACTTACATCTCACACTTTACAAAATGCTCTTACATTAGTTAATTTAATCCTTACAACAACTCTGTAAAACATTTACCAGTAAGAAGAATGTAGCTTTACAATTCAGTTAATTGTCCCAGGTTTTAAAGTTAGTAAATGACTGAGTCTATATATAAAACCAGATACTTGGACTTCAAATCTACTTCTCAGTTTTTCATAGTTGCTCAATTTCTTGGCTTATAATTACTAATCTAAATGGGGGTGGGAAGGTGGAATCTGTAGAACTGACAAGAAACAAAAACACACAGCTACAGTTTTAACTGTACCTGTTGAATTTTATTGAATTTTACCGAGTGTCCCTGATATACAAGGAATAGGGCAGATACCTAATTGTTCAGCAGACATTAAGGTACTGTACCTTTTACACTGCTGGTACTCTATAGCGTGATGACTGAGTCCTGAGTGAATGGGCTGAATAAAGCAGTATGGTGCTTCTATTTCCCATCAACTTCAAGCATATCTGCAACCTCCTAGTTGCCACAATTGATGATACTAATGGGAAATAAAAGTAAAGACAATGATTTATCCAAATTGAATTTGTCATAGTCAACAGAGAAAAAAATGGGAGAAAGAAGTTTACATTTTTCTGGGGCTAACAAAAAGAAGGATTATACCATTATGGTGCATTCCAGCCAAGCCAAATTCTAACAAGGAACTAAAAGAGGAAGAGCTGCTTCCTGGTGGTTAGCAATACGGTACCCCATTACTGCTTTTATACATGCTGTGCAGGAAACCAAAGAATTCTATTTCACTGAGAGTTCTTAAGAATTAATCCTCTGTTGATTTTTCACAATGTAAAGATCAAAGTCGTAAAGTACATAAAGGGTAAATTAGATGTCTTTGTTTATAGGTACTATCATTATTACACCAACTATTACTTTTATATTATAACATAAAATTGGTGTTTATTTCAAACAATTGATATTTACGTAGTTTATTATATGAGAAAAAATTGTATGTCACAGATGGGTATCATAGAATTGTAGACTAAACCAAGGCCTGAATTTTAGCCTATGCTGGAATGTTCTGAAAGTTTTGCCTCAATTTTCTGGATATTTCATGTAAAAATGGCTTCTGAGAAATGACACTTATATGAGTAATAACTGTGTTTAGAAACATTCTCAAGATAAGTGCAGGAAACTTTCCTATTATGTCTTTAAAGCTTAACTGGAAATTTAAAAAGTAGATATGATTTTTTGTTTAATATTTAATCTGAGTGTGTTGACATTTAAAAAATATTTATTGCCTTTGGAAAGCTGAGTGATAGATTCTGAGGTTTAGTTTTGCTTATGAATATCTGTATATCCTAGATGAAAAATCACAGTCATAATTCCCAGCACTGGTATATAGTAATTTTAAATTAATTGATAGGTTGTTAAGCATAGTCTTGTTGTTTGTGAGTGTGCATGGGCTGAGGGTGACAAAATGATCAATATAGGCTGTGTCTTTAGGAATTTTTAACATTTCATGCTAGGGGTCATTCTGCCCTGAACTTCTTACCTGGCCTGACGAGGTGATTACCACCTCTTTTTGCCACATCCCTCATTAAAGATATTAGAAAGGGAAAAAAATGATTATTTGGTTGATTTACCATCGTTACTTCCAACTACTTATTCCTAGTATTCCTGCCTCCAGAGAATGGTATTATTGTCATGAAATAATGTGGTCAATTGAGATGAATTCCTTAGAAGTATTTTTACTGGTCTGTTGCAAAATCAGTCTTTGCCCATTAATTTCATTTTCAATCTCGTAAGTAATAAATAATATCACTATGCCTTTCACTTTAATTTGGTTTTTCTTTTTATTTTGCTTTGGCTTGATTTTTCATTTTAGGATTCCATGCTATCATGTAAATACCAATATTGATGATGAAAGGACATTCCTTTGGTGTATATAAATGTAAACCGTATTATCTCTTTTTTTGGATTGTTGGTTTATTATTATTAAAAATGCTAAGGGAGAATTCTGGTTTTTGTGGGTGTTATACACTTTCTAACAGATGGCTTTTATGTTTTTCCAGTATGGTAGAGTATAAATTCATGAAGAATATCTGTGAGGAAAACTAAGAGAATAATTGGATATAAGAATCTGTATTTTGAGAAGGTAAACTCATATGTTTTTTTCAAGGAAAATCAAATATAAATGATACTTTCTCTCTGTAACAGTGGCAGGAAGAGCTAAAGATGTGACAAAAGGAAGACACAATATGTGAGGCGGAAGAATGGAAAGATAAAGAGTTAGAGGGAAAAAATCGCTTCCAAGAAATTATGAAGAGAAGAGAAGAGAAACTACGCAAGCAAACCAAACCCTATGAGCTTCCTCCTAGGACTGAAGTAATTTCATTAGAAAATAAAATGAGCCCCCAAAACTGAGGTCCATATGCCAGAAATTCATTGCATGAAAGAGACCAAGATAGCTACAGGCTAGGAAAAAATCCTTAATTAACTGTAAAGCATTTCTTAGAAAGGAGTTTATCCTGGTGCACGTTCTTTAATAGTCATATCTTAGTCCAAAATTAACAGTTAGCACTTAGTCACATTTGAGTGAAGTATTTTACTAGATAAATGTTTTCAAGAACGTGGCTAGAACTAATTGACTCTTATCTTGTGATCATACACATACTTAATGATTCTCAGAGTATTGATTTTCATTGGACAGTTAGATGAAAATGAATTGCAAATTATTAATGAGTCACAAATAAGAACTATTTCTTGAAAATGGAATGAACATCAACTGATACTCCTATAATAACTATTATACTAATGAAAGAGGTAAGGCCCCCACTTTGGATTTACATTTCATAGTCAATCTATGCCAAGTCAGATACTCAAGAGACAGATACTTTATCAGGATGTCAAATTCGAATGGCTTCCAGATCAAAAAGGTCACATAAATTAGTGAAAGGGCTATAGAATACCTACTCCATCTAAAGAAACTTCCCACCACTCCACTACACTCTGCAGTGTGTCCAGTGCTGTAGGATCATCTAGTCTTTCAAGAAGACGCCCTCAATCTTTTTAAAAATAAAAGTTGCTAAATTTCAAAATGTTGGCAACCAATTTAAAAAAAAAATCACATACTTTTGGGTTAAATTTGACATGTGGGCCACAAGTTTGTGACCTATATTATGTGAATTTACAGTACCATTCTTTAAGATAACAATAATGTATGGTAGAAAAATGGAAGCAGGGAAGGGTGTTCCTCTTTTGATTCCCTACAGAGCTGATTCAAATTTATGTTGCTGCTCCCAAACCTTTTGACCCATCCTTGTCTTCTCATGCAGAGAATATGTAAGTTCTCAGAAATAATATCCCCCAATGCACCTTTCCAAATACTTTCATCAATCTTTGCTTTCCTTGCATGTGAAAAGAACTCTCTCCCCTAGAAGGCCAGCCAGCCCCTTTTCTCTGAATCTGATCCCATCCAAATTCTTCCTCCATCAACTATATACTATCCCCCTTTAAGTCCCTCACTTCTATGCAAGGAGGTCTCAATTTTCTACCATCCGTCTATCCACACTACTCAGTGTTACCAAACCCTAACTGCCTTTTAAAGTGATAATCTTTCTTATGGGTTGTAAAGAGGTGGAATCACTGGTCTGTAAGTTGTGGGGAAAGGACTCTGGAGATCTAACTGCTACTTATAAGAACTTTTTTAAATCCTGCTGTATCACAACCACCTTTTAGAAACCCAATGTCTGCAATATCAGAACTATCCTGGTGTTCTGAGGCAAGGACTAGTCTGCCTTAAAGCTTCTAAACTGCAGACTTAGGTGGTTTTTTTTTTTCCTGTTCTGCTTAGTCTGTTCCCACTTGTTCACCTGCTTTCTAACTTCCACAGTTTTCTTAGTGTTTCCGATGTGCTTTTTATCTGTTCTCTTTATGGATTCACATCTTTTTAAAAAAAATAATCCTTTTTCTATCATAGTGGTGGAGATTTGGAAAGGAGCTAAAAAAGAATATATATATATATATATATACACACACACACACACACACACACATATTCACTTGCAATAAATATATGAAGAATATATAAATTCAAGATTATATATGAATAAAGGTATAAGGATTCTGATTAACTAGATAGGTAAATACCTTTATTCTTAAATTATTCTTTAAAATTTTAAAATTCTTAGGTTATTCTTTAAAATTTGGCAACACACATCTCATGGATTTCCTCCTGTGTCCTGGGATATCAGCAAAGACTGGGGCTTGTAGCTCTGGGTTCACATTCTAGCTGTGCCTCCTGGCAGCTATGAAACACTGAGCACGTTACTGAACCTATTTGAGCTTCAGTTACTCACTTATAAAAAAATTTACAATTTATGTAAAGAGTGGTATCAGTCAGAAGCTAATCAGAAAAACAGAAACATGCCAGTCATTTTAACAGAGAGAATTTAACATAAAGAATTGTTTTAAAAGGTGTTAGAGAACTAAGAAAATGAAAGGGAACATAAAAATAATACAGAAATAGGATACTACTACCACCTCTAGGGCCAGAGGATCAGAGAGATGAGGGTTGGATAATCAGAATCTAGAATCATGGAGGAAGCACCACACACAGTGGGACTCAGCCCTCTGAGGGGAAGCACTGCCCAGCTCTTGCTAGTACCTCTGATGGGGCATGGTAGGTAGTTTTGAGAGCACAGAAGAAAAAAAAAAAGGACACTGGAACAAACTGTCTCTTGCTGAAACCAGGATGCCAAGAGCAAGGCAACAAGAGGAGTCAAGCTCCTTCTTCTTCACCATCCTACAACTCTTCCTGGAGTGTGCCTGTCCCCAACATCACAGAGCAGAGAGAAGAAGGGTGGGTTTGGAGCTGAAGGACACTAGTTAAATAACTGGAAAAGTGTGTAGCTCAATGCCTAGAATCTATTAGGCCAAGCAATAAAATTATTCCTTCTTTTCTACTGCATTTTTTGGTCCTCTTTTCTGCTTTTTCTGTAAGCTTTCCCTTTTAAGTTAATGTAAATGGCTTAAAACAAAACTTTTACTACATTTTATCTTTTTAACTAACCCTTAATTCTTCCAGTAAGTACTTACTTTAACACAAATTCAACTGGTACTCTTTGTAATTTACTCTTAATATTATTTCTGCCTCAACATTAACAAAGGGTTCTATGAGTCTCAGGGTGGGTTGGACACCAGATGGATATTTTTCATCTCCTCTCATGTTGTTCAGCCTTAGTCATTTATTTTTCTAGTCTTCCCACTTTAAGTGAGAAAGAAGGAGGAGAATGAGAAAGGTACTCCATGTCTATTTACCCTTTACAGCTCCTACAACTCTTATTCATCGTTAAGTGAGTCTACTATTCAGAAGTGTTAACATATCTCAGGTCAGAATTTCTTTCTATCTAAACCTTATTTCTATGCTACTCTATGCTCTTTGCTGACTTTTATTTTAAAAGAACAAGTCTAGGTTTTTCTACATTCATTTATTATAAATTCTCTAAAGGATTTCTCTTAGCAACCACCAAAACAATTTCTTTATCACACAGACTACTTCATAAACCTATTACCTTATTGAGAATGAAATATTTATAGGAATTTTAGCTAGTTTCACTAGGGTATTAGAAATTAAAAGACATATATTAGGGGAGGAGAGAGAAAAGACAAATAATAAATTCTGAGTAACAGAAACATAAAAATAAGTATTTCTTTAAGTGCATTTAAAAAAGGAAAATCAAAAGATTTACAAGGTTTGTGGAGCATGACAAAAAAAAAGTTTAGGGAAGAAAATATCCAAAACAAATAATTTTGACATTAGTGAGTGGGTGTTTGAGAGAAAGGGGTATGTAGAGGTAATAGGTAATTTAAAAAGTAACTCACAGCAACAATTTCAGAAACTCTATGGTAATGTTTAGCAATTACAATTCAAGTAATTGATTCTTCTTCTCTTACCTGTAAAAATCCTTTCTGGGACATATGACTGTAACTGCCTACTAGTTGATTTTAAATGACTGTTCTAATTTTTTTTTAAATTATCAAAAAAATCCAAAGGGGACAGGAATCAGGAGGTTGGAGTAGGAGGATGTGGGGCTCACCTCTACCCACAAACACATAAAAAATACATCTACATGTGGAACAATTCTCACAGAACAACACCTGGAAACTGGCAGAAGAACTGCTGTACAACCAAAGATGCAAGACACATCTCCATGAAACCAGGTAGAACAGAAAAAAAATAAAAAGGGATCAGGACGAGACTGGTGCCCCTGGGAGGGATCTGTAAGGGAGAGAAGGTCCACACAGGTAGACCCTCAACCTGGGGAGCATCTTTACCTGAAGGGAAATCCGCTGGGACAGATAGAGGGGCTGGAGAAGCCTAGACTATTCTCAAGGAGTATGCACATGCAGGGCAGAGAGAGACTGGTGCCTTGCCACACTTCCCAATCCAAAGGGGCAAAACCCCAGTCCCACTTGCTCCACTCTGTAGCCTGGCACAAGATCAGGGCAGAGAATCAGTCTAGCTGCGCAGAGTCAGACTGGGGTGCCAGGGGTATGATCCTGGCCAAGCTGTGGAGACCATATTCAGCACACACATGGGGGCAGCTGATTGAATGGGGTAGACATTGTCAGCATGTGCACTGGTGGCACAAAAGTACACGAAGCAGCTAAGCTCTGAATCTCAGGCAGACAGGCCCAGGGAGAAGACTCAATCTAGGTGCATGGAGACAGACTGGAGGGCTTGGGGTATAGTCCTCAGGGAAGCATGGAGACCACTGTCAGTGCACACACAGCAAGGGGTGAGTCACAGCAGACACTGCTGGCACATGCACTAGGGGACGCCACAGAAACACAGCTTCTGGGTGCTGAGTCTTGCATGGACAGGCCATGGGCAGGAGTATGCAGCTGTTTGTTCCCCAGTGGGAGCACTCCAGCTCTGCCCACTCCACACGGAAGCTTGGAGCCAAATCTGGGGTGGACAGATTCTGGGAGAGGTCTGCCACAGAGCAAGCCCAGGTCCCAAACAGCAGCACAGCCACCTCAATTCCTGTAGCCACAGCCTAGCACTAGGTCTGGGATAAACACAATGGAGAGAGGGATGCAACCTTGGGCTGCTTCTGGGTGGAACTGTGGACACCTGCAAAGGCGGCATAAATGTTCACTGTGACTGTATAGGCCTCGTGTTTCAGTGCATGGCATGGTATGCTCTCAAGGGCAACAGAGCCTGACTGGACCCTTAGTGCTTCTACTTCAATAACTGGGGAGCAGACCTCACCCACAACAGGGCAGTAACAGGCATGGAGCAGAGAAGGCCCTACCCCACTTTCAGTGCCAGATCTGGACACCCAACACCAACCACATCCCCTATGAAGGGGATAATGGCCAGCACACTGAGGAAAGATGTAGCTGGAATCCATACAAAAACCAGCCTTCAAACCAAAAATACTGGACTCACACAATCTACACAGGGATGCTCCCACATAAACCATCCCTTTGAGACCACAGTAGATAAATGTTTCTCCTAAATTCATAGAGACAGAGAAACTTAAGTCAAGTGAAAAAGCAGAGGAACTACTCCCCATTAAAAGAACAAGAGAAATCCCCTGAAAGAACAAATAATGAAACTGACCTCACCAATCTACTAGACCCTGAATTCAAAAAGGAGGCACTAAAAATGCTAAAGGAATTAAGATTATTGATAGAAATGCAGATCACTGTAACAAGGAACTAGAAACTATAAAGAGGAACCATTCAAAATTAGACAATTCAATTGCTGAGATAAAAACCAATCTAGAAGCAATGAATAGCAGACTAAATGACACAGAAGAAAGAATAAGTGATCTGGAAGACAGAATAATGGAAATCACCTAATCACAACAGCAGACAGGAAGAAAAATGAAAAAAAACAACATACATGATCTAAGGGATAATATAAAACATGCCAACCTACACATAATAGCGATTCCAGAAGGAGAAGAGAGAGAAAAGGGGATCGAAAATGTATTTGAAGACATTATGGCTGAAAGTCTGACACCTAAAGAAAGGAAACAGATATCCAGGTACAGGAAGCACAGAGGGTCCTAAACAAGATGAACCCAAACAGACCCACACCAAGATATATCGCAATTAAAATGGCAAAAGTTAAAGAGATGATTTTAAAGGCAGCAAGAGAAAAACAGAGTCAGTTACAAGCAAACCCCCATAAGGCTATCAGCTGATTTCTCTGCAGAAAATTTGCAGGCTAGAAGGGAGTGGTAAGATATATTCAAAGTCCTGAAAGGGAAAAACTTGCAACCTAGGATACTCTACCCAGCAAGATTATCATTTAGAATAGAAGGAGAGATAAAGAACTGCTGAGAAAAAGCAAAAACCAAAGTAATTCAGCAATACCAAACCTACCCTAAGACAAATACTGAAAGTTCTTCTCTAAATAGAAAAGAAGCAAGAATCTATAGGAAAGGGAAAATCACAATAGGAAAGGATTAAAGATGACTTAAATCGGCCAATAAAAAGATCTAAAAATAATCAAAAATTGTAAAAGCATTTATAACTACAATTAACAAAAGAATAAGCATGAAGATGTAAAATGGGACATCAAAAAATCACAAAATGTGGGGGAGGGGAGTATAAAAATGTAGAGCTTTTACAATGTGTTTGAACTTGTGTGACTATCAGTTTAAAGCAAGCAGATATAGTTAAGGCTTGACATACTTGAGATCCAGGGTAACCACAAATCAAAAATATACAACAGATTCACACAAACCAAAAAGAACTCAAGCATAGTACAAAAGAAAACCATCAAAGCACAAAAGGAAAAACAAAAAGAAGAAATTACTACTATATATAAAATAGATAATCAACAAGGACCTACTGTATAGCACAGGGGACTATACTCAAAATTTTTTAATAACCTATAAAGGAAAAGAATCTGAAAAAGAATATATGTGTGTATAAAAAAACTGAATCACTTTGCTGTACACCTGAAATTAACACAACATTGTAAATCTACTATACTTCCATTAAAAATAAATGTGCTTAATATAAATTAAGAAAAAATAAGAAAAATCTCAAATTAACAATTTAACCTACCACCTAAAAGAATGAGAAAAAGAAGAGCAAACGAAAACCAAATTCAACAGAAGGAAGAAAATAATGAAGATCAGAGAGGAAATAAATAAGAGATCAAAAAAATAGAAGAGATCAATAAAACCAAGAGCTGGTTTTTGAAAATATAAACAAAATTGGTAAAGCTCTAGCCAGGCTCACCAAGAAGAAAAGAGAGAGGACCCAATAAATAAATTAAGAAATGAAAGGAGAAATAACAACTGACACCAGAGAAATACAAAAAATCCTCAGAGAATACTATGAACACTTACACACCACCCAATTGGACAACCTAAAAGAAATGGACAAGTTTCTAGAAACATACAGCCTGCCAAAATTGAGTCAAGAAGAAATAGATAATTTAAACAGACTGATCATTAGAAGTGAAATAGAATCTGTAATAAATTTTTTATTTCTGCAAACATAATCCAGGACTGTATGGCTTCACTGGGGAATTCTACCAAACATACAAAGAGTAATTTATACCTATCCTTCTCAAACTATTCCAAAAGATTGAAGAAAAAGGAACACTCCCAAAGTCATTCTGTGAAGCCACCATCACCTTAATACCAAAACCAGAAAAATACAGTACAAAAAAGAAAATTACAAGCCAACATCTTTGATGAATATAGATGCAAAATTTTCAACAAAATATAAGCAAACTGAATCCAACAATATATCATTAACCGTGATTAAGTTGGATTCATTTCAGGGTCACAAGGATGGTTCAATGTACACAAATCAATCAGTGTGATACAACACATTAACAAAATGAAAGATAAAAAATCTCATAATCAAGAGATGCAGAAAAAGCATTTGACAAAATTCAACATCCATTCATGATAAAAATTCTCACCAAAATGGGAGTAGAGGGAACATATTTCAACATAATAAAAACCTTTTATGACAAACACACAGCCAACATAATACTCAACAGTGAATAGCTGAAATCCTTCCCACTAAATTCATGAACAAGATAAAGATGCCCACTCTTACCACTTCTATTCAACATAGTATTGGAAGTTCTAGCAACAACAATCAGAAAAGAGAAATAACAAGTATCCAAATTGGAAGGAAAGATGTAAAACTGTCACTATTTGCAGATGACCTGTTACTCTATACAGAGAACCCTAAAGTCTTCACATAAAAGGTATTAGAACTAATAAATGAATTCAGCAAGGTAGCAGGATACAAGATGAATATACAGAAATCTGTTGCATTTCTTTACGTTAACAATGAAATATCAGAAAGAAATTTTAAAAAACAATCCTATTTAAAATCACATTTAAAAATACCTAGGATTGGGCTTCCCTGGTGTTGCAGTGGTTGAGAGTCCGCCTGCTGATGCAGTGGACACGGGTTCGTGCCCTGGTCTGGAAAGATCCCACATACTGCAGAGCGGCTGGGCCCATGAGCCATGGCTGCTGAGCCTGCACGTCCGGAGCCTGTGCTCCACAACAGGAGAGGCCACAGCAGTGAGAGGCCCACGTACCGCAAAAAAAAAAAAAAAAAAAGAAAAGAAAAGAAAAAATACCTAGGATTAATCTTAACCCAGGAGGTGAAAGACCTATATGCTGAAAACTATAAAACATCCATTAAGGAAAATAAACATGATTCAAAGAAATTGAAGGATATTCCATGCTCTTGGATGGGAAGAATTAATATTGTTTGCTACCCAAAGCAGTCTACAAATTTAATGCAATCCCTATCAAAATACCCATGACATCTTTCGCAGAACAAGAACAAATAATCCTAAAATTATATGGAATCACAAAAGACCCAGAATTGCCAAAGCAATCCTAAGGAAAAAGAACAAAGCTAGATGCATAATCCTTAAAGACTTCAGACTATACTACAAAGCTACAGTAATCAAAACAGTCTGGTACTGGCACAAAACCATATATATATACACACACATTTATATAGATATACGATATATATATATACACACACACACACACACACACACACACATATACATACACACCAATGAAATAGAATAGAGAGCCCAGAAATAAACCCACTCACCCCTATGGTCAATTAATCTATGACATAGGAGGCAAGAATATACAAATGGAGAAAAGACAGTTTCTTCAACAAGTGCTGTTGAGAAAGCTGGACAGCTACATGTAAATCAGTAAAATTAGAACACTCCCTCATACCACATACAAAAATAAATGCAAAATGGTTTAAAGTCCTAAATTTAAGACATGACACCATAAAAACTCCTAGAAGACAAGATAGGCAAAACATTCTTGGACATAAATCATAGCAATATTTTCTTAGATCAGTCTCCCATGGCAAAAGAAATAAAAGCAGAAATAAACAAATGGGACCTAATTAAACTTAACAGATTTTGCACAGCAAAGGAAACAATAAACAAAATGAAAAGACAACCTAAAGACTGGGAGAAAATATTTGCAAATGATGCGACCTACAAGGGCTTACTTTCCAATACATACAAACATCTCATACAGCTCAATATCAAAAAAACCTAACAACCCAATCAAAAAATGAGCAGAAGACCTAGCTAGACATTTCCCCAAAGAAGACATACAGTTGGCCAAGAGGCACATGAAAAGATGCTCAACATTGCTAATTATTAGAAAAATGCAAATCAAAACTACAATGAGATATCACCTCACACCAATAAGAATGGCTATCATCAAAAAGTCTACAAACAATAAATGCTGGAGAGGGTGTGGAGAAAAGAGAACCCTCCTACACTGTTGGTGGTAATGTAACTTGGTACAACCACTATGGAGAACAGTATGGAGGTTCCTTAAAAAACTAAAAACAGAGTTACCATATGATCCAGCCATCCCACTCCTGGGCATATATCTGGAGAAAACCGTAATTTGAAAAGATACATGCACCCCAATATTCATTACAGAACTATTTACAATAGCCAAGACATGGAAGCAAACTAAATGTCCACCAACAGAAGAGTGGATAAAGAAGATGCGGTATATATATATATACAATGGAATATTACTCAGCCATAAAAAAGAATGAAAAATGCCATTTGCAGCAACATGGATGGACCTAGAGATTGTCATACTGAGTGAAGTAAGTCAGACAGAGAAAGACAAATATCGTATGATATCACTTATATGTGGAATCTAAAAAGAAAATGACACAAATGAACCTATTTACAAAACAAATAGAGTCACAGATGTAGAAAACAAACTTATGGTTACTGGGGGGAAAAGGGGAGGGCGAAAAATTGGGAGATTTGGATTGACATATACACACTACTATATACAAAATAAATAACTAATAAAGACCTACTGTATAGCACAGGAACTCTACTCAGTGTTCTGTAATGACCCATATGGGAAAGGAATCTAAAAAAAAGTGGATATATATATAACTGATTGACTTTACTGTACACCTGAAACTAACACAACATTGTAAGTCAACTATACTCCAGTAAAAATAAAATAAAAAATAATACAAATGAGTCAATATACAAAACAGAAACAGACTCACAGACATAGAAAACAAACTATGGTTACCAAAGGGGAAAGGGAAAGGGGAGGGATAAATTAGGAGTATGGGAATAACAGATACAAACTACTATACATAAAATACTTAAGCAACAAGGATTTACTGTATAGCCCTGGGAACTATATTCAATACCTTGCAGTAAGCTATAAGGGAAAATAATCTAAAAAATATATGTGTATATATGTATATATATATGTAGATAGATATAAAACTGAATCACTTTGCTGTATACCTGAAACTAACACAGTATTGTAAATCAACTATACTTCAATTCAAAAAAATCCAAAGAAAGTTAGTGTATCATCTATAAATTATTGTATTGCTTAAAACTCCTTAATTAGTAAGTACAGTTCTTTCTTTCCCATATACCATCATATTCATCCCATTTAGTTCATACCACAAGGGTCTATAGCAGGGTTTTATCACAGTAGTGCTTTTAATATTTGGGGCTGGAGAGTTATTTACTATGGGGGTGGGGCATTTTGTGCATTAAAAGCTGTTTGGCAGCACCTCTGGTCTGTAACCACTAGACACCAATAGCAGCCCCATCCCTTGTCCCCTATGAGTCCTGAAAACCAAAAGTACCCCAGGGACAAAATCGCTCCTGGTTAAGAACAAAGGTTCTATACTTCAATTAAACTTGACTTCCCCATTTCAAGGTTAATTTCTTAGCAATTTCTTTCAGGTTGCTTCCAAATTTCGTCCACTACTCACACAATTGGTCACAAAAGCTCTCACTTTTGGTCAGCCAGTGACTCTCAATTAAAATCACCATGGGTCTCACAAAGCCTCTTTATCCCTCCTTACATCTCCATTTGCTGAAGTGGCAACATGAACAAGGGCACCCCTGTTTGTTTTTTATGTGATTAATCAATGATATTTACCATGTTCCCCGTGGGATAAAAGCAAAAAATGATAGGAAGTTATGAAAACCTGCTCTGCCAATGCCTATGTAGAAAAGACATAGCTAGTAATAAATTCAGCCCACACTGTGCTTCTCAGCCTTAGGCTGGCCACTTGAGACTTAACAGTGTTTGTAAGGCTCCTTTTACTAATTCTAGCCATTTTCTCTGACATGAAGTATGTGTTTGGAAACTTAGAGCAAAAGTCATTTTAAATTATCATCTTCTATAACAAAAATTCATATATTTATATAGTTTTGCAAATTTTGTTGATGATTTGGTTACTTTTGAGCTACATGCATTTTTCATAGTGACATAGATTTCAAGGATAATTTGGCTTTAATGTTATTCGAGCTTACTTTTTCCTCCAATCATTCTAGCTAAGGGATCTATTTACATAATACCCAGTGCCTTGTTATTTTTTTATTCCTGCTTCATTGCAAAGCCAAAAATAAAAAGAAATGCATTTCCAAAGCATTTTTTAGTTGGAAGATCATTGTGGTATCCAACTTTCTAGTGAAATTTCCCAAGTCAACGCTATTTTGGAAAAGGCAGAGCCTCTTTTATGTATTAATGAACAAGATGGAGGTAAAACATTTTAGAATCGCCAGTGTAACTTTTTTTTTTTTTGTGGTATGCGGGCCTCTCACTGTTGTGGCCCCTCCCGTTGCAGAGCACAGCCTCTGGACGCGCAGGCTCAGCGGCCATGGCTCACGGGCGCAGCCGCTCCGGCGGCATGTGGGATATTCCCGGACCGGGGCACGAACCCGTGTACCTGCATCGGCAGGTGGACTCTCAACCACTGCGCCACCAGGGAAGCCCGCCAGGGAAGCCCGCCAGTGTAACTTTTAAAATACATAGTCATCCTATTAGAAATCCAGTGATGCTTTGACCATTTAGTTTCAAGTTTCTTTTTAAGGACATTCATAGCTTTATTTCATTGGAAAATTAAAGTTGAACAAGTGCTAAATTCTCAGGAAGACTGATTATAGGTAGCTTCCTGGTAGGCCCACTTCAGCCAAAAGTCAAAGAAAGAGAAATATAATACTCAGAAATTGTCTTTCAATTAAGTTAAACAGCTGTCAGTCATTCCCCATACCTGGTTGAGGGAGGAGGGTGAAAAGAAAACTAAAACCATTATTCTTTAATTACCAAATAATAAATGTTTGAAGTTCCTTGAAGAAAAACTTGAAAACCAGTTACAACCCTTGGAGCCAACACAGAGCCCTTGCTCATGAGAATAGGGAGATGACAAGAGGAATAAAATAGCTCATTAGCTGTTACTCCTAGAAGAGATCTTAGAATTAATAATCTAATGCTCTCATTTTACAGATGAGAAAACTGAACACTTGAAATTCACCAAGTTAAACATGAGATATTCATTAGTTCATTCAATACAACTAAACTATAATGTAGGTACAATAATTTCTGTTGAATCATGAGGAAACAGAGACTTTTAGAGGTTAAGTAATGTGCCAAAATGTCACTTAAGTAAAAGATGAGGGTCTGTGGGCTCTTAAGCACCACACTACGGTCCCTCAGAGATTTGGCAAAATAGTGACAATCAGGAATATTACACAGGGCCCCAGCTCTTGGCGTTCTGCAGCCTATACTATGATACAATTCTGAGGCTTTCTCTGTCCAAACATATAATGCCATTTATGAATATACACTAACAATACAGAAGTAAAAATGGAAGTATATAAAGTTGAATTGATAGTGCAGCTTTAGATGAGCTCTCAAAAGAATTGAAAAGTTAAAGTTCTTAAAAAATTTGACAATTCATGAAATGTATGTGAAATCATGATTGTTTTTAGTAATCATTCAAGAGTGTATATAGTAAGATGCTACTCTCTACTCATTCCACTTTACAGTTATGATTATGATGGTTTGATAAGAGTAAATTATGCCTGGGAAATGGAGGTGTAGCCAGTGAGAAAAGTTTTGGTTGTGCCATTTCTGTGTCCTTGCAGAGTTATTCAATTCAGGCAAATGGAGGCTAGTTCCCTATTCCTAGAGTCCATGTCATTGTATTTGTCAACTAGATAGTCTTTGAACCTTGGAGAAAATCAGTTTTCAAAAAGGGTTTTGGTAATAGTTGCAGCTAGATATAAGGCCCCAAAATTCAAAAGGCAAGTCTAGGATTTTAACTCAGCTTTCCAAGCTCCTATTCTTATGTCTGTAACAATTCTACATCAATATAACACACGTAATTCTTAGCACCACCTTATTTTGCAAGAGCACTGATGGTTTTATTAAAAACATGCCACTGGGGGGGAGACCTTCAAGACAGTGGAAGAGTAAGATGTGAAGATCACCTTCCTCCCCACAAATACATCAGAAATACATCTACATGTGGAACAACTCCTACAGAACACCTACTGAACGCTGGCAGAAGACCTCGGACCTCCCAAAAGGCAAGAAACTCCCCATGTACCAGGGTAGGGCAAAAGAAAAAACAGAGACAAAAGAACAGGGACGGGACCTGCACCTCTGGGAGGGAGCTGTGAAGGAGGAAAACTTTCCACACACTAGGAAGGCCCTTCTCAGGTGGAGACTGCAGGTGGCGGGGGTCGGGGGGTGGGGGGAAGCTTCGGAGCCGTGGAGGAGAGCGCAGCAACAGGGGTGCGGAGGGCAAAGTGGAGAGATTCCTGCACAAAGGATCAGTGCCAACCAGCACTCACCAGCCCAAAAGGCTTGTCTGTTCACCAGCTGGGGCGGGTGGGGGCTGGGAACTGAGGCTCAGGCTTCAGTCGGATCCCAGGGGGAGGACAGGGGTTGGTGGCATGAACAAAGCCTGAAGGGGCTAGTGCGCCACAGCTAGCCAGGAGGGAGTCCGGGAAAAAGTCTGGAGCTGCCGAGCAAGAGACCTTTTCTTGCCTCTTTGTTTTGTGGTGTGCAAGGAGAGAGGATTAAGAGCGCTGCTTAAAGGAGCTCCAGAGACGGGCACGAACCACGGCTATCAGCGCGGACCCCAGAGACTGGCATGAGACGCTAAGGCTGCTGCTGCCGCCACCAAGAAGCCTGTGTGCAAGCACAAGTCACTATCCACACCGCCCCTCCCGGGAGCCTGTGCAGCCCGCCACCGCCAGGGTCCCCTGATCCAGGGACCGCTTCCCCGGGAGAACATACGGAATGCCTCAGACTGTTGCAACGTCATGCAGGCCTCTGCCACTGCAGGCTCACCCCGCATTCGGTACCCCTCCCTCCCCCCGGCCTGAGTGAGCCAGAGCCCCTAATCAGCTGCTCCTTTAACCCCGTCCTGTCTGAGTGCAGAACAGACACCCTCAGGCAACCTACATGCAAAGGCGGGGCCAAATCCAAAGCTGAACCCCAGGAGCTGTGCGAACAAAGAAGAGAAAGGGACATCTCTCCCAGCAGCCTCAGGAGCAGTGGATTAAATCTCCAGAATCAACTTGATGTACCCTGCATCTGTGGAATACAAGAATAGACAACAAATCATCCCAAATTGAGGCAGTGGATTTTGGGAGCAATGATATATATATATTGTTTTTTCTTTTTCTCTTTTTGTGAGTGTGTATGTGTATGCTTCTTTGTATGATTTTGTCTGTATAGCTTAGCTTTTACCATTTGTCCTAGGGTTCTGTCTGTCTGTTTTTCGGGTTTTGTTTTTAGTATAGCTTTTAGTGCTTGTTATCATTGGTGGATTTGTTTTTTGGTTTGGTTGCTCTCTTCTTTCTTTCTTTTTCATTACTTTTTAAAAATTTTTAATAATTAATTTTTACTTTAATAACTTTCTTTCTTTTCTTCCTTTCTTTCTCTTTCTTTCCTTCTTTCTTTCTTTCTTCCTTCCTTCCTTCCTTTCTTTCTTTCTTTTCTCCCTTTTATTCTGACCCATCTGGAAGAGAGGGTGAGGTGGGAGAGCCGAGTTCAAGACACTGGTCCACCAGAGAACTAGCAGCTCCATGTAAAATCAAATGGTGAAAATCTCCCAGAGATCTCCATCTCAACGCCAAGACCCAGCTCCACTAAATGACCAGCAAGATATAGTTTTGGACACCCTATGCCAAATAACTAGCAAGACAGGAAGAACCCCACCCACTAGCAGAAAGGCTGCCTAATATCATAATAAGGTCACAGACACCCCAACACACACCACCGGATGCAGATCCACCCACCAGAAGGACAACATCCAGCATCATCCACCAAAACACAGGCACTAGTCCCCTCCACAAGGAAGCCTACACAACCCACTGAACCAACTTTAGCCACTGGGGGCAGACACCAAAAACAACAGGAACTACAACTGCAGCTGGTGAAAAGGAGACCCCAAACACAGTATGGTAAGCAAAATGAGAAAGCAGAGAAACACACCGCAGATGAAGGGGCAAGTTAAAAACCCACCAGACCAAACAAATGAAGAGGAAATAGGCAGTCTACCTGAAAAAGAATTCAGAGTAATAATAGAAAAGATGATCCAAAATCTTGGAAATAGAATGGAGAAAATACAAGAAACGTTTAACAAGGACCTAGAAGAACTAAAGAGCAAACAAACAATGATGAACAACACAATAAGTGAAATTAAAAGTTCTCTAGAAGGAATCAATAGCAGAATATCTGAAGCAGAAGAACAGATAAGTGACCTGGAAGATAAAACAGTGGAAATAACTACTGCAGAGCAGAATAAAGAAGAAAGAGTGAAAAGAATTGAGGACCATCTAAGAGTCCTCTGGGACAACATTAAATGCACTAACATTCGAATTATAGGGGTCCCAGAAGAAGAAGAGGAAAAGAAAGGGACTGAGAAAATATTTGAAGAGATTATAGTTGAAAACTTCCCTAATATGGGAAAGGAAATAGTTAATCAAGTCCAGGAAGTGCAGAGAGGCCCATACAGGATAATTACAAGGAGAAACACACCAAGACACATATTAATCAAACTATATCAAAAATTAAATACAAAGAAAAATTATTAAAAGCAGCAAGGGAATAACAACAAATAACAGACAAGGGAATCCACATAAGGTTAACAGCTGATCTTTCAGCAGAAACTCTGCAAGCCAGAAGGGAATGGCAGGACATACTTAAAGTGATGAAAGGGAAAAACCTACAACCAAGATTACTCTACCAAGCAAGGATCTCATTCAGATTCAATGGAGAAATCAAAAGCTTTACAGGTAAAAAAGCTAAGAGAATTCAGCGCCAACAAATGAGCTTTACAGCAAATGCTAAAGGAACTTCTCTAGGCAGGAAGCACAAGAGAAGGAAAAGACCTACAATAAGCAACCCCAAACAATTAAGGTAATGGTAATAGGAATATACATATTGATAATTACCTTAAATGTAAATGGATTAAATGCTCCAACCAAAAGACAAAGACTGGCTGAATGGATACAAAAACAAGACCCATATATATGCTGTTTACAAGAGACCCACCTTAGACCTAGGGACACATACAGACTGAAAGTGAGGGGATGGAAAAAGATATTCCATGCAAATACAAATCAAAAGAAAGCTGGAGTAGCAATTCTCATATTAGGCAAAATAGACTTTAAAACAAAGACTATTACAAGAGACAAAGAAGGACACTACATAATGATCAAGGGATCAATCCAAGAGGAAGACAGAACAATTGTAAATATTTATGCACCCAACATAGGAGCACCACAATACATAAGGAAAATGGTAACAGCCATAAAAGGGAACATCGACATTAACACAATAATAGTAAGGGACTTTAACACCCCACTTTCACCAATAGACAGATCATCCAAAATGAAAATAAATAAGGAAACACAAGCTTTAAATGACACATTAAACAACATGGACTTAATTGATATTTATAGGACATTCCATCCAAAAACAACAGAATACACTTTCTTTTCAAGTCCTCATGGAACATTCTGCAGGATAGATTATATCCTGGGTCACAAATCAAGCCTTGGTAAATTAAGAAAATTGTAATCATATCAAGTATCTTTTCTGACCACAACGCTATGAGACTAGATATCAATTACAGGAAAAAATCTGTAAAATGTAAAAACACATGGAAGCTAAACAATACACTACTTAATAACCAAGAGATCACTGAGGATATCAAAGAGGAAATCAAAAAGTACATAGAAATAAATGACAATGAAAACACAATGACTCAAAACCTATGGGATGCAGCAATAGCAGTTCTAAGAGGGAAGTTTATAGCAATACAATCCTACCTTAAGAAACAACTCAAATAAACAACCTAACCTTACACCAAAAGCAATTAGAGAAAGAAGAACAAAAAGCCCCCAATGTTAGCAGAAGGAAAGAAATCATAAAGATCAGATCAGAAATAAATGAAAAAGAAATGAAGGAAACAATAGCAAAGATCAATAAAACTAAAAGCTGGTTCTTTGAGAAGATAAACAAAATTGATAAACCATTAGCCAGACTCATCAAAAAAAAAGGGAGATCACTCAAATCAATAGAATTAGAAATGAAAAGGGAGAAGTAACAACTGACACTGCAAAAATACAAAGGATCATGAGAGATTATTACAAGCAACTATATGCCAAGAAAATGGACAACCTGGAAAAAATGCACAAATTCTTAGAAAAGCACAACCTCCTGAGACTGAACCAGATAGAAATAGAAAATATAAACAGACCAATCAGAAACACTGAAATTGAAACTGTGATTAAATATCTTCCAACAAAAAAACCCAGGACCAGATGGCTTCACGGGCAAATTCTATCAAACGTTTAGAGAACAGCTAACACCTATTCTTCTCAAACTCTTCCAAAATATAGAAGAGGGAGGAACACTCCCAAACTTATTCTACATGGCTACCATCACCCTGATACCAAAACCAGACAAAGATGTCACAAAGAAAGAAAACTACAGGCCAATATCACTGATGAACACAGATGCAAAAATTCTCAACAAAATACTAGCAAACTGAATCCAACAGCACATTAAAAGGATCATACACCATGATCAAGTGGGGTTTATCCCAGGAATGCAAGGATTCTTCAACATATGCAAATCAATCAATGTGATATACCACGTTAACAAATTGAAGAATAGAAACCATATGATCATCTCAATAGATGCAGAGAAAGCTTTCAACAAAATTCAACACCGATTTAGATAAAAACCCTCCAAAAAGTAGGCATGGGGGAACTTACCTCAACATAATAAAGGCCATATATGACAAACCCACAGCCAACATCATCCTCAATGGTGAAAAACTGAAACCATTTCCACTAAGATCAGGAACAAGACAAGGTTGCCCACTCTTACCATTATTATTGAACATTGTTTTGGAAGTTTTAGCCACAGCAATCAGAGAAGAGAAAGAAATAAATGGAATCCAAATCGGAAAAGAAGATATAAAGCTGTCACTGTTTGCAGATGACATGATACTATATATTCAGAATCCTAAAGATGCTATCAGAAAACTACTAGAGCTAATCAATGAATTTGGTAAAGTAGCAGGATACAAAATTAATTCACAGAAATCTCTTGCATTCCTATATACTGATGAAAAATCTGAAAGAGAAATTAAGGAAACATTCCCATTTACCACTGCAACATAAAGAATAAAATACCTAGGAATTGGGCTTCCCTGGTGGCGCAGTGGTTGGGAGTCCGCCTGCTGATGCAAGGGACGCGGGTTCGTGCCCCGGTCCGGGAGGATCCCACGTGCCGTGGAGCGGCTGCACACGTGGGCCATGGCCGCTGAGCCTGTGCGTCCGGAGCCTGTGCTCCACAGCGGGAGAGGCCACGGCGGTGGGGGGCCCACGTACTGCAAAAAAAAAAAAAAAAAAAACCTAGGAATAAACCTACCTAAGGAGACAAAAGACCTGTATGCAGAAAACTATAAGACACTGATGAAAGAAATCAAAGATGACACAGGTGGAGAGATATACCATGTTCTTGACTGGAAGAATCAACATTGTGAAAATAACTATAGTACCCAAAGCAATTTACAGATTCAATGCAATCCCTATCAAACTACCAGTGGCATTTTTCACAGAGCTAGAACAAAAAATTTCACAATTTGTATGGAAACACAAAAGACCCTAAATAGCCAAAGCAATCTTGAGAAAGAGAAATGGAGCTGGAGGAATCAGGCTCCCTGACTTCAGACTATACTACAAAGCTACAGTGATCAAGACAGTATGGTACTGGCACAAAAATAGAAATATAGATCAATGGAACACGACAGAAAGCCCAGATAAACCCACGCACATATGGTCACCTTATTTTTGATAAAGGAGGCAAGAATATACAATGGAAAAAACACAGCCTCTTCAATAAGTGGTGCTGGGAAAACTGGACAGCTACATGTAGAAGAATGAAATTAGAACACTCCCTAACACCATACACAAAACCAAAATGGATTAAATACCTAAATGTAAGGCCAGGCACTATAAAACTCTTAGGGGAAAACATAGGCAGAACACTCTATGACATAAATCACAGCAAGATCCTTTTTGACCCACCTCCTAGAGAAATTGAAATAAAAACAAAAATAAACAAATGAGACCTAATGAAACCTACAAGCTTTTGCACAGCAAAGGAAACCATAAACAAGACGAAAAGACAACCCTCAGAATGGGAGACAATATTTGCAAATGAAGCAACTGACAAAGGATTAATCTCCAAATTTACAAGCAGCTCATGCAGCTCAATATCAAAAAAACAAACAACCCAATCCAAAAATTGGCAGAAGACCTAAATAGACATTTCTCCAAAGAAGATATACAGATTGCCAACAAACACATGAAAGAATGCTCAACATCATTAATCATTAGAGCAATGCAACTCAAAACTACAATGAGGTATCACCTCACACCAGTTAGAATGGCCATCATCAAAAAATCTAGAAATAGTAAATGCTGGAGAGCATGTGGAGAAAAGGGAACCCTCTTGCACTGTTGGTGGGAATGTAAGTTGATACAGCCACTATGGAGAACAGTGTGGATGTTCCTTATAAAAAAAACTAAAAATAGAACTACCATATGACCCAGCAATCCCACTACTGGGCATACACCCTAAGAAAACCATAATTCAAAAAGAGTCATGTACCAAAATGTTCATTGCAGCTCTATTTACAATAGCCAGGACATGGAAACAACCTAAGTGTCCATCGACAGATGAATGGATAAAGAAGATGTGGCACATATATACAATGGAATATTACTCAGCCATCAAAAGAAACGAAATTGAGTTATTTGTAGTGAGGTGGACCTAGAGTCTGTCATACAGAGTGAAGTAAGTCAGAAAGAGGAAAAGAAAAACTGTATGCTAACACATATATAAGGTATCTAAAAAAAAAAAAAAAGGTTCTGAGGAACCTAGGGGCAGGACAGGAATAGAGACACAGATGTACTAGAGGATGGACTTGAGGACATGGGGAGGGGGAAGGGTAAGCTGGGACAAATTGAGAGAGTGGCATGGACATATATACACTACCAAATGTAAAATTGATAGCTAGTGGGAAGCAGCCTCACAGCACAGGGAGATCAGCTCAGTGCTTTGTGACAACCTAGAGGGGTGGGGTAGGGAGCGTGGGAGGGAGGGAGACACAAGAGGGAAGAGATATGGGGATATATTTATATGTATAGCTGATTCACTTTCTTATAAAGCAGAAAGTAACACACCATTGTAAAGCAATTATACTCCAATAAAGATGTTTAAAAAAAAACACAACCCATTTTTACCTGCTGAGTTTCTACTTTATAACATCATTCAGTACTAATCATTACTTTTATAATTGTGAATATAATCACTGTTACCTTTCTAATATTTGAAGTTTCTCCTTTTCTTTTCAAATTCATATTTTTATTCTTTGCCTCTCTCAAGTGGCCCTTTGTCTGATGTTATTGTTTTTGACATTGCTTCCTGAATTGCAAAAGTTTAAACCAACAAACAAAAATCATAATTCCATTTTCAAGCTAGTATCAGCTTTTCACTACACTGCCAGTATTTCACAATATATAATTAAATTTTAAGTTCTGAAAAAAAAAAGTAGTGTGTATTTATCCATAATCCCCTTTATCATAGCTTCTGGGTACACTTCCAATTATAGTAATGAGAGTAAATAATTCCCCCTAATTTTGTCTTAACGCTCAACTGCTGTCACATTAATTGCTACCTTTGTGTAGCTACTGCCTAGTAATACATTTCTAGACAAGACAGACATTATAACATTCAGATGTTAACTCCGCAAGTTTTTCATTTTTCAATAATTTACTTTTTTTAGGTGAAAAATTTTAAATTCTGTTGTTAACTTCGTTCTTTATTATAATCTGGGTATATTTTGCCTTAGAGGCATCTCCAGGTGTCACATTTTACCCAACGATGTTGAAGAGGTGGTTCCACAATATTTTAACATTTCTAGCTATAAATTATTTTTACATCCCTAAATAATATATTCCTGCCACCACCGCCACCCCCTCGCCACCATGTGAAGCCGTAACTTGAAGATGGCTGTCTGCAAACCAGGAAGAGGGCTCTCCCCAGACACCCAATCTGCTGGCACTTTGATCTTGGATTTCTCAGCCTTCAGAACTGTGAAAAATAAATTTTTATTGTTTAAACAATAAAACAAACAAACAAAACATGCCACTGAAAGGTGAAATGGAGTATTAATGCCAAGCTTGTAGATGAAGACTTGTCTGTTCCTCCAGGGATGGCAAAACATCCTTCGGGAATTGAAACAGGTATTTCCTGCTTCACTTGTCTCCTTAAGCTTACTCTGGATAAATGAATAACATGGCAATAATTTTAAAGAAGAAAAGAGTAAGCAGAAATGTCGACTTGGTGATGGTGATGGTGACAGTGATGATGATGATAAAAGCCAATGTGTATTGAACGAACCCTTATGCCCTACTCTGGGCTAAATACTGTGTTAATGCTTCTCATTTAATTATTACCTTTTTGAAACTCTGGGTGTATGTACTATTATCTTCTTATAAATGAGGATCTAAGGCTTAAAGAGGCCAATGTACTTGCTTAAAATTGAACAGCTAGTAAGTAAGGTTTTTGAACCTGCCTTATCTGACTCCCAGTCATGCCTTCCTGAGCACTGTAAGACAGTAAATATGCAATTATATTAGCATGTTTAGTTAAGATTGAAAATGGTAACAGTCACAAGGATGATGAACAGAATGAGACGAAACTCTTAAGAGCAAAAATTTTGTATTACTCAATTATGTATTGCTCAGAACTTAAAAGAGTATCTAGTCCATAGCAAGCTCTCAACATGTGTTTCTGAAATAATTGAATGAATGGATGAATGAATGATATTAAAGAGTGCTTAAGATATTTATATAAAAATATATAGGGTTAGGGTTAGGGTAAAATAAAAATTAAAATTAAACTCTCATTTTTAGAGAAACTTGGACATTTTGTTGTGCTGTGGTTGTAATGGTGACCCTGCTCTCATGGAGCTTACCATCTGCTCACTGCTTTACATAGCTATTATAAATTCAAAAGGCTTGTACGTCATACATAACATATACAAAATAAAATGTAGTTTAGCCCCATTGTAACTGACATAAAAGCCAGTATTTATAATACTGGAATCAGGGCAGGGGTGGGGAAAATGCTGCAAGAAGGAAGAATCATCTTGGTCATCTATTAGAAAACAATGCAATTCACAAGTTACCTGACTTCAGGTTTATTAACCGAGTCTGTTATATTTTTTCCTTACATATAAGTTATTCTTGTGAGCATACTGAAGCGTTTAGAAAATGAATTTTTATAGGGATTATAAGTTATGGCATATTTTTTATGTTATACAGATATTTTTAATCCTATTCATCTCTAGCTCTAAATTTTCGTGTGGCTTTCCAATCAAAAGAATCCTAATAAAAAGCAATGGCTAGAGGACACATATAGTAGAATTCCTTCCAAAGTATACATGCTCCAACATGGTCACTAGGTCATGAGACTTATGGCCCTGGAGGAGAGGAAAGGACGGTCTTGAGGAAGACAGGTTCCAACCCTATTCCAAGCAGTGATTGTGTGGAGAGTAAGAGAGTTAGAAGGGATAGATTTAAGGGTGCTTGATATACTCACCCCTATATCAAGGGATGGAGGTGGTTATAAACATCCAGATAGATAAAGAGCTTGCACACATCAGGTTAGTAGCATTAACTCCTGCACTGTTGGGGAACGGGTAAGTCAGTAAGTTGAAGGGAGAGGTGTTGTATGCAGCCATTTCCAATGACACATGCAATCATGGGGTGGAGATGGGAAGCCAGGTATCTGGAGTTAGCACACTAAGCCCAAATTGCTAGAGAGGATTAAATCAACATCAGGGAACATTAGTACAGAAAGCACACCAGTTCACCCATTCTACAGTAGAAGCCACAGAGGATCCAGAGGACACTGGGAAGATTTAAGGTCCCAGTCTTCCCTTTACGGCCTTACATAGGTCATACCTCTCTCCTCCACATACACAAACACCATCTTGGAAAAGAGAATCGGGGGTGGGGAGCTATAATGCAAAGCAGTTATCCAAAAGAAACCAGTTAATATTTAAATGCTCTCTTGATTTCCTAGATTTGGATAATTTTTGAACTAAGTTAGACTGAGCTTCATCTTTGCCCTGCCCCAAGATAACCAGTAGAGGAGGTTTATTGAAGATAATCCAATTTATGAAACTTCAGAAAGTAACTTTTCTCTTTAAATTAAAATCCTTGCAACACTGATATGAAACAGACATTTCAACACATAGATATAGATGGAGAGATAGACAGTCTAAACAGCTAATTACCAATCTGATATATGTCTTCATTTATTCATTCATTCAACTAACATTTATTGACTTCCTTCTGAGTTCCAGATACTCTTTTAGGCACTGGGGTTATATAAAAGAATCAATGAACATGACAGAAAATATAGCATTCTACATATTAAAAATAATGTGTGTCTGTGTGCATAAAACCTGTATCAAAATATGATATAGTTTCAGATTGGGATAAGTGAGGGATAAAAACAAAGGAGAAAGAGTGAGGAGGGAAGGACTGTTTTAGCAAGGGACATTAGGGATGATCCTTCAAGGGATTTCAGCAAAACTGAAATGAAGAGAGAGTGAGGCATCTGAATTTCTGGGGGAAAGAGCATTCCAGGCAGTGTTAATAGCAAATGCAAAATTCCTGGGGTAGTCATTCATGCTTTTTGCTAAATATTTCTGCTTCTTCCCCCTTCCAGTCATATAGCATCACTGTACTTTTATGGCACAGTTGTGTTGTGGTGGGTCATATGGCAAATTCTGGCCAACGGACTGTGAAAGAAAATGATGTGTGTCATTTCTGGGCTAAATCATGTAGTAATTGGCTTGAAAATTTACAGTGCTTCTTTTATCCCCCTTCAGAACAATAGTTAACAATGTTCAAGATATTGAGTACTCTCCTTCTTATGGAAACACCAAAACCACAATTAACTGCTGAACAACCACTGACATAAAAATGTTGGAACCTACCAAAAAAGATACCCTACATCCAAAGACAAAGAAGCTACAACAAGATGGTAAGAAGGAAAAGAGAAAGAGTAAGTGTCTGAGAAAATACTTGAAGAAATAATAGCTGAAAACTTCCCTAACATGGGAAAGGAAACAGTCACCCACCTCCAGGAAGGACAGAGAGTCCCAGCAGGATAACCCAAGGAGGAACATACCGAGACATATAGTAATCAAGCTGAAAAAAACTAAAGATAAAGAAAAAATATTAAAAGCAACATGGGAAAAGCAACAAATAACCTACAAGGGAACTTCCATAAAGTTATCTGCTGATTTCTCATCAGAAACTCTGCAGGCCATAAGGTAGTGGCACCATATATTTAAAGTGATGAAAGAGAAGAACCTACAACCAAGAATACTCTACCCAGCAAGGCTCTCATTGAGATTCAATGGAGAAATCAAAAGCTTTACAAACAAGCAAAAGCTAAGAGAATTCAGCACCACCAGACCAGCTGTGCAACAAATGCTAAAGGAATTTCTCTAGGAAGAAAAGAAAGGGCCACAACTAGAAACAAGAAAATTATGAATGGAAAAGCTCAGCAGTAAAGGCAAACATAAAGGTAGGAAATCATCCAAACACAAATATGATATCAAAACCAGCAATTGTGAGAAGAGGAGAGCACAAATGCAGGATATTGGAAATGCACTTGAAATTAAAGACCAGCAACTTAAAACAATCTTGTTTATATATAGACTGCTATGTCAAAACCTCATGGTAACCACAAACTGAAAAGCTACAATAGATACACAAAAAGAAAAGGGAATCCAAACACAACACTGAAGTTAGTCATCAACTCACAAGGGAAAAGAATAAAAGAGGAAGGGAAAAAAAAAGAGCTACAAAAACAAATCCCAAACAATTAACAAAATGGCAAAAAGAACATATATATCAATAAATAAATTAAATGTAAACAGATTAAATGCTCCAACCAAAGGACACAGATTGGCTGAATGGATACAAAAACAAGACCCATATATGTGCTGCCTACAAGAGACCCCCTTCAGCTCTAGGGACACATATAGACTGAAAGTGAGGGAATGAAAAAAGGTATACCACGAAAATGGAAATCAAAACAAAGCTGGAGTAGCAATACTCATATCAGGGAAAATAGACTTTAAAATAAAGACTGTTAGAAGAGACAAAGACGGACACTACATAATGATCAAGGGATCAATCCAAGAAGAAGATATAACATTTGTAAATATATATGCATCCAACATAGGAGCACCTCAATATTTAAGGCAAATACTAACAGACATAAAAGGAGAAGGCAGTACCACAATAATAGTGGGGGACTTTAACACCCCACTTTCATCAATGGACAGATCATCCAGACAGAAAATCAATAAGGAAATACAGGCCTTAAATGACACATTAGACAAGATGGACTTAACTTTTAGTTACAGGTCATTTTGTCTGAAAGCAACAGAATACAATTTTTTTCTCAAGTGCACATGGAACATTCTCCAGGATAGATCACATGCTGGGCTGCAAAGAGAGCCTCAGTAAATTTAAGAAAACTGAAATCATATCAAGCATCTCCTCCAAGCACAATGACATGAGATTAAAAATCAACTACAAGAAAAAAACTGTAAAAAAACCCACAAACACGTGGAGGCTAAACAATATGCCACTAAACAGCCAATGGATCACTGAAGAAATCAGACGAAATAAAAAAATACCTAGAGACAAATGAAAACAAAAGCAAGATGATCCAAAATCTATGGGATGCAGCAAAAGCATTTCTAAGAGGGAAGTTTATAACAATACAATCTTACCTCAGGAAACAAGAAAAATCTCAAACAACCTAACCTTATACCTAAAGCAACTAGAGAAAGAAGAACAAACAAACCCCAAAGTTAGTAGAAGAAACAAAATCATAAAAATCAGAGCAGAAATAAATGACATAGAGAAAAAGAAAACAATAGAAAAGATCTATGAAACTAAAAGTTGGTTCTTTGAAAAGATAAATAAAATTGATAAACCTCTAGCAAAACTCATCAAGAAAAAGAGGGAGAGGGCTCACATCTATAAAATTAGAAAGGAAAAAGGAGAAGTTACAACTGAAACCTCAGAAATACAAAGGATCATGAGAGACTATATAAGCAACTATATGCCAATAAAATGGATATCCTAGAAGAAATGGACAAATTCTTAGAAACGTACACTTCCAAGACTAAACCAGGAGGAAATAAAAAAATATGAACAGACCAACCACAAGTACTGAAGTTGAAACTGTGATTTAAAAACTCCCAACAAACAAAAGTCCAAGACAAGATGGCTTCACAGGCAAATTCTATCAAACATTTAGGGAAGAGTTATCACCTATCCTTCTCAAAGTATTCCAAAGATTGCAGAGGAAGGAACACTCTCAAACTCATTCTATGAAGCCACTATCAACCTGATGCCAAAACCAGAAAAAGATACCACAATAAAAGAAAATTACAGGCCAATATCACTGATGAACAAAGACGCAAAAATCCTCAACAAAATACTAGCAAACAGAATCCAACAACACATTAAAAGGATCATACACCATGATCAAGTGGGATTTATCCCAGGGATGCAAGGATTTTTCAATATCTGCAAATCAATCAGTGTAATACAGCACATTAACAGACTGAAGAATAAAAACCATATGATCTCAATAGATGCAGAAAAAGCTTTTGACAAATTCAACACCCATTTATGATAAAAACTCTCCAGAAAGTGGGCATAGAAGGAACCTACCTCAACATAATAAAGGCCATATATGACAAACGTACAGCTAACATCATACTCAATGGTGAAAAGCTGAGAGCATTTCCTCTAAGATCAGGAATAAGACAAGGATGTCCACTCTTGCCACTTTTATTTAACATAGTATTGGAAGTTTTAGCCATGGCAATCAGAGAAGAAAAAGAAATAAAAGGAATCCAAATTGGAAAAGAAGAAGTAAAACTGGCACTGTTTGTAGATGACATGATAGTATACATAGAAAATCCTAAAGATGCTATTAGAAAATTCCTAGAGTTCGTCAGTGAATTCAGTAAAGTTGCAGGCTACAAATAAATACATAGAAATCTGTTGCATTTCTATACATTGACAACAAAAAATCAGAAAGAGAAATTAAAGAAACAATCCCATTCACCACCATATCAAAAAGAATAAAATACCTAGGAATAAACCTACCTAAGGAGGCAAAAGCCATGTACTCAGAAAACTATAAGATACTGATGAAAGAAACTGAAGTTAACAGAAACAGATGGATCAATATACCAAGTTCTTGGACTGGAAGAATCAATATTGTCAAAATGACTACTACCCAAGGCATTCTACAGATTCAATATAATCCCTATCAAATTACCATGGCTTTTTTCACAGAACTAGAACCAAATGTCTTAAAATTTGTATAGAGACACAAAAGACCTCAAATAACCAAAGCAATCTTGAGAAAGAAAAACGGAGCTGGAGGAATCAGACTCCCTGACTTCCAACTATACTACAAAGCTACAGTCATCGAAACAATATGGTACTGACACTAAAACATAAATATAGATCAATGGAAGAGGGTAGAAAGCCCAGAAGTATACCCTTGCCCCTATGGTCAATTAATCTATGACAAAGGAGGCAAGACTATATAATGGAGAAAAGACAGTCTCTTCAATAAAGGGTGCTGGGAAAACTGAACAGCTGCATGTAAAAAAGAAAAGACTGGATACTATGAAACTCTTAGAGGAAAATATAGGCAAAACACTCTATGACATCAATTGCAGCAATAATTTTTTTCAGTCGGTCTCCTAGAGTAATGGAAATAAAAACAAAAAAAAAAAAAAATGGGACCTAATTAAACTCAAAAGCTTTTGTACAGCAAAGGAAACCATAAACAAAATGAAAAGACAACCAACAGAATGGGAGAAAATATTTGCAAATGATGCTACCGACAAGGGATCAATCTCCCAAATTTACAAACATCACATGTGGCTCAATATCAAAAAACAAACAATCCAATAAAAAAATGGGCACCAGACCTAACTAGACATTTCTCCAAAGAAGACATAAAGATGGCTAAGAGGCACATGAAAAGATGCTCAATATTGCTAATTATTAGAGAAATGCAAATCAAAACTACAATGAGGTATCACCACACACCTGTCAGAATGGCCATCATCAAAAAATCTAGAAGCAACAAATGATGGAGAGAGTGTGGAGAAGAGGGAACCCTCCTACACTGTTGGTGGGAATGTAAATTGGTTACAGCCACTATGGAGAACAGTATGGAGGTTCCTAAGAAACTAAAAATAGAGCTACCATATGATCCAGCAATCCCACTCCTGGACATATATCCAGAGAAAATCGTGGTTCAAAAGAATACATGGACCCCAATGCTCACTGCAGCACTGTTTACAATAGCCAAGACATGGGAGCAACCTAAATGTCCATTGATAGATGAATGGATAAAGAAGATGTGGTACATATATACAATGGAACATTACTCAGCCATTAAAAAGTGAAATAATGCCATTTGCAGCAACATGAATGCACCTGGAGACTATCATACTAAGTGAAGTAAGTCAGACAGTGAAAGACAAATATCATATGATATTGCTTATATGCGGAATCTAAAGAAAAATGATACAAATTCACTTATTCACAAAACAGAAAGAGTCACACATTTGGAAAACAAACTTATGGTCACCAAAAGTGAAAGGTGGGGTGAGGGATAAATTGGGAGTTTGGGATTGACATGTACACACAACTATATTTAAAATAGATAACCAAAGTAACACAACACTGTGAATCAACTACACTCCAATAAAAATTTAAAAAATAGATAACTAACAAGGACCTACTGTATAGCACAGGGAACTCTGCTCAATACTCTGTAATAACCTAAATCGGAAAAGAATTTGAAATAGGATACATGTATATGTATAACTGAATCACTCTGCTGTACACCTGAAACTAACACAACATTGTTAATCAACTATACTCCAATATAAAATAAGAATTAAAATAAAGATGTCAGTCATCAATGGCCAGATGATGGATCCTTTAAAATTGGAAATACTTCTAATCTGGTAAATTTTAGAGAACTCTCATTATAAACAGCTATTTTATTGGTACCTAAGGAAAGACCAGAGCAAAACGTGGATATAAAGAAATATAATGTCTAACCTTAAGAAATCCCTTAATCTAAAACAAACAAACCAAATAAAAACTAAACAAAGAAAAAAAATACTGAGTCCTTTCTCACCCTTGACTCTCTTAATAAAAATGATTGGAACCAAGAAGACAAAGCCTTCAGGTTTTAAGAATTTGAGATTTTTGGAGTTAATTCATTACTACAGAATAACAGCCTATCCTGGTGTGAGAGAAGTCAGCTTAGTCTGTTCAAACAAAAGGAAGCATCTGTGGGGCTGTAGGAGAGTAGATCCCAGAGGGATATGAAGGAAAATAAAATTAGGTAAATTTGGGCCAGATCAGGCAGAATTATGAGAGCCGTGGTTCCAGATTTGGACTTAGTTTACTGAGAGTGATGGGAAACTACTGTAGGGGATGATGAAACAAACACACACACTTAGCCTAATCTGTAATGCTTTGAAACTTATGTTAAAAAATGTAATGATTTCTTTCTTTTGAAGCTGATATTCAGCTTACCAGAAGTTTAATATGCTTTGATTAGAACTTAACAAATTATAAAACTGTGATTTAGGAGCTGAAAGGATCTCAGCTTAATACCTTAGATACTTTATAACATAAAACAAGGATGGATCTAAGTATCTTTCCATTGGAAACATTCAGAAATTTATGGAAAGTATGAAACCGACTTGTTAAAAGTAAAATAAAAAACAAAAACTTCTTAAAGTTTTCTCAGCTGTGTTAAAATTTTATTGGAAAAGGGTGAATTATAATTAAAAATATACATAGCTTTATGCTACAGAAGGATACTCTTCTTGTTATTGTTGTTCTGTTCAAAAGAAAGAGTTTGGCCACTTTATTTTTGCTGTGAAGCTGATACAGCAGTCTTGATTTTTTTTTTCCTTCTCAATAAGAAGAGCACATATTCGACATGTCAATGGCCATGATTGCTTCAACCCAAGCAGAGATGTGGAAATTGAAATAGGGGCCCAGTGGAGCTCTTACAGTGCATACATGTAGGTGTTTCCGTGGTTTCCATTCGCTTTGTAGCTGCCATATCAATGGCAAGGAAAATAGGTTTGATTGGATTTGGCAGCAGTTTTCCTCTAACAATATTTTCAAGAGATGGGATTGTTCAGGGTTGAATTCCCAATTATTTCCTGCTGTAGGAAGAAGTTTAAAACAATGTCTCCAGCATCAAATGTAATTGGTTCTTCTATTGACTTGCATTTTTAATGTTAAAATTATATTCCTCTGTGGGAAGAATTGACAAATACCATTCTTTCTCATGTATGCACTAATATCCTTGAAAACTGAGTGGGTCTTTCTGACAATTTATTTCTGTGTCTTTAAGATCAAAGCTCTTAAGAGTTCTGAGATCAAAGCACTAAGGAGATGGGACACAAGATGTAACAAGAATAATATTTTGAAAGTATTCAGCTAAATAGATTGTGGATTTTATTCTCCCCCCATATATCATGCTCCTTTATCATCATTTAAATATTATGGTACTCAAAGAGAAGAGGGAACACTCTTTTTTATACCAGCATTATTCACAATTGTAAAAAGGTGGAAGAAACCCAAGTGTCCATTGATGGATGAATGAATAAACAAACTATGGTTTACACATTTAATTGAATAGTATTCAGCATTAAAAAGGAAGGGAATTCTGTCATATGCTACAACATGGACGAACCTTGAGGATATTATGCTAAGTGAATAAGCCAGGCACAAAAGACAAATACTGTATGATTCCACTTATATGAGATTAAAAAGTAATTGGATTCATAGAAACAGAGTAGAATAGCGTTTTGCCAGTGCCTGAGGGGAGGAAGAAATAGGGAGTTGCTGTTTAATGTATACAGAGTTTTAGTTTTGTAAGATGAAAAAATTCCTGAGATTTGTTGAACATCAGTGTGAATATACTTAACACTCCTGAGCTGTACACTTAAAAATGATTGAGATGGTAAATATTATGCTATATGTATTCTACCACTATATATATATTTAAAGAGACGAGATGGTGAATATCATATCAAGAACGAGAAAGAAAGGGGATGTCTCTTACTGATAGAAAAATGAAGAAAGTAGACATTATACCACTGAACCCTGGAAAAGTTGGAAAAGAGAAAGAGAAGCACTGATATGAAGAGAGGTCCTATACATGTGTTCTTGTTTCTTCTCTGGGGATGTGACCTGACATAAACATCCAGGAAGGGTACGGAAAGAGCTAGGAGCATCAGGGCAAACTTCCCTGGGGTAGACAGGAAGGATACAGGCCTTTAGGAAAACACCTCATCCTTTTTATCCAGCATGGCATAGGGATGGTATTGCAGCATCTGCAAGGAAATAGCTGGATGGATGAATTGAGAGCGTCCATCTCATTTCTCTTTCTTGTGTGGGACTGGCTAGGGGTGGGAAAAGTTCCTGTAGCCTGAGAGGGTTTCATAAAGGATGCTAAAATGATGTCCCAAGAAACAGTACGTACAGATTTCACCCGAGAGACGCAGAACAGCACCACAATAAAGAAAGACTACGCATTCTGAAGCCAGTCTACCTTGTTTTTAATTTCTGGTTTCTCTACCTTCTAGCTGTGTAAATCTCAACGAGTTAATTAACTTCTCTGTACATTAGTTTCACTCCTTAAGATGTAGTAATAATAATAATACCCACCTCACTTTGTCTTAGGATTTAATGAGTTTGTACACATGAAAATCTTCACACAACACTTGACACACAGTCCTCAAAAAGTCAGTTATTATTATTATAATTATTACAAGTATCATTATTACTGAAAAGGGAATGGGAGGAGAGTGATCAAACCTATATTTGTCAGCACTGCTTAAAGACACTTAGTCACCCCCCTTCACATGGCAATTCTAAAGCTTCCATCTTTTGCCACCTAAGTGAATATGGGTTAGGGGAAAACAGACGATCAGGTATAAAAAAAAAAAATTAAAAGCTAATTTTTTGTACATTGAGTTTAGTGTGAGTAAATTTTTGATTCCACTATTTTATGGGGTCCTCGAGTGTTCCTAATCTGTGTACTTGCACCTAATATTTTTGGGATTTGGGTGAAGGCTACAACTAGAGGCCCATATGCCATCTGCATAAATATTTCAATGATACAAATCAAGCTAACAAACTTAAAAGTTTTTTAATTTTAATTTTTAATTCTATTTTTATTATATCTTTGGTTTGAAACCTACACACTTACAATGAACTGGAAGGCCAGGCTTGAATTTAGAATTAGCATGCAGTTCCATGCTAGAACCTGGTGGGGCAGAGAAAGTAGGCCTTGTCCCTTGCTTCTCACCCACCCCCTTCTTTCCTACCACATGTCTCTGACCTGTACTGCAAGAGGCCTAAGGCACATGCATTTTGTCAGCCACATCATCAAACTCCATCTACACACACCTTTGTAAACAAACACCTCTTGCACACTCCTCAGGCCAAGAGTTATAGACATCAGCTACATGGGCCACCCTCCCAGTACTTGAAGCAAGGTATAATTGGGGAAGGGGCCTGGGCTTTAGGTGGACACATCGCTTTAGCACAATCAACTCCTTGCCCCATAGAGAAGACCTTGGCCAGAAGACCAGAGCAGTGTTTGCTCCTGGAGCCTAGAATAAGAGCTCTTCTTGCCTGCACTGGTGAGTGGCAATGTGCACCAGAAACTGATTCCAAATCCCTCAATTACAACTAGAGAGCAAAATCGTCCAAAGTTAGAGGCCATCCCAAACCTGAAAGAGAAACAGTATACAGTAGGGGCTAAAAGATATTCAACAGATAGAGGAATGGAAGTGACACATAAGGTTATCTCTAATACCTTTCTTAAAAGCAGGCATTTTGAAAAGAATGAACCTCTTCCAGAAAGAGAAACCAAACTCCAGCAACAGCAACTCAGGCTGTGAATGTGGTGACTGGAGATGTACCATTTTCCACTGATTCTAAAAGCACGTTTATTTTACATTTTAACATCTTGAAATTGGACTGTTTCCTATAATTGATGATACTTTACAATGGCCACCAGCCAAGAAACAGTTGTGACATGGTTGTCAATGCCTGCGCAGGCACAAACTTGATCATAGCTGTTCACCACCAACCCCTCTTCTCTTGTGTGTGCTGTTGGCTCTGTACAAGTTGCATCGCATTGCTAGTTAAAATGTCTTCAAAAAGATAACACTAGGATTTGGCGCTGAAACAAGTTAGCTTGTGTGCAGGAAGACAGAGAAACAGAACAGCAGGGCATAACTTAGATATCAGTGAAACAAATGTTCATTATTGGAAGAATACCTACAATTTCAATGTTTGCAAAGTAACAACGAAGTGAATTATGGATCTTAACAGGAAGATAGGCACAAGTAGATGAAATTAGTGTAACATTTTATTATTGAGTTTATTGGTTACCTATTGCTACAATAATGTTGCATAACATCAGTGCAAAACTCAGTGGTTTAAAACAACTCATTTATCATGTGCATGTAGCTGAAGGTCATTTGGGGTTCAGCTGGCCTAAGTGGGAGTTACTTAGATGTCTCTGTTTCTCTGTTTCTGCTCTGTATGTTATGTGATTACATCAGAGTTTATTTATACATTCCCCTATTGATCATTGCTTCCAGTTTGGGCACTAGACATTGTCATACAAGATATTTTGTGGACAAATATTTTCATTTTTCCAGGTAGATAACTAGTAGTATAATGTCTAGGTTATAGATAAATAGAAGTTGAACTAAACAAAAAAAACTTCCATAGTTGGTGTATCATTTTACACCCACCCCATCAATGTATGAGGGTTCTATTTGCTCCATATCTTCACCAATATTTGTATGAATGAGTCATCCCACCATCTTTTGGCCTGCAGTGTTTCTGATGAGAAGTCAGCTATCATTCTTAGTTATTCCTTTGTACTTAATGTGTTTTTCTCCACTCTGCTTTAAGATTGTCTCTCTCTTTTGGGCTTTCAGCAAATTGACTATGATATGCCTAGATATGGCTTTCTTTATTCTACTCAGGACGTGTTACTTGGCATTTGTTAAGCTTTGCAACCTGGGGATTGATATTTTTTGTTAAATTTTTAAACATTTTGGCCATAAAACATGTTTTCTTCCACATAATTTCATTTTTCTCCTTTTAGAACTCCAAATACACATGTATTAGACAGCCTGATAATACCCAGAAGTTGCAGATGCTCTATTTTTTTTCCTACCTTTTTTCCCACTGTGTCCTTCATTTGGAAATTTTCCATTGGTATATCTTTAAAATTACTGAGTCTTTCTTTTATACTATCCAGCTTATTTTAATGCCCATACAATGAAATTTTGTTTTCAAATATTATGCATTTCAATTGTAGAAATTTGATTTTTTTATTTTCAAATTCCCACTTCTCTACCCAAATAGTTCATCTCTTTAATATTTTATTCATCTTTTCCATTAGTTTCTTAACATATTTTTCATAGTTAAGTCCTGGAGCTGCTAATTCTAGTATCTGGGAAATTTCTAATTCTGTTTATATTGATTTTTTTCTCTTGGTAACGAGACATACTTTCCTGCTTCATCACATATCATAATGTTTTATTATATGCTGAATATCGTGTATAAAATAACAATATAAAATTGTTCCAGAGAATGCAAGCCATTGCCCTGTTTGGCAGTTAAGGTGAGGGCACTGACATTGTGTAGCGCCAAACTGGACTTGTGCTATAGCACAGCTTTAGTTATATTAATTAGTCCTTCCTCAATTTTTCTGTGTCACTACTGCCTTTTTTATCTTGCCCATATTTGAGCCGGGAGAAGGTTAACTTTCAGTTTAAGGTTTTTTGTTTCACTTTTGGATTCAACTTTGGCAGTGCTCTGGGACCTAAGTAACACAAGAATATGTGATTTTTCTCTGCTTACCAGCCCCTCCTCCATGGCTGATTTCTTGATGGTATTTAAGTAGGGCAAACTTATTTGACTACGCAATCTATTTTTTGCTTGGAATCTTTTAGACTTAGATATCTCCTGCCATCTCAGTATCACCTAAACTCAGATTTTTTTTTTATTCTAACTGCAATGTCATTATAAACATTTTATTAGCTTACAATGGCATTGTATCTTTCTAAAAACCATGTATTATTTGAAATCATAGAGAGGATCCCAACCTCTGCTAGGAAATGTGAGATATACAATTAACACATAAATGTAAAAGGCAAAGACCTTCAAAGGCAACATCAACTGTAAAACTGAGACAACTCATCAATACAAACTGATTATGTAAATGTAAACACAATTAACTTTCCTTTTTTTCTTTTGAATTTTATTTTTTTTATACAGCACATTATTATTAGTCAAAAATTGTATACACATTAGTGTATACATGTTAATCCCAATCACCCAGTTCAGCACACCACCATCCCCATCCCCCTGCGGCTTTCCCCCCTTGGTGTTCATATATTTGTTCTCTACATCTGTGTCTCAATTTCTGCCCTGCAAATTACTTCATCTGTACCATTTTTCTAGGTTCCACATATATACACTAATATATGACATTTGTTTTTCTCATTCTGACTTACTTCACTCTGTATGACAGTCTCTAGATCCATCCACATCTCAACAAATGACCCAATTTCATTCCTTTTTGTGGCTGAGTAATAGTACACTGTATATATGTACCACATCTACTTTTTCCATTCAACTGTTGATGGGCATTTAGGTTGCTTCCATGACCCGGCTATTGTAAATAGTGCTGCAATGAACATTGGGGTACATGTGTCTTTTTGAATTATGGTTTTCTCTGGGTATATGCCCAGTACTGGGATTGCTGGGTCATATGGTAGTTCTATTTTTAGTTTTTTAAAGGAACCTCCATACTGTTCTCCATAGTGGCTGTACCAATTTACATTCCCACCAACAGTGCAAGAGGGTTCCCTTTTCTCCACACCCTCTCTAGCATTTGTTGTTTTTAGATTTTCTGATAATGCCCATTCTAACAGGTGTGAGGTGATACCTCACTGTAGTTTTGATTTGCATTTCTCTAATAATTAGTGATGCTGAACAGCTTTTCATGGGCTTGTTGGCCATCTGTGTCTTCTTTGGAGAAATGTCTATTTAGGTCTTCTGCCCATTTTTGGATTGGATGTTTGTTTTTTTAATATTGAGCTGAATGAGCTGTTTATATATTTTGGAGACTAATCCTTTGTCCATTGATTCATTTGCAAATATTTTCTCCCACTCTGAGGGTTGTCTTTTCATCTTGCTTATGGTATCCTTTGCTGTGCAAAAACTTTGAAGTTTGATTAAGTCCCATTTGTTTATTTTTGTTTTTATTTCCATTACTCTGGGGATTGGATGAGAAAAGATCTTGCTGTGATTTATGTCAAAGAGTGTTTTTCCTATGTTTTCCTCTAAGAGTTCTATAGTGTCCAGCCTTACATTGAGATTTTTAATCCATTTTGAGTTTATTTTTGTGTATGGTGTTAGGGAGTGTTCTAATTTCATTCTTTTACATGTAGCTGCCCAGTTTTCTCAGCACCACTTATTGAAGAGACTGTCTTTTCTCCATTGTAAATCCTTGCCTCCTTTGTCATAGATTAGTTGACCATAGGTGTGTGGGTTTGTCTCTGGGTTTCTATCTTGTTCCATTGATCTATGCTTCTGTTTTTGTGCCCGTACCATATTGTCTTGATTACTGTAGCTTTGTAGTATAGTCTGAAGTCAGGGAGTCTGATTCCTCCAGCTCCGCTTTTTTCCCTCAAGACTGCTTTGGCTATTCAGGGTCTTTTGTGTTTCATATAAATTTTAAGATTTTTTGTTCTAGTTCTGTAAAAAATGCCATTGGTAATTTGATACGGATTGCATTGAATCTGTAGATTGCTTTAGGTACTATAGTCATTTTCACAATATTGATTCTTCCAATTGAAGAACATGGTATATCTCTCCATATGTTGGTATCATCTTTACTTTCTTTAATCAGTGTCTTATAGCTTTCTGCATACAGGTCTTTTGTCTCCCTAGGTAGGTTTATTCCTAGGTATTTTATTCTTTTTGTTACAGTGGTCAATGGGAGTGTTTCCTTAATTTCTCTTTCAGATTTTTCATCATTAGTGTATAGGAATGCAAGAGATTTCTGTGCATTAATTTTGTATCCTGCAACTTTACCAAATTCATTGATTAGCTCTAGTAGTTTTCTGGTGGCATCTTTAGGATTTTCTGTGTATAGTGTCATGTCATCAGCAAACGTGACAGTTTTACTTCTTCTTTTCCAATTTGTATTCCTTTTATTTATTTTTGCTCTCTGATTGCCATGGCTAGGACTTCCAAAACTATGTTGAATAATAGTGGTGAGAGTGGACATCCTTGTCTTTTTCCTGATCTTAGGGGAAATGCTTTCAGTTTTTCACCGTGGAGAATGATGTTTGCTTTGGGTTTGTCATATATGGCCTTCATTATGTTGAGGTAGGTACACTCTATGCCCACTTTGTGGAGAGTTTTTATCATAAATGGGTGCTGAATTTTGTCAAAAGCTGTTTCTACATCTATGAGATGATCATATGGTTTTTATTCTTCAATTTGTTAATATGGTGTATCACATTGATTGACTTGCGTATATTGAAGAATCCTTGCATCCCTGTGATAAATTCCACTTGATTGTGGTGTACGATCCTTTTAATGTGTTGTTGGATTCTGTTTGCTAGTATTCTGTTGAGGATTTTTGCACCTATATTCATCAGTGATATTGGTCTGTAATTTTCTTTTTTAGTAGTATCTTTGTCTGGTGTTGGTATCAGGGTGATGGTGGCATTGTAGAATGAGTTTGGGAGTGTTCCTTCCTCTGCAATTTTTTGGAAGAGTTTGAGAAGCATGGGTGTTAGCTCTTCTCTAAATGTTTGAAAGAATTCACCTGTGAAGCCACAAGGTCCTGGACTTTTGTTTGTTGGAAGATTTTTAATCACAGTTTCAATTTCAGTACTTGTGATTGGTCTGTTCGTACTTTCTATTTCTTCCTGGTTCAGTCTTGGAAGGATGTACTTTTCTAAGAATTTGTCCATTTCTTCCAGGTTGTCCATTTCATAGGCATAGAATTGCTTGTAGAAGTCTCCTATGATACTTTGTATTTCTTTGGTGTCTGTTGTAACTTCTGCTTTTTCATTTCTAATTTTATTGATTTGAGTCCTCTCCTTCTTTTTCTTGATGTGTCTGGTGAAAGATTTATCAATTTTGTTTATCTTCTGAAAGAACCAGCTTTTAGTTTTATTGATCTTTGTTATTGTTTTCTTTGTTTCTATTTCATTTATTTCTGCTCCGATCTTTATGATTTCTTTCCTTCTACTAATTTTGGGTTTTGTTTGTTCCTCTTTCTCTTGATATAAACTTCCCTCTTAGAATTGCATTTGCTGCATCCCATAGGTTTTGGATCATCGTGTTTTCATTGTCATTTGTCTCTAGGTATTTTTTGATTTCCTCTTTGATTTCTTCAGTGATCTCTTGGTTATTTAATAAAGTATTGTTTAGCCTCCATGTGTTTGTGTTTTTTACTTTTTTTTCCCTGTAATTCATTTCTAATCTCATAGCGTTGTGGTCAGAAAAGATACTTGATATGATTTCAATTTTCTTAAATGTACTGAGGCTTGATTTGTGACCTAAGATGTGATCTACCCTGGAGAATGTTCCATGCACACTTGAGAAGAAAGTGTGATATGTTGTTTTTGGATGCAATGTCCTATAAATATCAATTAAATTTCTCTGGTCTATTGTGTCATTTAAACCTTCTGTTTCCTTATTTATTTTCATTTTGGATGATCTGTCCATTGGTGTAAGTGAGGTGTTAAAGTCCCCCACTATTATTGTGTTACTGTCGATTTCCTCTTTTAGAGCTGTTAGCATTTGCCTTATGTATTGAGGTGCTCCTATGTTGGGTGCAGAAATATTTATAGTTGTTATAACTTCTTCTTGGATTGATCCCTTGATCATTATGTAGTGTCCTTCCTCATCTCTTGTAACAGTCTTTATTTTACAGTCTATTTTATCTGATACGAGTATTGCTACTCCAGCTTTCTTTTGATTTCCATTTGCATGGAATATCTTTTTCCATCCCCTCACTTTCAGTCTGAATGTGTCCTTAGGTCTGAAGTGGGTCTCTTGTAGATAGCATAGAGATGGGTCTTGTTTTTGTATCCATTCAGCAAGCCTGTGTCTTTTGGTTGGAGCATTTAATCCATTCACATTTAAGGTAATTATCGATATGTATGTTCCTATGACCATTTTCTTAATTGTTTTGGGGTTTTGTTTTGTTTTGTTTTGTTTTTTGTGGTACACGGGCCTCTCACTGTTGCGGCCTCTCCCATTGTGGAGCACAGGCTCTGGATACGCAGGCTCAGCGGCCATGGCTCATGGGCCTAGCTGCTCTGCACCATGTGGGATCTTCCCGGACTGGGGCATGAACCCATGTCCCCTCAATCAGCAGGCAGACTCTCACTGCAGGCGGACTCTCCCTCTCACACTGCACCACCAGGGAAGCCCTGGGTTTGTTTTTTGTAGGTCCTTTTCTTCTCTTGTGTTTCCCAGTTAGAGAAGTTCCTTTAGCATTTGTTGTAGAACTGGTTTGGTGGTGCTGAATTCTCTTAGCTTTTGCTTGTCTTTAAAGCTTTAGATTTCTCCATCGAATCTGAATGAGATCCTTGAAAACTCAAATATCTTTTTTGTGCCCCTGAATAGTCTCTTTATCTATGGCAGGCCCACCTCTCCATCCATCCACATTGAGACAAAGAACCATTCCTCAGGTAGAGAAGTTTATATGGTACTCTGTTCATCTGTGCAGCACTTGTTTTTCTCTGGAATTCAGTTCATCAAGGCTCTATTATATCTACTAATCCTCATTATCATCTTAGAAAATAATATTTATTTCATCCACTTTGTTGATGATGTTGTTCTTATCATGATTTGGAAGGAAATTTTTGGTTATTCTCCATATAAACTGGAAGTAGAAGTCAATTAAATATCTACCTTTGAACTTAAAATTGCATTCCCAGTTTTATATTATTCTTTATAAAAATTACCCCAAATTGAATAAGGCTTATGGCACACATACCTAGCTCTCTCTTAAAATAATTAAAACACTTCACTCAGAGTGCAGTTTTTCAAATCAAGGAGACATTAAGATAAACATAAGGTAAATCCTACATGGACTCTGCATCAAACATGTTTTCTCACTCCATCTTCTAACACCTTCTCTGACACATTCTATCTCTCTTTTTTACTCAAGAAACAGAGGTAGATATAAGGGGAGGAGGTCAGTACAAGGCAGAGTAGAGTCAGAAAGCAAGGAAGAAGCCATGCTGGAGAAAAAGAATTTGGGAGGATAGTAGAGAAATAATTTTGAGGTATATTATGAGTTAAGCCTCTAGCAAATGTAGATGTTGCAGTTAAATTCATGTATTACAGTTTGCTGTGTTCCACATTTGAAATTCCAAGACAGCAAGATGGTGGAGGGGAGGGGGAGTATAGGCAGCCCACAGGGAGTGTGGTAGAAAGAGGGCTGGAGACAGGAAGGTGAGGTTGTGGTCAAGGTGCAAAATAAGAACGAAACTTGATTGAAAAGTCCTTCACCCAGCCCACAACCCATATCGCTGTTTTGGTCTTGTAACTAATTCTTCCTTGCCTTTCTTATCTCCCAGTTAGAGGACTTCCTTAAAGGTACAGCCTGTAGCCTGTCCCTGATCAACACATTCCCCTCCTCGCACTCTTCCCGCACTCATCCCCCATCCCACTGCACACACAACTGAAAATCAGTTAGGAGATCTCTTCAGCTCTCCCTGACAGGCCCAAGCTGCACACAGAATAGTTCCAGTTTACGGTTTTTTTTAAAGGCTTTTGGGTTATATTAAGAAATAGAGGTTCCTAGAATATACAAAATTCAACTCAGTTTTGAATTCATTAGCTCAAATCGCTATGTGTTCCTATTGTAATTCTTCCCTCCAGCATAAATAATTCCTCTACTTTTAACAAATCTTTGTAGCAGGTCTGCAGCTCACAAGCTTTAGATATCCTCTGATATCAGTTTTAAATCTCCTGAGCTATGAACGGTCCCTGGCAGCTCTCTGCCAAGCAACTGTTTTAGCTTCAGACAATCTATGGAGAGCTGAAACTACAGATCAAAACAAGAATATGGGGCATCATTAGTTATCCCAGAAAATCCTGAGGGGGAAAACGAATGTTCTATCCCAAGGCCACCATAGATTAGTAGGTTTTGTCTGGCTGAGAGTAATGATAAAGAGAGCCATTCACATTGGGGGAAAACTGTCAAAAAGATTTTAACACTCAGACCTAGTTCTCTACCTTATGGTAGTTTATGTAGACTGTCTAATTCTGCTCACAGTCTAAGAGATTTATTACATAAAATTTTCTCCAGAAGGATTGGTTCAAGATTCTGGAGTAGAAAGACATGCACCCAATCTCTCTTGCCAGAGCACCAGAATCACAACTAATTGCTGAACAATCATTGACAGGAAGACACTGAAACTCACCAAAAAAGATATCCTATATCCAAACACAAAGGAGAAGCCTCAATGAGACAGTAGGAGGGGCACATTCACAATAAAATTAAATCCCATAACCACTGGGTGGGTGACTCACAAACTGGAGAACAATTATACCACAGAAGTCCACCCACTGGACTGAAGGTTCTGAGCCCCACTTCAGGCTTGCCAACCTGGGGGTAAGGCAATGGGAGGAGGAATTCCCAGAGAATCAGACTTTCAAGGCTAGCAGGATTTGACTACAGGACTTTGAGAGGACTGGGGGAAACAGAGACTATACTCTTGGAGGGTACACACAAAGTACTGTGCACATCAGAACCCATGGGGAAGGAGCAGTGACCCTATAGGAGACTGAACCAGACCTACCTGTTAGTGTTGGAGGGTCTCCTGCAGAGGTGGGGCATGTCTGTGGCTCACCGTGGGGACAAAGACACTGGCAGCAGAAGTTCTGGTAAGTACTACTTGGTATGAGCTCTCCTGAGTCTGCCATTAACCCCACCCAAGGGACTGTAGGCACCAGTGCTGAGTTGCTTCAGTCCAAACAACCAACAGGGAGGGAATTCAGCCCCACCCATCAGCAGACAAGCAGATTAAAGTTTTACTGAGCTCTGCCCAACAGAGCAACACCCAGCTATACCCAACACCAGTCCCTCCCAACAGGAAGCTTTCAAAATCCTCTTAGATAGCCTCATCTACCAGAGGGCAGACAGCAGAAGCAAGAAGAATGACAATCCTGCAGCCTGTGGAACAAAAACCATATTCACAGAAAGACAGACAAAATTAAAAGGCAGAGAAGTATGAACCAGATGAAGGAACAAGATAAAACTCCAGGAACACAACTAAATGAAGTGGAGATAGGAAAACTTCCAGGAAAAGAATTCAGAATAATGAGAGTGAAGATGATCCAGGCCCTCAGAAAAAGGAAGTAGGCAAAGATTGAGAAGATGCAAGAAACGTTGAACAAAGACCTAGAAGAATTAAAGAACAAACAAACAGAGATGAAAAATACAATAAGTGAAATGAAAATATTCACAGAAGGAATCAATACAGAATAACTGAGGCAGAAGAACAGATAAGTGACCTGGAAGACAGAATGGAGGAATTCACTACCATGGAACAGAATAAAGAGAAAAGAATGAAAAGAAATGAAGACAGCCTAAGAGACCTCTAGGACAACATTAAACACACCAACATTCGCATTTAGTGGTCCCAGAAGGAGAAGAGAGAGAAAGGACCTGAGAAAATATTTGAAGAGATTATAGTCGAAAACTTACCTAACTAGAAAGGAAATAGCCCAGGTCCAGGAAGGGCAGAGAGTCCCAGGCAGGATAAACCTAAGGAGAAATATGCCGAGACATATGGTAATCAAACTGACAAACATTAAAGACAAAGAGAAATCATTAAAAGCAACAAGGGAAAACAACAAATAACATACAACAGATCTCCCATAAGGTTAACAGCTGATTTCTCAGCAGAAACTCTACAAGCCAGATGGGAGTGGCAAGATATATTTAAAGTGATGAAAGGGAAGAACCTACAACTAAGATTACTCTACCCGGCAAGGATCTCATTCAGATTCAATGGAGAAATCAAAAGCTTTACAGACAAACAAAAGCTAAGAGAATTCAGCACCACCAAACCAGCTCTACAACAAATGCTAAAAGAACTTCTCTAAGTGGGAAAGCAAGAGAAGAAAAAGACCTAAAAAAAACAAACCCAAAACAATTAAGAAAATGGTAATAGGAACATACATATCGATAATTACCTTAAATGTGAATGGATTAAATGTTCCAACAAAAAGACACAGGCTTGCTGAATGGATATAAAAACAAGACCCATCTCTATGCTGTCTACAAGAAACCCATTTCAGACCTATGGAAACATACAGACTGAAAGTGAGGGGATGGAAAAAGATATTCCATGCAAATGGAAATCAAAAGAGAGCTGGAGTAGCAATACTCATATCAGATAAAATAGACTTTAAAATAAAGACTGTTACAAGAGATAAGGAAGGACAATACATAATGATCAAGGGATCAATCCAAGAAGAAGTTATTATAACAATTATAAATATTTCTGCACCCAACATAGGAGCACCTCAATACATAAGGCAAATACTAACAGCTATAAAAGAGGAAATCGATCGTAACACACTAATAGTGGGGGAATTACACCAATGGACAGATCATCCAGACAGAAAACTAATAAGGAAACACAACATTTAAATGACACAATCGACCAGATAGATTGAATTGATATTTATAGGACATTCCATCTGAAAACAGCAGATTACACTTTCTGCTCAAGTGCGCATGGAACGTTCTCCAGGATAGATAACATCTTGGGTCACAAATCAAGGCTCAGTACATTTAAGAAAACTGAAATCTTATCAAACATCTTTTCCCACCACAATGCTATCAGATTAAAAATCAATTACAGGGGAAAAAACATAAAAAATACAAACACATAGAGGCTAAGCAATACGTTACTAAATAACTAAGAGATCACTGAAGAAATCAAAGAGGAACTCAAAAAATACCTAGAGACAAATGACAATGAAAACATGATGATCCAAAACCTATGGGATGTGGCAAATGCAGTTCTAAGAGGGAAGTTTATAGCAATACAACTCTGCCTCAAGAAACAAGAAAAATCTCAAATAAACAATCTAAGCTTATACCTAAAGGAACTAGAGAAAAAAGAAAAAACAAAACACAAAGTTAGTAGAAGGAAAGAAATCATAAAGATCAGGGCAGAAATAAATGAAATGGAAACAAAGAAAACAATAACAAAGATCAATAAAACTAAAAGCTGGTTCTTTGAGAAGATAAACAAAATTGATAAATCTTTTGCCAGACACATCAAGAAAAAGAAAGAGAGGACTTGAATCAATAAAATTAGAAATGAAAAAGAAGTTACAACAGACACCAAAGAAATACTAAAAGCAACTCTATGCCTATAAAATGGACAACCTGGAAGAAATGGACAAATTCTTAGAAAAGTACATCCTTCCAGGACTGAACCAGGAAGAAGTAGAAAATATGAACATACCAATCACAAGTAATGCAATTGAAACTGTGATTAAAAATCGTCCAACAAACAAAAGTCCAGGACCAGATGGCTTCACAGGTGAATTCTTTCAAACATGTAGAGAAGAGCTAATACCCATGCTTCCAAACACTTCCAAAAAATTGCAGAGGAAGGAACACTCCCAAACTCATTTTACAAAGCCACCATCACCCTGATACCAAAACCAAAGATATCACAGAAAAAAGAAAATTACAAACCAATATCACTGATGAATGTAGATGCAAAAATCCTCAACAAAATACTAACAAACAGAATCCAACACTACATTAAAAGGATCATACTCCATGATCAAGTGGGATTTATCCCAGGGATGCAAGGATTCTTCAATATATGCAAATCAATCAATTTGATACATCTTTTTAACAAACTGAAGAATAAAAACCATATGATCATCTCAATAGATGCAGAAAAATCTTTTGACAAAATTCAGCACCCATTTATGATAAAAACTCTCCAGAAAGTGGGCATAAAGGGAACCTACCTGAACATAATAAAGGCCATATATGACAAACCCACAGCAAACAACATTCTCAATGGTGAAAAACTGAAAGCATTTCCTCTAATATCAGGAAAAGGACATGGATGTCCACTCTCACCACTATTATTCAACATAGTTTCGGAAGTCTTAGCCACAGCAATCAGAGAAAGGAAAGAAATAAAAGGAATACAAACTGGAAAAGAAGAAGTAAAACTGCCTCTGTTTGCTGATGACATGACACTATACACAGAAAATCCTAAAGATGCCACCAGAAAACTACTAGAGCTAATCAATGAATTTGGTAAAGTTGCAGGATACAAAATTAATGCACAGAAATCTCTTGCATTCCTATACACTAATAATGAAAGATCAGAAAGAAAAATTAAGGAAACACTCCCATTTGCCATTTCAACAAAAAGAACAAAATACCTAGGAGTAAACCTACCTAAGGAGGTAATAGACCTGTACTCAGAAAACTATAGAACACTGATGAAAGAAATCATAGATGACAGAAACAGATGGAGAGATATATGACGATCTTGGATTGGAAGAATCAACACTGTGAAAATGACTATACTACCCACAGGAATCTACAGATTCAATGTAATCCCCATCAAATTTCCAGTGGCATTTTTCACACAATTAGAACAGAAAATTTTACAACTTGTATGGAAACACAAAAGACCCTAAATAGCCAAAGCAATCTTGAGAAAGAAAAATGGAGCTGGAGAAATCAGGCTCCCTGACTTCAGACTATACTACAGGGCTACAGTAATCAAGATAGTGTGGTACTGGCACAAGAACAGAAATATAGATCAGTGGAACAGGACAGAAAGTCCAGAGATAAACGCACGCACCTATGGTCAACTTATCTATGATGAAGGAGGCAACGATATAAAATGGAGAAAAGACAGTCTCTTCAATAAGTGGTGCGGGGAAATCTGGACAGCTACACGTAAAAGAATGAAATCAGAACACTCCCTAACACCATACACACAAAAATACTCAAAATGGATTAAAGACCTAAATATAAGACCAGACACTATAGAACTCTTAGAGGAAAACATAGAAAGAACACTCTTTGACATAAATCACAGCAAGATCTTTTTTGACCCACATCCTAGAGTAATGGAAATAAAAACAAAAATAAATAAGTGGGACCTAATGAAACTTAAAAGCTTTTGCAAAGCAGAGGAAACCATAAACAAGATGAAAAGACAACCCTCAGAATGGGAGAAAATATTTGCAAATGAATCAATAGACAAAGGATTAATCTCCAAAATATATAAAAAGCTCATGCAGCTCAATATTAAAAAAATAAACAACCCAATCCAAAAATGGGCAGAAGACCTAAATAGACATTTCTCCAAAGAAGACATACAGATGGCTGAGAAGCACATGAAATGCTGCTCAACATCATTAATTATTAGAGAAATGCAAATCAAAAGCACAATGAGGTATCACCTCACACCCATTACAATGGACATCATCAGAAAATCTACAAACAACAAATTCTGGAGAGGGTGTGGAGAAAAGGGAACCCTCTAGCACTGTTGGTGGCAATGTAAATTGATACAACCACTATGGAGAACAGTATGGAGGTTACTTAAAAAATTAGAAATAGAATTACTATATGACCCCGCAATCCCACTACTGGGCATATACCCAGAGAAAACCATAATTGAAAAAAGACACATGTACCCCCAATGTTCATTGCAACACTATTTACGATAGCTAGGTCATGGAAGCAACCTAAATGCCCATCGACAGATGAATGGATAAAGAAGATGTGGTATGTATATACAATGGAATATTGCTCAGCCATAAAAAGGAACGAAATTAGGTCATTTGTAGATATGTGGACGGAACTAGAGACTGTCATACAGAGTGAAGTAAGTCAGAAAGAGAAAATCAAATATTGTATATTAACACATATGTGGAATCTAGAAAAATGGTAAAAGGCTTCCCTGGTGGCGCAGTGGTTCATAATCCACCTGCCAATGCAGGAGATATTGGTTCAAGCCCTGGTCCAGAAAGATCCCATATGCCATGGAGCAACTAAGTCTGTGTGCCACAACTACTGAGGCTGCGCTCTATAGCCCACGAGCCACAACTACTGAGCCCATGTGCCACAACTACTGAAGACCCTGTGCCTAGAGCCTGTGCTCCGCAACAAGAGAAGACACTGCAATGAGAAGCCTGCACACTGCAACGAAGAGTAGCCACCACTCTCCACAGCTAGAGAAGAGCCTGTGAGCAGCAACGGAGACCCAATGCAGCCAAAAATAAATAAATGTTTAAAATGGTACCGATGAATTGGTTTGCAAGGCAGAAATAGAGACACAGATGTGGAGAACAAACGTATGGATACCAAGTGGGGGAAGTGAGAGGGGTGTGGTGGTGGGATGAATTGGGAGATTGGGATTGACATGTATAAAACAGATAACTAATAAGAATCTGCTGTATAAGAAAATAAATAAAATTAAATTAAATTTTAAAAAAAACTACCCTCTCTCTCATGCCACATTTCCTCCTTAATCTGAATTCAGTCAGTACTGATGTATGTCATACAATGTATGCTTGATAATAATAAACCTTCATGCACTGTTCCCCAAGTCAAAAAAAATTTTTTTTCTCCAGTATTGAAGTACTAAGACTGACCCTTTTCTATTCACACCTATTTCTATTTTCTATTCAAAACCTATGTAAGGAGTCAGGCTGACAGTGTATGTCTTTATATCCATGAAGGCAGTGTGTGAAGAATTTGTCAAAAGCACAAAGTGAGTCATCTTATTTTTCTTTATATCAAAGCACTGCAGAATTTAAAGACATTAGAAGTCATCTGCTAAATTATAGTGAACAGATCCTGTAGTGGGCTGCAACTATTCCATGTACAGGTTGGGCCTGTCAGGGAGAGCTGAAGAGATCTCCTAACTGATTTTCAGTTGTGTGTGGAGTGGGATGGGAGTGAGGATGGGAAGTGTGGGAGGAGGAGAATGTGTTGATCAGAGACAGGCTGTACGTTTAAGGAAGTCCTCTAACTGGGAGATAGGAAAGGCAAGGAAGAATTAGTTGCAAGACCAAAACAGCAATATGGATTGTGGGCTGGGTGAAGGACTTTTCAATCAAGTTTCGTTCTTATTTTGCACCTTGACCACAACCTCACCTTCCTCTCTCCAGCCCTCTTTCTACCACACTCCCTGTGGGCTGCCTACCCTCCCCCACCCCTCCACCATCTTGCCATCCTGGTGTTTCAAATGTGGAACACAGCAAACTGTAATACATGAATTTAACTGCAAAATCTACATTTGCTAGAGGCTTAACTTATAATATACTTCAAAATTCCTTTTCTTTCTCTACTATCCTCCCAAATTCTTTGTCTCCAGCATGGCTTCTTCCTTGCTTTCTGACTCTACTCTGCCTTTTACTGACCTCTTCCCCTTATCTCTACCTCTGTTTCTTGAGTAAAAAAGAGAGATAGAAGGTGGCAGAGAAGGTGAAAGATGGTGGAGTGAGAAAACATGTTTGATACAGAGTCCATGTAGGATTTACCTTATGTCTATCTTAATGTCTCCTTGATTTGAAAAATTGCACTTTGAATGAAATGTTTTAATTCCTTCAGGAGAGATCTAGGTATGTGAGTCGTAAAGCTTATCCAATTTGGGGGAATTTTTATGAAGAATAATATAAAACTGAGAATACAAATTAAGTACAGAATGTGTCAAAAGCACAAAGTGGGTCATCTTATTTTTCTTTTTATCAAAACATGGCACAACTTAAAGACATTAGAAGTTATCTGCTAGCTTATAGTGAACAGATCCTATAGTGGGCTTTTCTTGTCCTTTTGGCAATCATTCTCTTTTTCTTCTGGTCATAGGCATTTGGACTTTCTTTTGCAAAATTATCTTTCCTCCACTGTTTGTAGTTTTGGTGCAACTGTTAATCAGGGTAGTATACTGACTTCCCTTAGGGACAAGTGTCATTCACTTCAGGCCATCTGGACATCTGAACTTTGAGTCTTGAGTTCATGGATAGAAGAATAAAAATCACAACCTTTTAGAGATGTTACTTGTCATCAGCAGCATGTGGATAAAACTGTCACTCACCCCTGTCATCCAATTCCTCTGAGCTGTAACTGTTCCCACCCTGCCAGACCTAGTTCTCTTCAGTCCTCTTAGTAATTATAGTACCTCCTCATACCCTTCTAATAAATTCTCTTTTAGTTAAATTAGCCAGGCTTTGTTTGTATTGTTTACAACCAAAGAAAACCAACTCATACAAGTGCACAAGGTTAGGGAGATGGCAGATGGTTTTAAGAGTAATTAGCTACTCTATAATATGCCTCTGCTTTCCTAACAGTACAAACATTATTTTATTATTTAAAGTTCTGAAAGAGCTGTTTAAGTAGAAATTGATACTTTGTGAGACTGCAACAAGATGTAAAAGATTTAGTTAGGAAGGAGTTTCAAGCAGCACCTGTAATCTATGTGGAGAAAGTGATGGATTAGTAAGGCAAGTCTGGTGTTCCTAAATGCAGAAGGGTTTAGAACTGGCATTGCAAACTGAAATATCTGTAGGGAATGAGCAATGATGCAAGTGAGTGAGACATCTGATATACTCTCACTTCCATGAAGAAAAAACCTTGCCCATCTTTCTTTAGTTTCTCCTGTCTTTCTCTTCAGTTTTCACCTCAGATAGAGACACTTGTCCAGAGACATGTTGCTGAACTCTAAGGAAAACATGAATGCCAGTGTAGTGACGAATGGCAACTGAAACTCACCCTCTTTTTCAGAGAAACAATAGGATCATAAAGACTCAGGAAATGTAGAACATATGCCCTTTACATGGGGCAACGTTCCTGATTTTTTAAAAAGTAGTGAGAATTATCAATATTTTTCTTAAACATACAATCATCTGTTTATTATACATTGGTAACTAATTTGATTTAAAAAAAACATTGGGTCAGGCCAGGAAAAACAAGTATGCATTCTGTTCCTGGGCTATGATAATTGGTATAGATTTGAGGCATGTAAAACACTTATGGAGCACAACATTCAAGCGAACAAAATATTTTTACAAATTAAACTCATAAGCTAGAACAAGCCACCACAGTCATGGGATGAATCCCTGGGGGTGGCCTGGTGGATCCCGTAGGGCCCAGCAAGTGATGGAGAATAAGCAGAGAGAGGAAAACTTTTCTGGTGCTGGCAGCTCTGGAGGGAGTTTTGATGCACTTCTCTAGGCCAGACAGGTGAATCACATGTGGGTCAGTAAGTGGTTTGATCATTTCATTGTATATATTAGAAATAATTAAAAAAAATAAATATTGACACTCCAAATTTATGAATTTACTCATTCTAGATCGTGGGATGCCCAAAGCTGAAAAAAGAATGTTGTATCCATGTCAAGTTGCTTTTAGATGACTGCATTTTACTACATGGGCTACCCAGAAAAAGGAACCATTGTTTTGCCAGTGAGCATCTTCAAAGAAGAGAATACGATAAACATCACTGTTCAGATCCATTAGCCAAACTATAGTGGCTTTGGACAGGTAGTTTCCAAAATACATCAGCCTTATTTACACCCAACAGCAGCAACAGACAGTGGGTATTTTTCTACTGTGACACGAGGCTCCCAGATACTAAGGCAGAAAGTGGTTTTTGACATACACTGCTTTGAGGAAAAGGATTGGAAGTGGGAGGTGAAATGATAGAGTAAATTTCTATGTCCTAATAATTATAGAGGAGAAAGAAACAATTTTACTTAGGGACTAGATTAAAATAATTGAGAAAACAAAATAATACAGCAGGAAATCAACTGGTATGATAAACAGAGATCTTCCCAGAAGGTATATGCCACATAGGTTTAAGTGTGTCTAAGAAAGTAGAAGATTCTGCTAATTCTTGGAAATTTTTGTTCTAATAAATACCACTGTAGTATTTATTGGTTTTAAGTGGTTCATTTCTTGTACCCTAGGTATCCTGTTTGCCCATAGTTAAAATAAACCTAATTAATTTGGATTTTGGAAATATGCAACCTGAAAGTGGAAGAATTTGCTAACTTGACTTTTCCTGCTCATTGATGCACTGAGCAGGATGTGTGTTTTATCTGTTTTTCATCATGATTCACCTGTGTTCCCAAGCTTCTATTACCTAGGTGAAATATACCAGCTCTAGGAGAGTAAATCTGATTTCTTATTAATACAGAAAAATAATAAGTTATTTATGTGAGCATAATGGCAATATGGAAGGTAATATGTTCATTATCTCATTTAAATTTTAATTCTCATCAAAATGTCAGCTAAATCATGACATGTCACTTCTGCTTTTACATTTGAGAAAACTAAGATACAACATTAAATTATTGGTTCAATATCGCACATTTTATAGGTAGAACAGCCGGAATTTGATCTTATGTCTGCCTGATTCCAAACTGTACAGTTTCTACTCATCTATGCTGACCTGAGGCAGAATGAATGACAGTTGACAGATGAGAGGGGAATTGTTCTAAATAGGATAGTCAACATTTAAACATGTATGATAGCACAGAGTTAAAGAAGGCAAGTCACAGGCACATGAAAAAATTTCCCTTTGTAGAGATGCATGCCAGGGACTTGAGGTCAGGATTATTTTGTGTGTGTGTTCCTGCTTCCATCCCCTCAAAATACACAACTTAGTGCTTTTTGCAAAAGGTTCTGTGGTGAATGTGCACTGATCAAACATTAGTGTCACTGAATGTGGGGAGTTTGGGAAGAATAGCCTGACACTTGGATTGGGAGTTCACATATAATTAGGTAGTGGCTTTAGAATATCTAGAAAGAAAAGTCCTAGGAGTAGCCGTCTGGTCAGAGAGAGCAACTAGGGAATTTGTTTTGAATCTGCACTTGCCTGAAAAGAACACTGGTTAATGTGTTGATTCGGACTGATGTAGGGACTGCTGGAAATCAAGAAGAGCTTGTATGTTTCAGAGCTCACTGTCTCACTCCAGTGACCCAAGAGGAAGAATAATGGGGAGAATCACAGGGCATGAGCGGAGGGGTGCACAGCTGCGAGATGGCTTTCAGATTAGCAGCAATGGGTTCGGACGGATACTGGAAGAAGGCTAAAGTGGGTATTGTGGGGGACAAGGCCTGGACACACACCTGGCATTATCTTCAGGGATGGTGTGAAGGAGGAAGCAGCAGTGAAGCTGTGGTTAGTTGGCAGTGAGAATCAAACTACTCGAGGGTGGCCTTAGTTACTGAGTCTGACAAAGACTATCGTAGAGGTAGATGGCCATCCTGTACAGTGCAGAGAGATCTGAGTAGTGCTGGGGCAAAGAGGCAGAGAAAGGGAATTTGGGCAAAGCATAAGTCAGTCCTGAGGGGATAAAGGAATACCTGTGAAAAATATGTTGTTTGTTGTTCTAAAGGGGGTTGAGAGTGAAGGGACTTAAAGTAACCTTTTCTCTTCTTCATGCCTCATTATTTTCTTAACAAAATCTATTATATTCTCCCATAAACATTTTTTTTTAAAGTCAGTCAATAAAAATATTTTAGATTTTCTGTGACCTCATTGTCTCCCAAAAGATTAACAATTTCTGTAACTTAAAAAAAAGAAAAAACAACAACAAAAACTTATTTTACTGAAGTTTTGAAACAGGCTTGGAGCAAAGTTAACAAAAAGGAGGTGAGATGCTCTGAAGGGTTATTCTCATTTGCATGTCACCACTGCTCAGTATTACAAGAATTCAGCTTTACACTTTGCTCAGGAAGTATCTTTATTCCTGCTGACAGCAGAATTAATGACTGTGCTCAGAAGAAAATCAACTGTCAAAAAAAGTTTAATTCTTTTGTTGTCCTGCTTTTCTTTGTGCTGTGTAAGCTTTTTTTTTTTTCCCTGGATTAAATGGTGTGTTATTCAGGGCTCTTCATGGCAGACCATGGAAGCTAAAAGGTGTAAGTAGTTCACAGAATCTTTGGAGGGCTAAGAAAACAGTCTTTAGCCTGATCCTACAGAAATATACCCCACGTCCACATTGCGTGGTGGACCACAGAGCTGCTGCTGCTTCTGCAACACTGAAGCCACTGTCACTGCTGCTGACACAGAACCATGCAGCTTTTGTTCCTGTTTTTATTATTTATTTACGTATCTATTTATTTATGGTCAGTGAAATAGATAGCTTATATTCTTGCTGTGTCTCCAAACAACAACCCCAGGGACTGTAGCTATTGTTCACTGGAGAATTTCTATGAAATGGGAAGAAATCTCATATTCAAAGGTCTGAAGAGAGATTAAGGAATAATTTTGAATTTCTTAAATGTAGCCACGTGGATACATAGATATGGCCTTTTCATTAGCTGGACACATTCTGAGACTATCACATCATATATACTTTACAACCTCATTAAGCATATAGCTCACAACCAAACTTAACCAAGGTAACTGGTATGTGGCATGAGGGCTCATGGATTATGAAGTGACCTGTGCAATTCTGGCTGCAGCAAGAAGCAAGGGAGGCTTGTGGACTCTGTGGCACCAGCCATAGCTTCTGCTCATACCCTCAAACCTGCAGGCACCCTGGGCATCTACAAAACTTGCATGCAACCCTTTCACAGATCTTCTGGAGTCCATGACTCAAGGTCAGAAGCCATTGTGTTAGAAGTCAATGTGTCAGTTTCATGTCATAATAATACTGAAATAAGGATTAAGAAGAACAATACACACCTAATTCCCTTTCAAGGAAGAATAAGACTTATTTTTAGAATTCGTTATTCCTTAATACAGTAAAATCCTTTTCTTGAGAGATAAAAGTCAAAATAATTAATATAAATCCAGAAGAAAAAGTACCTTATGAAACTTAATCCCGAAGATGATACTAGTTTCAGCCACTTAACCTCAACATCATTAGGGCAAAAGAATGATGACTGACCTATCCTAAACAAAAGCACAGCTATAACTATGGTTTAAATGAAACAGTCTATTTTTAACTGATCATATATTTATAGTGCTTCTTAAGGACTCAGAACATATGGTCTGCATCTTTAAGGAGGGAAATAAGACTAACATACATGAAAATCTTAGCAAAGAAGACAAGAAGTAAATTGTAGTTCATACTGTGAGAGCCAGAGTGATAAGCAACAGGCAAAACTTGACATTATAAGGCATATTCAGGTTGCAAATCAGAGTACAATTTATTGCATTCAGTTTTTCAAAGACTAGAATTTTATCTCTTAGGAAAGCATGTTCCCAAAGCAGTCATTCAGAGATGACTTATTGAATATTTAGACATTACACTCCTGGTATAAATAAATTTCCAAGGTTGAAAAACAAGGGGTAGAAGGAAAGCGAGTTCAAATGTATGTTACCCTCAACATGGCTGCCATCTTTACAATGACAGTTATCAATTCCCAGAAAACTCATCAAATATCTTCTTCAAGTAGGGACTTTGATCCCAAGTATCATTTATACCCCTCCATAAGTCTCTACCTAATTGACTGACATCAGGAATATTTTGTATATCTGAACAAAGATATATGGTCCTTGTTCAAAGACATAAAACAGGAATGGTATAAATATGGTTCCTTTTGCGGATGGATATTCTTTTGTGCTATATGTCTGTTCTTGCAAGTTTTTGTCTAGTAAAGAGCATGAATTATACTAAAGAAAAACTGACATGACCTCTTGGTTATGCAAAGTCGTCTTTTCATTCTCAATTAATTTTCCACTGATTTAAATGTCTCTGATATTTCTATTTTTGTCACTCTTCTTAAAGAGATGTCTCTGTGTTCTATAAGGAAATTTTCATAAGTGCTTATTCTGTCTTCACAGATACACCTATGTCTTATTGCTACTGTAACAAATTACAAAAAAGTTAGTGGCTTAAAACAACACAAATTTTGGACTTCCGGAAGGCAGAAGTCCAAAATCCATCTCAAGGGGCTAGAATCAAGTTGTTGGAAGGACTCCATTCTTTCTAGAGCCTCTGGGGGAAAATCTGTTGTTTTGGCTCATGACCCTGCATCATTCCTACCTCTCCTTCTATTATCATACCTACATTTTTTTAAAACTCTGACCCTCCTGACTCCTTCTCATGAAGACCGTTGTGATTACATTGGATCCACGTGAATAATCCAGGATAGTCTCTCTATCTCAAGAGCCTTAATGTAATTACATCTGCCATGTAAGGCAACATATTCATATGGATATCTTAAGGGGGCAATATTCAGCCTACCACATGGGAACAAACCACCAGCCATTTATGACCTTGGTCTTTTTCTTGTAGAAGTTTGTTACATACATTAGCAACAATTTCGACCTTAAGTGTTCAGTGTCAATATAAGATCCATTTTTTTTTTCTACAGAGATTTGTTAATGACTGGGTAATGGCAGCATTTTTTAGATTACACATGAGCGAGAGGCATCTTATCCTAGCAGTAGTGGGTAGATAAAAAAAGGGAAAGGTGAAACAAAAGCGAATAAAAACAAATGAGACCTAATTAAAATTAAAAATTTCCCGCAGCAAAGGAAACCATCAACAAAACAAAAAGACAACCTATGGAATGGGAGAAAATATTTGCAAATGATGTGACTGACAAGGGGTTAATATCCAAAATACACAAATTGCTCATATGACACAATATAAAAAGAAAAAAAAATCCAATCAAAAAACAGGCAGAAGAGTTGAACAGACATTCTTCCAAAGAAGACATACAGATGGCCAACAGGCACGTGAAAAGATGCTCAACATTGCTAATTATTACAGAATGTAAATCAAAACCACAACGAGGCATCACCTCACATCTATCAGAATGGCTATCACCAAAAAGTCTACTAAAAACAAATGTTGGGGAGGATGTGGGCAAAAGGGAACCCTCCTACACTGTTGGTGGGAATGTAAATTGGTGCAGCCACTGAAGAAAACAGTATAGAGGTTCCTTAAAAAACTAAAAAGAGGGCTTCCCTGATGGCGCAGTGGTTGAGAGTCCGCCTGCCAATGCAGGGAACATGGGTTCGTGCCCCGGTCCGGGAAGATCCCACATGCTGTGGAGTGGCTAGGCCCGTGAGCCATGGCCGCTGAGCCTACACGTCCGGAGCCTGTGCTCTACAACAGGAGAGGCCACAACAGTGAGAGGCCCGCGTACCACAAAAAAAATAAAAAATAAAAAGAATCACCTTATGATCCAGCAATTCCACTCCCAGGTGTATATCCAGAAAATACAAAAACACTAATTCAAAAAGATACATGCACCCCCAATGTTCCTAGCAGCATTATTTACAATAGCTAAGACATGAAAGTAACCCAAAGTGCCCATCAACAGACAATTGGCTTAAGAAGATGTGGCATATATATATAAAATGGAATATTATTCAGCCATTAGTAGCAACGTGGATGGACCTAGAGAATAGTAGGCTTAGTGAAGTAAGTTAGAGAAAGACAAATACTGTATGATATCACTTATATGTAGAATCTTACAAATAATACAAATGAATCTATATACAAAACAGAAACTGACTCAGACATAGAAAGCAAACTTATGGTTACTAAAGAGGAGAGGGAGGGGAAGAGGGACAAATTAGGGTGTGGGAATAACAGATACAAACTACTACACATAAAATAGATAAGCAACAAGGATTTCCTGTATAGCACAGGGAATTATACCCACTATCTTATAATAACCTATAATGGAATATAATCTGCAAAAAGATCGGAATCGCTGTATACCTGAAACTAAATTAATATTGTAAACCAACTACACTTCAGTTAAAAAAAAGGAATAGGTAATGATGTTAGCTAAAGCTTGGAAATAGGGTAACTTGAAAATGGTTTTAATAAGATGCTTGGAGATAATTTGTGAATTTCATTTACTAGACTGCACTAGTCCCCTTTTCTGTAAATAATTGACAGTCTGTGGAAATCCACAGCCTCTCTTGTGGTGAACTATGTTTGCCTGAGGTGACAAGTTACTGAGAGAAGAACAGACTATCAATAATGGTTTTATATTTTAAAACAATAATTTCCTCTTAGTCCAGACAGAAGCAACATGCTGTAAAAATTATATATCATGTAGCAACAGCTGAGAAATCAACATATATCACTAACAATGCTGCTTCTATAAAAGTAAAAAACTTACCATATCTAACAATAATTTTTACTTTAAAAGAGAGAAAAGGCGACACAAAAAGAAACTAACTTATTCTTACAAATGGTTTAACACAGTGAACAAATTGATGTGTAAATTGGCTTTAATGAATCCTTGTGTTAATGTGGTTATTTATTATGAGTTCCATTACATAAATTGGTTGCAAAATTATAACAAATGTTCTTTATTAATCTTACCTTCTCTGTGGCTAGAGAATGACTCAAGGCAATTATCTTTCATGGACTTCAGCATCATTAGTGCTGATGTACTGAGGAGGGCAGACAAATTGTAATAATACACAGATGAGAGAAACATGCCTTTTCTTTGCTTCTTACATGAGAGATGTTTTTCTCAGTACAGTTTTCTTCAACTCCAGTGAAATCCCTCAAGTAGTTAGTTTCTGGTATATTTGCAGTAACAGCAGATGTAAGAAATATCTTACATATTATGTTCTTTACGGTACAGTATTTGAAATTTAAACAGATGGCATAGATTCTGGTTGTGAGGAACTTAGAGTTTACCCAGGATGGCACCAGTGCTCTCAGGCCACATTTGGCTACATGGCAGGAGCTTCAAGCATTTGCTCTGTGGTCCAGTGACAGATTGCAGAACTGTCTTACTGCTTTCCTCTTTGTCATGGGATATATAAATAACTGGAAGATAGTAGCCTTCTGGGAAAGAAAAGGAACTATTTCTTCCAAGGACACTTTTATGGCCCAACATTCAAACAGAATCAACGAGTTAAAGAGTTATCCCAGGAGATGACCTGGAGCTACCGCTTAGTTATCAGAGGCCATTTTTTCAGTTATGAGTTGTTTTCAGTTCCCTGATTCTCTTTTTCCTCTCCCCTATAGACATATTCTTGCCTTTTCAGCTCTCCTTACATCCCTAAGAGAGGAAAAACCAAAAGGAAAGAAAAGTAATTCATTCTGTTAATTATGTATCTCTGACTGAAGACTGAAGGTGGGATTCAGTGGTGCAGGTGAAGAGGTGATTATAAATCATGGTTATATAAAAGAGTATAACAAATAGAGGCAGGCAGATTTATAGTCTGGAGAAATCACAGTCAGTTGGTATGCCTGCATTTTTCACTACTGAATATTTATTGAGCACCAGTGATGTGTGAGCCCCTGAGCTAGGTGCTGGGTGCTAAAAGTTGGGGGATGGAGAGGGAGAAAATTCTACTGCACCAGCAGACTTGTACCTGAAAACTTGCCTCATCTTGATGTCAGTTGTTCATCACTGTTGTGAATGCTTATAAAATGTATAAGTTAGAATTAGTTTTAGCAATGAAAGAGAATATCCAGTAAATTAAACAAGTAAGAAGTTATTTTATTTGTTTTTTTTCTCTCTCAGGTGAATATTCGTAAAGGTAACCCAGTGCTTGTATGTTTCTTCTATTGGGTTGGCCAAAAAGTTCGTTCAGGGTTTTCCATAAGATGTTACAAAAATCCGAGCGAACTTTTTGGCCAACCCAGTATATTGCTGTACTACCGGATGTGTGTCCTCTTTTCCTAAATTCACTTCGTGGTACAAGACGGTTGTATCAGCTCTAGATCTCATGCCTGCATTTGAGTGAGCACAACAAGGAACAGGATGGAGAAGAGCACATTCTCTCCCACTTTAGGAATATTTGTTGGAAGTTCTAGCCATAGGAGAGACCAGGAAATGGAGCCTTGATTCCAACTGCTCACAAGCCCAACTAAATATTGTGTGTTCTGGGACTTTCACTTTCTGCTCAGGAGGTAGAATGATATAAAGAGCATTGCTCCTGCACTTAAAACAATAACAGCAGCAGCAGTGGTAGAAATGCCTAACAATCTGAATATTCATAACTTTTCTTGAAACCAGCAGAGAACTGATGATCACCAACTAATCTGGAATCTAAGAAAAGTACATCTTAGACGAGTTAGGGCACGAGAACTTGCTTTCCTGGGATAGATACTCTCTGTTACAGGTAAGAATTCTGCTTAATATTTTAATGAATTGCTAAAGGCCAACTTTGGGTCCACAAAAGAATATGAACCCCTGGACACAAACACAGGAGAACTTGCACCCATCACAGGTTTATCTGCAAAGAATCAGATGCTCACACAAAAGATCAGCAACGATCCTAAAAATGTGTTCCTTAAGTTGCAGGCCTGGAGCGGCAATGGCACTGGAGGGAAGCATAGGTCATTCTCCCCTATATCTTCTATGAAATAAAAGGTTTAAACCATTGGAGGGAGGGAGACAAAACCTGATGCTCTTAGGGCACTGATAAAAACTCACTGATCCTGAGGGAAGGGAACAAAACAAAACCTTTTACATTGGAAAGAGGGATGGAAATATTTGCTGAGCCCAGACCTCCAGCTAGGAGTGGGGTAGACTCACCAAGAAAAACCTACCCCGGAGACTCAGGAACACAGCACCTGACTAAGATTAAGACATAAACAAAACAAGACAAAATGTCACCCCTTCCCCAGGCTAACAAGCATTGAGTAACAAGTAACAGTGGTCTACTACTTGAAGAGGGGCCAGAACTTGCAGAGAGAACCTTTTTGAGGCACAGCACAAAGGGAAGACTTAAAATTGAGTGTGGAGCTGACACCGAAGAAAAGCCTTCTGGTAAACCAGGTCACATGCTACATAGAAAGTAATACTAGATGATTTGAAGCCTATCTTATACTGAGAATGATCATAGCAACAACTCCAAAATCCAGTTAAACTCCTAACAATAGTGACCCCACCACTCCCAACACACAGACACAGACACACACCACACTAAACCTAGCAGGAGAGATGTGTCTATTTCCAGCCCTAAGCATTTTTTTTTTTTACCTCAGACTCTACTGTCCTCCACAAGATGGCCAGCTCCATATCTCAACAAAAAATTATGAGGCATACAAAAACACAAATAAAAACAATACACTCTCAAGAGACAAAGTAACCAACAGAATCAGGTTCAGATATGATACAGATGTTGGAAATATCTAATAAAGAATTTAAAATGAATCTCATCAGTATGGTGAAAGCTCTAGAGGAAAGGTGAACAGCATGGCAGATAGGATCAGTAATTCGGCAGAGATAGAAAATATAAAAAAACGAACTGCTAGATATGAAAAGCAGAGTCACAAAGAATGGCTTCAATGGGTTCATCAGTAGACTCAATACAGCTGAGGAAAGAAACAGTGAACTTGAAGATGAGTCAGTATAAAAATTGCTCAAACTAAAACATAAAGAGAAAAAAGGACAGACAGAGAACTGAACACAGGAAATATTTAAAGAAATACTGAGAATTTTCTAGATGAGAATCTACCAAAATTAATGACATACACAAAATGATAGTTCCAAGAAGTTCAGCTAAGAGGGCAACAAGCAGGATAAATACAAATATAAATTAACAAATAAGGAAGTAGGCAAGCAAACAGAAACACCTAGGCATATAACATTCAAACTGCTAAAAACCAAAGAGAAAATCTTGAAAGTGACCAGAGATAAAAGATTTATTATATACTGAGGGAAAAATATGCATAAAAATTACAGGCTTCTCCTGGGAAACTATTCAAATCAGAAGGAAATGGAGTGACATTTTTTAGGTGATAAAAGTAAAAAGATCCTGTCAACTCAAACTTCTATATCTGAACTCTATATGAAAACATCTTTCAAAAGCAAAGATGCTTAGAGAATTAATGGCAAGAAGGTCGACACAAAGAAATGTAAAGGAAGTCCTGCAGAGAGAAGGAATATGATATCCAACAAAACTGAGGTTTACACAAAGAAATAAAGTGCCCTGGAAGTACAGTAAACGTAGTTAAATATAAAGATCATTTTGTCTTATTTTTTAATTGGTCATAACAGAGAAATGACTGTCTAAAGCAAAAATAATAACAAGGTATTGTGTGTTTATAGCATATGTAAAAGTAAAATATATGACAATAATAGCACAGAAAATGAAAGGAAGGAATTGACAATATACTGTTGTAAGGGCCTTTTAATTCTGTAAAGTGGTAATAAATTATTTGAGGTATCAATATACTGTAAATTCTAGGGCAACCACCAAAATATTAAAAAAAGGGGTATAAACAATAAGCTAATAGTGGTGATAAAATAGGAAAAAATTTGAAACTAAAAAGAAGGTAGAAAAAGAGGGAAAAGAAGAAAGAATAGATGTAACAAATAAAAAACAGATAGATGGATAGTAGTCTTTAATTCAAACATATCAATAATTATATTAAATGTAAACTGTTTAAAAACATCAATTAAAAGTTTTAAAATGTTATAATGGAGTAAAAAAGCACGTTACAATTATATGCTATTTATGGTAAATCAATTTTAGTTCTGAAAACATAGGTTAAAAATAAAAACAAAAATGGAAAAAAGATATACCATGTAAATACTAATCAAAAGAAAGCTAAGGTAGCTACATTAATAGCAGCAGAGAACAGAGTATTACCCAGAACAAAAAGATATATTACATAATGACAAAGGAGTGAATACTTTAAGAGGAACTGAATATTTGTATACCTAATAACAAAGCTACAAAATATATGAGGCAAAATGTGATGAAGCTGAAAGGAGAAAAAGAAAAATCCAGAGCTATTGTTCAGTACTTCAACACTTCTCTTTCAGCAGTTGCTACAAGTATGGGGTTGGCCAAAAAGATCATTCGGGCTTTTCTGTTACATCTTACGGAAAAATCCGAACGAACTTTTTGGGCAATACATAGATAGAAAATCAGTAAGGATATAGGAGATCTGAAGAACGCTATCAACCAACTTCACCTAATTGCTATTTCTAGAACATTCCACCCAATTACAGCAGAATACATATTCTTTGCAAGCACACATGGAACATCCCTCAAAATAGACCATGTTCTGAACTGTAAAACAAACCTTAACAAATTTAAAGAAATGAAATTATTCAAAGCATGTTCTTAGGCCAAAACAGAATTAACTAGAAATCAATGAGAAAACTATCCAGAAAATCACAAGATATGTGGAAATTCATCAACTCACCTCTAAAAACTAGGTCTTCCACTGTTATTGAAAGACAGAGAATGTGATATCAAGGGCAACAAATAGTCTTCTCCAGATACAGTTATAGAAATGCAGTAATTATGCTGACAGAATGACTCCATGTCAGGTCATTGAAATAGAAGTATTTAATGCAGTTGTTAGGGGCTGAATGTTGTATCTCCCCAGATTCATATGTTGAAGTCACCTCATTTGGAGATGGGGTCTTAGGGAGGTAATTAAATTTAGATGAGGTCATGAGTGTGGGGCCCACAGGGTGGGATTAGTGTCCTCATAAAAAGAGGAGGAAAGACCAGAGCTCTCTCTATCTCTTGCCATTATGTGAGAACACAGTGAGAAGGCAGTTGGAAGCAAATCAGGAAGCAGGTTCTCACTAGGAACTGAGTCAGATGGCACTTTGATCTTGGATTTCCAAGCCTCCAGAACTGTGAGAAATAAATGTCTGTTGTTTAAGCCACCCAGCCTATGGTATTTTGTTAAAGCAGCCTGAATTAACTAAGATGGCAGTTCTTATTACCGAGATGAAGGGAACGGCCACTTCAGTGTTATTCAGTCAACCAAATCATGTATGTATATCCTTTTAAAAAGTGCTGGACTTCTTAACCTTGTCTTGTTCTTTCTGCTCATTGGATCATTTATCAAGGTTTTGGCTTCTTAATCTATGCACCACCATAAACAAAATGAAAAGACAACCCACAGAATGGGAGAAAATATTTGCAAAAGAAGTGACTGACAAGAGATTAATCTCCAAAATATACAAACAGTTCATGTGGCTAAATATCAGAAAAACAAACAACCCAATCAAAAAATGGGCAGAAGACCTAACTAGACATTTCTCTAAAGACATACAGATGGCAAAAAGCACATGAAAAGATACTCAACATCACTAATTATCAAAGAAATGCAAATCAAAACTACAATGAGTTATCACCTCACACCAGTCAGAATGGCCATCATCAAAAAGTCTACAAACAGTAAATGCTGCAGAGGATGTGGAGAAAAGGGAGCCCTCCTCCACTGTTTTTGGGAATGTAAATTGGTACAACCACTATGGAGAACAGTATGGATGTTCCTTAAATCACTAAAAATAGAACTACCGTATGATCCAGCAATCCCACTCATAGGCATATATCCAGAGAAAACCATAACCTGAAAAGATACGTGCACCCCAATATTCATTGCAACACTATTTACAATAGCCAAGACATGGAAGCAACCTAAATGTCCATCAACAGAGGAATGGATAAAGAAGATATGGTACATATATACAGTGGAATATTACTTGGCCATAAAAAAGAATGAAATAATGCCATTTGCAGCAACATGGATGGACGTAGAGATTATCATACTAAGTGAAGTAAGTCAGACAGAGAAAGACAAATATCATGTGATATCACTCATACATGAAATCTAATTTTAAAAAATGATACAGATGAACTTATTTACAAAACAGAAACAGACTTACAGATATCGAAAACAAATTTATGGTTTCCAAAGGGGAAACGTGGTGGGGAGGGATAAATTGGGAGCTTGGGATGAACACACACATGCTACTCTATATAAGATAGATAACCAACAAGGACCTACTGTATTGCACAGGGAACTTTACTTAATATTCTGTGATAACCTATATGAGAAAAGAATCTAAAAAAGAATGAATATATGTATGTGTATAACTGAATCACTTTGCTGTACATATGAAATTAACACAACATTGTAAATCAACTATACGCCAATAAATTTTTTTTTAAATCTATGCACCAATCCTCTGCTTCCCAGCAGAGTGCTGACCCAGCCTTCTTTTGGGAGGCAAGGGATCAGAAGAGCAAGTGAAACATCAGGCTTCCCCAACTCATTCCGTAACACCGCCTGGAGAATGACCTCTGCCATTTCTCAGTATCAGGAACTCCTCAATCAGAAGAGTCTAAAAGGCTGATGGGTAGAGCAGACAAGCCACTGTGAGGTCTTTACCATTTCTCTAGTTAGGCTAACGACATACATGCCATGTGATGCATATGGAGGAGACACATGACATGCACCAAGCTCAATATATCCTTAAACATGCAAGCTCGACATGTTTCTTTCATCCATCCACCAAGCCCTTCAACATTTGATTTATCACTCTACCCCTGCCCAAACTCCTGTAAACTCCACCTGAGTAATGCCTGTGCTTTTGTGATCATAAGTGCAGTACAATTTGCATACTTTTATCTTGACTTGATGTCTAAATATCTTGATGATCAAGATATGTTCTTCCTCTGACAAAATCCGTTTCTTCTAATTCTACTGAATCAATAGATTCTACTTTTATCAAGAAAATACAATATGTACAATATTGCTAATTATGCTTGAGCACATAGTTTTAACTTTTTTCCAAAACCTTTAACCAAATTCATTTCATTATTATTATTTAACCTAAGATCTGAGCATTCTCCATCACACTATATCTCCTTTCCAATTGATGCTGCTTATCATTTATTTGTTATTGAGTAACATCTTTTTTTCCAATTAGATGATAAGCTCTATAAGGGCATGGATAGTCACTTTTTTTTTTTCTGCTTATTTTGTTCCCAGCATCTGGGCACATTGGCGCAGTAAATATTAGTTGCATGAATGAATGAATGCAGGATACATCCCACAGATGTTTCTCTCTCTGTCTCTCTTCACACACACACACACACACACACACACACAAACACACACACACACACACACACACACACACACACACACACACAATCATATGGGAGCCTCAGACTTCTCTGCTAATAGACACGTACCAGGCTTTCTCTAGCAGCATTTGACACAGTTATCTCATCATATTCATCAGAAACGCCAACGCTTATTAGCCTCAGGGCATACTTATAAGCAATGCAGCCAAAAAATGGCTATCCCTGTCATGATAGTTTATTGCAAAACAGAGGGGATAAAAAAAGGAAGCATCTAGTGCTACATATACACAAGCTAATAAACAAAAGGTCTAAGGTACTGTGCCTCATTGTGACAGCAGTGTTTTGAAGACATTCCACTGGTTCTAACTCCTGTCAGAGGCAATGAATGTCTGTGGTGTGTGTGCTGTAACAGAGCTGGGGAGAACTGTGGCCATTTCTTTGAAACTGTTAACATGCAAATGACAGCTGAATCTTCCCAAGGGTGAGCATTGCCAGTATTCAAATTCTCTGCTTTAGTCAAGGTCATGGCCTTTGTGCTATCACATTACTATGACCAAAGAACATTATTACTAAAATAGCTCATGATCAAAACAGTGTATTTTAAGAGGAATTCAGAGTTCTGAGGCCAGCAGAGTAAATGGAAGTTTGCTCATGTTATATATAACCAGGTTCTAATATCCACAGTGTTACTTTGGCTTTCCTGTGTCATACGGGTGAGGTGCTCACAAGGGAATATCTCAATGTTCCCTTGGCCACTTATCACCCATCATTTGGTCCTTTCTGCTTCAAAATGTTCCTTAGAGGCAAAAAAAAAAAAAAAAAAAAAAAAAAAGAAGACATGCCAGGGTGTAAAGAGAATGCAGGAGAGATTAATAAAATCTGACATGCTAGATTCTGCTCAGAATCTTCATGCAAGAGATGTGATTTGGGACTGGACGCAACACCAAGCCAAGGTTGATCCATCCCCAGAGAGCGGTAATAAAGGGTTACACTGCAAAGTGTACGAGGTGGCGGACTGTGATGTATTCCAAACCTTCTCAATTGCAGGGATTAGAGAAAACACTTTAAACAAAATAAGTAATTATTTCTTCTATTAGGCAGTACTCTCCTGCAGAGGGATGACATCATTAAATCCCTACAGTTTCCATTCTTACTTTCTGATGTTTAACAGAGATATAATGGTCATGAAATGTGGGAGAGGGAAGTAGCAAGGAAAGTGAGGAAGAGACAAAGCGGTTTAAGACATAAAAAGCTCAGTTCGCTATGGGAAAAGTCAGGGAAGAACAGTCATCTTTTATTTCTTAATATTCCCCCAAGGACAGGAGGTAAGATTCTGCACAAGTCAGTCCTTCTCCCTCACAGGGTGAATCCTTCTCTGACAGACATACAAATGTACAAGGATTGCCAGTGTTTTGGGGGGTAGGATTGTCTTAGCAGACACTTATTCTGTCCCTGCTATGGATAGGTCTGACTTGCTGTTTACTTCTGTGGGCATTTTATCATGAATTTCACTGTGGCAATGGAAAGGATGAACCTGAGCTTCTTAGCAGTGGTAGTCGATGGCCTATTTATTTCTAGTGTCACTCATTTCCTGAGCTCCAGTAGAAACATGGTAATCTTGATACCTGTCTGATATTAGCATTTCAAAAAGAGCCTGCTTCTTGCTCAATTTATAGTACATCCAGTCCTTTGAAAGACTTATTTTAATGCAAGGTCATGCAGTATGTTTGTGTGCAATTGATGTTGAATTTCTATGGCAGCTGAGCTTCATTTCAAACTCCAATGCCATTGTTAAAATAAACTCTACTTTTACTTCAGCACAAACTCTGCATCCAGAATTATCAAGTGCCTTGGGTTTGTTTCAAAAGAGAATGTTTTCAAACTCATCATCCTGTGGCCAGGGATGTAAGACTTCTTTGCTCAGCCACATACTGGTTTGGTCTTTGTTGTTGTTAGGAAGAACACATGACCAATCAAACTGTATCTTAACCTCCTGGATGTCTTGAAAATCTTTTTTTTTTTAATGTTTCTGATGTTGAACACTCTTCTGCTTTGAGATATCTTCCATCATCTCCTTTACAGTTCTCTCCTCCATCAAGATTAAGCTCACACTACACCCTGACTCATTCAGTATGACAGCAGCCACTCCAAATCACTGCCATCCTTAAAACCCCTCGCTCACCTTCACCATATAGGCCATCCTCTGCCTCTGCCTGCCCCATCCATATTCTTCATGCACTACCTCAACTACTACTGCCTGGAAGTCTTGGCTTCTAGTTATTTTTATTCTCCTTTAAAAAAAACTATTGTCTACATTGTCTCCACCCCCTTTGTATAAGATCCTTCTTCTATGGAAGTAAAAGCCAAGTAGGGCAGTGAAGTAGACTACATGGATTTTTGAAACCTGTGATTGAAAGATGTAGTGACTCTTGTGCATAAGTTTAGTGCATGAAGCCAGAAGAAAATTGTCAAAGCCCATCTCAGAGAAGCTTCCAAAAGTCATATTTGTGATGGGTGGCCTAAAAGTTCTTCAAAGCAAGGGAGTTTGACCTTTAGATCCAAGGAGATGTTGAACAGTCGGAGAGTATAAAAGGGATAAGATGCAAATCTGACCCAGTAAATGGGAGCTCAAGGAGAATGAGCACAGGAGCTGGGCCACAGTATGCTGCTGGGTTTTCATAAGCACATAGAAGGATACTATTCTAGATTGCCTTTTATGGGTATTTTCATTGATTAATGAAGACCATCTGTAAAATGAATGGCAGTGGAATTTAACCAATCCTTTCCACTTCAATAGAATGTGAGATAAATAAAATCACCCTGGACTGGTGAGTTTAATCTGGATCTGTAAGTATTTAAAGAGAAGGAGGAAGAGGAAGGGGAGGAGGATGAAGAAAAAGAGCATGGCTTTTCCCCCTGCCAGAAGCCAGGGAGGAATACTGTAGGCATATGGAAACAGGAAATATAATTAAATGAACTTTGCACTATGCTATCTAGTCTCTCATGATTCTTTTCTCCCTCTCTCTCTTTCTTTTGAAAGTGATTATTGATTGATTTGCTGATGACATCTTTTGTATTCTACTGGCCTGGGGATCTTGGAGAAAAGGAGAAGGTACAAGACAGCTGAGAGAAAAGGGAAAATGGGGCAGAAGTAAGATGGAACTACTGAAGAATTTTGGGACAGTTGAAATCTTGCAACCTAATGGTTCTTTGCCAGAGTTTTCTTATGAGCATCTTTACTCACTAATAAAAGGCAGAACAATTTTATTACTCACTAATAAAATTGCTTATGATGGTATACATGGGCTATGTTCAGGTCTCTGAATAGGGTGAATACTGTATCTTTTCTGCAGGGACCTTTTCATGAAATTCTGAGGATATGTCTAATGATTCATCAGATGTTTTGCTGCATTCCAAACCCCTCTTGTTTGGGGGCAGGGATTCATATATCTCCTTCTCAGAAGACCAGAATCAGGTTGGTTTGTCCTCAGGTAGCTGTTGACACCTGTATGGTAACCCACCAGGGGACTCTGAAAGAGGCTCCGTCCCACCTGTTCCATCCCAGGGAAGTGCTGGGATCACAGAAGGCCTCCAGCCGACTGTGTGCTTGATCCTTAGCCCTAAAGAGGGACTAAGCCAGATGCCCTTTCCTTCTGTACAGGGACCTATTTGCCAGTTACCAAATCTAAAGGTTAAAAAAAAAAAGAGGCAGTCATTTTCATAACCAGTATTCAATATCTACTTTAATTAAAATGGCTATCTAAATTATTTAAAGGAGGTGGTTCTTTGATCATGAGTGCTTATTTCCAAAGACTGAAGACAGCAGAATTCAGCCTCCCCAAGTTCTAATTAAAGGTGATAGCCTGAATTAGCATGTAACTACTTGCTATGTTTGTCACATCACTAGTAAAAGTAGTTTCAGTGTTCTTTTCTTGCTTAAAGAGATTGCTCCCACACAAGCAAAGAGCCTCAGCTCTCCCTTCCCAGAAAAGGCTGGTGGATCTTGTTGCAGCCTGGAGGATTCCTAAGGAATACAAATGGTGATAAATTATTTGGAAACAATCTAGAAACCACTTCAAAATTTCCCAAGCATTTAAAAACTCTTTCTCATTCTAATCTTTGCTGAAGACTGATTATTTGAAATTTAATGTCACTCACTTATTTCTACAACAGCTGAATGGCTCCTGCTAACTAGGCACCACTGAAATTTGTAACTTCTTTCCTAATGAACCAATACTTGAGGATTTAAAAAAGAGAAAAATAGTTAAGATTGATTCAGATTTTTTATTACCCCCCTTATAATTACAAACAAGGAAATCAGCTATCCCACAGCATGATGTAACCTCATGGGAGCTATGATTTGACAGGTTACATCCAAGGGAAGATGAGAATTGCAAGGAGGAGGAGTTTCTCTATAAGCCCTTGAAATAGTATCCCATGGTGAGCTGAGGTTCCCAATATATTACAGAAGTACACAAAGGACTCAGGGGACAAGAAGAAGTTTTTTGTCTTCTTTGTATGTTTTTGTGTGGCCCTTGATTCCCACACCCTCCTGCCCTAAAGATCAAAGATTGTTTACTTCTGCCCATCATTATTCCTCTTCATCTGATAACAGCCTCTACCCTCTGGCCACAGGGATGTGACCATGAACCAAGTCAGAGTAACATCCTTCTGGACAGAATGGTCAGCAGAGGATATGTTATCAAAGTAAGCGAAATTGGCGTGCTCCCTGGGAATGTTTTAAATTATAGATGCCAGAAAAGTGCCCATTTCTTTCCAAATGGGCAGCTAAAAGGAAGTGAGCCAAGAATAGCAGAAAGCCATGTTCCTTCTGCTTAGAGGAGCTGAAGGTTAAAAAGGCCACAGGGGGGGCTTCCCTGGTGGCGCATTGGTTGAGAGTCCGCCTGCCGATGCAGGGGACACGGGTTCGTGCCCTGGTCCGCGAAGATCCGACATGCCGCAGAGTGGCTGGGCCCGTGAGCCATGGCCGCTGAGCCTGCATGTCCGGAGTCTGTGCTCCGCAACGGGAGAGGCCACAACAGTAAGAGGCCCGCTTACCACAAAAAAAAAAAAAAAAAAAAAAAAAGCCACAGGGTAGAGACAGATTCATAAATGTATCTGACCTCCTAGTTCCAGATATCCTAACGGCCAGCTGCCCCCTCCTCTTTCTATAGTTCAATTATATGAGCAAATACAGTTCTCTTTTGTTTAAGAAAATGTAGCTTTTGTCACTTGCAACCAAAGACTCCTGACCAAAACAATAACTTCAAATAAGAAAGTGGCTCACCCTCCTGCTGCTTTGCATGTGAATTAAGTTTTATTTTGTCCAGCATATCAGCTCAGAATGGTATATTGTTGCAAATGTAATATCTTGGTATTATTCTCTTGCTTAGTGTTTTTGCTGGCTGTCTCTGGAAATGGTGGCTGGGGTAAAGGCTGAGTGTGTTTGGGTAGGGCCTGAGTTTTAAGCACCCACTGAGAAAGAAAACCTTTTTGTTCACATAGCAGACACTACCAATGCCTTTCCCCTGTCCCTCTGACCTTGCTGTTTTGGTGTGTTCCAGCCTCTTCTAACTGCCAGTATCTACATCTCTGTGCCTAAAATCTCCCTCAACCACTGCAGAGAGTCGCTCTTGTATACACCCCAGCTGGAAGTTCTAGAGAATTAACATCTTCAGGAACAATGATCAGAAGTTATATAAAACGCTGGAGGTTCCACATCTCTCAGGTAGCATAACTTGGAGGAATGCTTTGGTCACTTCTCACTGTTTCTCCATAAGATTGGACTCCAGTTGCCCACTCTGGGGGATGACTTAATAATACATTCTTTATTGTCTTCTTTCCCTTCCATGTGTCTCTTCTCCACTCTCAACCAATGTTTCTGACACTTCCTAAGTAAGCAACTCACACTTGGGTTCCAGTCTTAGAATCTACTTCTAGGAGAATACAACCTAAAACAAGGCTTGAGAACCAGAAATAAAGAATTTCTAGTCCAGTGAATGTGGTTTGAGATTTTTCAGGATAGGCACCTTGAACTTATTACTCCAAAATCAAGATGTTTTCTGAAGATAAAGGGATACGAAATAGTTTTATACCAGAAATAAGCCCTTACACCTATGGTCAAATGATTTTTGACAAGGGTATCAAGAAAATTCAATGGAGAAAGAATAATCTTTTTAACAAATGATGTTGGATCTACTAGATATCCATATGAGAAAGGAAGAAAGGAAGGAAGGAAAGAAAATAAATTGCCCTCGTACCACATACCATATACAGTAATTAATACAAAATGGGTCCTAGATGTAAGTGGAAGAGTTAAAACTATAAAAAATTTTAGAAGAAAACATAATTATAAATCTTTGTGATTTTGAATTGAGCAATGGTTTATTAGATATGACACTAAAATCATAAGCAGCAAAATTAAAAATAGATAAGCTAGACTTAATCAAAATTTTTAAAAAGGAAAAACTTTTGTGCTTCAAAGAACACCATCAAGAAAGTGAAGACAGCCCACAGAATGGCAGAAAATATATGCACATAATATACCTGATAAGACACTTTTATTCAGAGTTTATAAATAATTCTTACAACTCAAAATTTAAAAGATAAATAACCCAACTTAAAAATGGGCAAAGGATTTAATAGATATTTCTCCCCAAAAGATATACAAATATCCAATAAGCACATGAAAAGATGCTCAAAATTGCGCCCCAATGTTCAGAGCAGCATTATTTACAATTGCCAAGATATGGAAACAACCTAAGTGTTCATCAATAGATGAATGGATAAAGAAGATGTGATACACAGACACAGACACAGACACACACACACACAGACACACACACACACACAGAGGGATACTACTTAGCCATGAAAAAGAATGAAAGTTTTCCATTTGCAACAACATGGCAAATGAGAGTGTTATGCTAAATAAGTCAGACGGAGAAAGACAAACACTGTATGATATCACTTATATGTGGAATCTAAAAAATAAAACAAACCAGTGAATATAACAAAAAAGAAAGAGACTTATAAATACAGAGAACAAACGAGTGGATACTAGTGGGGAGAGGGAAAGCAGGACAGGCAAGATAGGGGTAGGGGATTAAGAAGTATAAACTACTATGTATAAAATAAATAAGCTACAAAGATATATTGTATAACACAGGGAATATAGCCAACATTTTATAACTATAAATGGAGTATAACCTTTAAAAATTGTGAATCACTATGTTGTACACCTGAAACTTATATAATAGGGTATATCAGCTATATTGCAACAAAAATTTCTCAAAATCATTAGTCACTAGGGAAATGCAAATCAAAACCACAATGAGATACCTTCATATCCACAAGTATGACTAGAATCAAGATGATGAATGATAAATATGTTGGTGAGGATGTGGAGAAATTGAAACCATTATTCATTATTGGTAGAAATGTAAAATGCTACAGTCACATTAGAAAATGGTTTGTCATTTTCCTCCAAATTTAAACATAGGGTTATATGCTAAGCCCGTGCACCACAACAACTGAGCCTGTGCTCTAGAGCCCGCGAGCCACAACCACTGAGCCCATGAGCCACAACTACCATAGCCCATGTGCCTAGAGTCCGTGCTCCATAACAAGAGAAGCCACAGCAAAGAGAAGCCCACACACCACAACGAAGAGTAGCCCCTGCTTGTCGCAACAAGAGAAACCCTGTGCGCAGCAACAAAGACCCAACACAGACAAAAACAAATAAATAAAATGAATAAATTTATTTTAAAAAATGGAAACAATCTAAATGTCCATCAACTAATAAATGGATAAACAAAATGTGATCTAGGGAATATTATTTGTTTGTATGAAAGGAATGAAGTATTGACATCTGCTACAACATGGATAAACGCTGACAACATAGTACATGAAAGAAGCCAGGCACAAAATACGCATATTTTATTTTATTTTTTCTAAGTACCCATATTTTTATTTTTTTTTTAAAGAAGATGTTGGGGGTAGGAGTTTTGTTAATTAATTAATTTATTTTTGCTGTGTTGGGTCTTCGTTTCTGTGCGAGGGCTTTCTCTAGTGTGGCAAGTGGGGGCCACTCTTCATCACGATGCGCGGGCCTCTCACTATCGCGGCCTCTCTTGTTGTGGAGCACGGGCTCCAGACACACAGGCTCAGTAGTTGTGGCTCACAGGCCCAGTTGCTCTGCAGCATGGGGGATCCTCCCAGACCAGGACTCAAACCTGTGTCCCCTGCATTAGCAGGCAGATTCTCAACCAGTGAGCCACCAGGGAAGCCCAAAATAGCCATATTTTATGATTCAATTTATGTTAAATGTTCAGAACTGAGTCAGAAAGTATACTAATGGTTGCCAGGGACTGGGGGTAAGGCAAATGGGAGAGACTGCTAATGGGGATGGGATTTCTTTGGCGGATGATGAAAGTATTCTGGAATTAGATAGTGGTGATGATTGCACAACTCTGTGAATAGACTAAAAACCACTGAATTGTACATTTTTAAAGGGTAGATTTCATTGTGTGTGAATTATATATCAACAGAGTTGTTATTAAAAACAAAACAGCAACAAAAGCAATAGTTTGGGCTTTATAAGTCCTAGAAGCAAAATTTAAGAGGGGAGGGTTTTTTTCTGTTTTTCTTTTTTTTTAATTCATTTGCTTATTTTTTCAAATGGTAAGTTCTTAGGAGGAAAAAAACTGTTGAGACAGAGCTCTGAGAATTTGGAAAGAAATTGTCTAGATAAATGATTAGCTGCCGATCAGATTTTTTTTTTCTTTAAACCAGAGAAGCTACATGAATGGATTAAATTTCCTGGAGAAATTGCAAGGTAATTCCAAGGGAAAGGAGAATCCTAGCTCTGCAGTTATCCTACACAACTAGAACTAACCTAAGCAAACCTGGCTTCGAATCCTATCACTGCCATTTAGTCTTTATAGACACAATAAAGCTGCGGTTCAACAGCCTGGTTTCTCTCAAGGGGTGCACCAGGGAGTGTGATATGGCTGTGACATCCTCTCCATGTTAACAACCTGGATGGCCAGCAGACAAGTGGTCCCTTTCCTCCCTCTCCACTCTATACGCATTCCTTGCAGAATGTAGACTCCGTTAAAAGAGGAAAAGCTTCTTAGGAGAGAAACGTGGAGGAACTGCTCTGGCCTCCCTACCAGCAGCTCTATTAATGGATGTACCTTGTGCCATACTGTGCAAAATATGTGCTTTCTCTTTTTCAATTAAAATTGATCAGCATGACTAATACCAAAGGGCCTGGTGCTTTAAATCCACTAAGGATTAACATTTGGGTCATGTGGGAGGCCGAAACACAACCACAGAAGCTCTCACACGGAATTGCCCTAGATACTACAGGAAAAGCCCCAGGAAATGGGGTGCAGGGAACTCAGATAAGAAGCCAGTCCACTTCAGTACCTTTGCATGTTGCTAGCTGCTAGCTGTGATGATAGGCTGTTCTCACCTGGAGGACCAGTTATCCTCTATGAATCTCAGGTTGACATGCTATCAATCAAAAGAGGAAGTACAATCCATTGCTGTACTTACTATAATGGCTCAGATGTTAGGGGAGGGGACAGTGACACACGTTCATAAATATAAAATGAAAAGCTCCCTTTTATTTTCTTACGTCCAGCATATGAGAAGAAATTTTGCCTTTCCAGCTACTAGCCATCCCTCTCCAGGGGAAGACTGATTTACTCATTTTTTTGCTTTTGCTGAGGTTGTGAGTCAGGAGTGAGAGCTGCTATTCTGGCTTTGTCATCTCCTTTAATTTAACTTTGCATGAACTGTCAGACAACAGGAATGAATCTACATATTATTGTATGTTTAAGGAAACTGGAGACTGAATGGCAAGGGCGGCAATGAGAAGGAAGGCATATTAGTTTAATCCATGACTGCACAAAGAAACGCATGGTACAAGGAAATCCTAATTCCTTTAAAGAATGAACCTGAAATAACTCTTCTATGCTATCTCTGAATCTAGAACCCAGGCTGGCCAACTAGGAATACTTTATGAGATTGTATCTTAAGCACATTAATTTATCAACACCCAAAAATGTATGTATGACCAAAATTTCTGAGAAATACACTCTTCTTACAGTGTTTAGTTTTGTGCAGTGACTATGTTTCATCACAGCATATTGGTGTTAATTTTATAGGCTGAATTTCTAATATGACTTGAAGGTGCAACTGTGGTGGCCATATTGCATTGTGTTTTTAGCTGTATATATGACAGTTGCTGGTGAGGGAGAGTTTGGTGAAAGGACTGTTTTCAAGTGATGGGCTTAAGTAAATGAAGGTAGAGATTGTCTTCCTAAGTGTTTTCCAAGCTAGTTTCAGCCTCCCTTTTTATAGAAGCAACTGTAAGGCACAAGTACAAATTCTTCAATCATAAATGCATAATGGGTCCAATTCTTCCTTGACTGAGCGTGGTCCACGGCATGGTCCGCCAGCACAGAAAGGTAAGTCAGCTCTGGGCTCTATTCAAGTTATTAGGAGCATCTCCGCTGATCTTCTACCATGTCCTCAAAGTGACCTTTCTTGTGACTCACATTTGAAACAACTTATGAAAACTGTTCCACATGTCAAACTTCATTTCATTCAATTTTCTCCTGGTTGAAAATTGACACTAAAGATGTTTTGTCTTTCAGAGCATTTTCCTTTGGGAGCCAAAGGCCTGATGATATATAATCCTTCCTGAAGGTTTTATGGCAGGGCTTCACAAAGCAAACATTTTTTCGCCTTATTTTATATCATCCTGACAAACAGAAATGCTGAGCCATTTAATTACAGAGCCTGCCTGACACATCCGGAGAGTCAAATATTCTAGTGGCGTCTAGCTGAAGGGGAAGAATGCACTGAATTCCCAGAGTTACTTGTCAAGACAATGACACCAAGGAAACTAGTAAATAATCTGGCGGGTCCAGCGGTGGATGCTACGATGTGCGAGAGTTGTCCCCAAGGCTCTGTGTCAGCACCATTAGCCCTGAAGCATCTCATCCTGTGATAGTGATACTTTGCTTGAGCTTCAGGCTGAGCAGCCAGGAGATGATGGGGGAATGGGTCACAGAAACAAAGTTCAAGCCACAGGCCCATATATCATGAGCTGGTTTGGGCTTTACAGAGATTTCCAGATTGAGAGCTTGCACTCTTAATTCTCAAATTAACTCACAAAAAGAATCTGCACAGATGCAATTGAATATTCCTCCCTCAAACTCCAAGATGTGATAGACAGTCCCCAGGACCCGGCATAAGTGCACTGAGGTATTATATCCTGTAGTGTTTCAAGGCTCCAACACATAATCAGAATGTGTCAGGTTACTTTTATTTAATGCCCTTTCTTCCCTTTAGAATAGTTAATCCCTGTGATAATTTCCAGTCCATTTTACAGCAATAACTAAAATATGACATTCACTCTCTTGAACAGTTTTTGTTTGCATGCTTTAAATTTTTCTCTTTCTTCTGTCAATCATACAGTAAAAAGAAAAAGAAAAAAAGTACACCTACTATGAGGCAGCCACTAATCTAAGCACTGAGATTGAACAGTGGAAAAGAGACAAGGCCACTGCCTTTAAGGAAATCGCATTCAGGCTGAGGGTTGGGAAACAAAATAAATATGTAAAAAGATAAGATTATTTTGGGGTTGTAAATGTTCTGAATAAAATAGTTTACAGAATAGTTACAGTGGTGGGAGACTTTCTCAGGATGGCCAGGGAAGTTCACTTTGAAGTGATGATTTCTGACTTGAGATGTGAAGGATGAAAATGATGTAAGGAGGCAGCCATGAAATATTTGGGTGAAGAATGTTGCAGGACAAAGGGATAACATGTGCAAGTGTCCTAAGACAGAAATGAGGGGAGATGAGCTTTGTGGAAAGAAAGGTCAGTGATGTCAGAACGTAATGAATGAAGAGTACTGTGGACAGAGATGACACTGGGGAGCTTTTCAGAGGTCAGATCATGTAATGCATTGTAGGCATATATTGTGAAAAGGAACAAGTAAAACTGTCTTTATTTACAAACAATGGATCCTGTATGCATAATACTCTAAAGAATTGATCATAAACCCACTAGAGCCCCCAACCAAATTCAAGAAGATATCAAGATATAAGATCAGTGCATATTACATTATATACTAGGAAAGAAAAATCCAAAAGTTCAATTAAGAAAACTACATTCAAAATAACATCGAAAGGATTTAAGTGCTTATGAAAACTTTTAACAAAAAAGTGCAAAACATGTACATTGAAAACTATAAAATATTGCTGAGAGAAAATTTTAAAGATTTATATAAATTGAGAGACATACCATATTAGAGAATAAGAAGACCAAATAGCTCTAGGAAGACAATTCTCCCCAAATTGATCTATAATTCAATTCAATCCCTATCAAAATCCTATCAGGCTTTCTTATAGAAATTAACAAGTTGGTCTTAAAACTTATATGGAAATGCAAAAGACCTGTAATAGCTAAAATAATTTGGAAAAATAATAATTTTGAAGGATATACCACTTGATTTCAGGTAGTGGTGGTATCAGAACAGACACTTACATTAATTAAACAGCATCAAGTGTTAGAAATATATCCTTATGTTTGCGAATAATTAATTTTTGCAAAGGTGCCAAATTCAATGGGAAAAGAATTGTATTTTCAGAAAACTGCTGGAACAACTGGATATCCATATTTTTTAAGTATGAACTTAAGTCCTTATCTCACACAACACACAAAAGTAAGCTCAAATGGATCGTAGACCTAAGTGAAAAAGCTGAAACTATACATTTTTAAAACAAAATATTGGAGAAAATCTTTGTGAATTTAGGTTAGACAAATATTTCTTAGTTATGACACTAATTGTAAATTATAAAAGAAATTATTGATAAATTGAATATTAAAAAAACATAAGCACAGTAAAAGACACCATTAAGAAAATGAAAAGGCAAGCCACAGAATGGGAGAAAATATTTCTAAATCACATATTTAGTAAATGTTGCGTTCCTTGTATAAATGTACGAAGATCTCTTACAACTCAATAAAAAATCAATTTTAAAGTGGGAAAAAATTTACATACAAATGGAGAGCAATCACATGAAAAATTTCTCAATACTTTTAGACATTTGGGAAATGAAAATTAAAACCACAATGAGACAACACTATACAGTCACTAGAATGGCCATAAACCAAAAGACAGACAATCACAAGCACTGGGGGAGCATGTGAAGAAACCAGAAGATTCATCCATTGCTGGTGGAAATACAAATTGGTAAAGCCACTTTGGAAAACAGGTAGGCAGTTTTTTAAATTGTTAAACATACACATATCATGTGATCCAGTAATTTCACTCCTGAGTATTTACACAAGAGAAAAGAAAACATATGACCACATCAAGATTTTGTCACCAATGTTTATAGCAGCATTTTTCATAATAACTCAAAAATGAAAACAATTCAAATACCTATGAATTGGTGAATGGATAAACAAAATGTAGACTATCCAAACAATGGATTACTATTCAGCAAAAGATCAAATTACTAATCCATGCAATAACATGAACGTGCCTCAAAAACACTATGCTATAGCACAGGGAGATCAGCTCGGTGCTTTGTGACCACCTGGAGGGGTGGGATAGGGAGAGTGGGAGGGAGGGAGACACGAGGGAAGAGATATGGGGACATACGTGTAAGTATAGCTGATTCACTTTGTTATAAAGTAGAAACTAACACATCATTGTAAAGCAATTATACTTCAATAAAGATGTTTAAAAAAAAACACTATGCTAAATGAAAGAAGCCATATACAAAAGACTACATATAGTATGATTCCACTTATATGAAATTTCTATAAAAGGCCAGTCTATAGATACAGAAAGCTGATTAGTCATTGTCTGGGGCTGGAGGCGGGAACAGAAATTGATCAACAACATGCACGAGGGAACTTCTTAGGGTGAGAGAAATGTTCTAAAACAGGATTGTGGTGATAATTACACAACTATGTAAATTTACTAAAATTTGTCTAACTGTACATTCATAATAGGCAAATTCTGTGACATGTCAATTATACCTCTATGAAGCTGTTTAAAAAATCACAATGGTATTATCACCTGAAGTTATAATTATAACCTAAATGTTAAGGATTAATTAAATTATTTTCATCAATTTTAGTTTCATTTTCCAAGATTAAATCCCAATTAAACATTTTGTCCCTATTCACTATGATGTTGATGTCCTTGCTATATATGGTTTCACCTTAAGTGGCCTTTTTCAGCACCAATTATCCTCAAATAATCAAGAAGTTTTATATGTATATATTACTTCATAGTGCGCTACACCCATTAGGAATATTTTAAAATACAAGTAACATGAAACCCAATTTTCAGCACTGTAAGATTAGGCTTTTTTGTTGGTTTGTTTCACACATCAGGAAGTCTGGAAGTAGGTGGCTACTAGTAGGTTCAGTGGCTCAACATGAAAAGAGACCAGACACTTGCCTCAGCTTCGGGTACCACCATGCGAGTGTTTAAAATAGCAATAAGAGGGGAGAGAGAAACACAAGAAGGAAAGAATAACTTCCCCAGGTAACTCCACTAAACTTTTGGTTACATTTAATTAATCAGATTTGGATAACTTAACCACATCTGCTATGGAGGAGGCTGAGAACGATGATACAGTTTCCCAGACTGTAATGAAAATGGAAATGGAGGAGAAGATTCAAAATGCATCAGCCTAGGCAATAAACGGTGACTATCACCTGTACCTGTAATGTCATTTGGAGAATATTAAAATAGGAGCTAATTGGGTGAGGATCAGCTCCCAGGATATAGGATGCTATTGGTAATTCATATAAGAAATGAAATAGGAACAAACATGTAAAAGAACCTCCCTTTGTATCATCTCTGCCTTCAGAAATATGATTACATGAGGAAACCAATGCCACAATGTTAGTATAACACTATAATTTTATACTGAGGAATTTGTAGTCCAGAAAGTGACATAATTTGCCTAAAGCCTCCCACAAAAAACTAGCACAGCATGAAGACCCACCCACGTGTCTTGAATCCCAGTTTAGTGCTCTTACTTTCACACTGCAAGAGCTCTGTTCCTTGTGAATCTCTGATTGTTTTTATCTTGTCTTTTACTCCTAGACTATAAGGGAATGACTTTTTTCTACCCTTTTTCATCCTAGTTTTATCCATAGTTTTGAGCACGAATACCCTCAGCAAATATTTACCTGAGTAATCATATCATAAAGATAACAAGAACCCTCAATGATTTAATGAAATGTATGAAAGAAAGGTATCATAGCTATGTTCAATTTTTATATGGAAATTTTCCATGGCCTACTGGATGGTGTTCACTGAGAAAATTCAAGTCCTGAGGCATCTGCTTTAAAGACCTTGCTCACTAATGTTCCTGGGATGGATTTATTTAGAATTATCATTTTTTTTAACATCTTTATTGGAGTATAATTGCTTTACAATGGTGTGTTAGTTTCTGCTGTATAACAAAGTGAATCAGCTATACATATACATATATTCCCATATCTCCTCCCTCTTGCGTCTCCCTCCCTCCCACCCTCCCTATCCTACCCCTCTAGGTGGTCACAAAGCACTAAGCTGATCTCCCTGTGCCATGCGACTGCTTCCCACACTCCCATTTACCATTGCAACAAAAAGAATAAAATATCTAGGAATAAACCTACCTAAGGAGACAAAAGACCTGTATGCAGAAAATTATAAGACACTGATGAAAGAAATTAAAGATGATACAAATAGATGGAGAGATACACCATGCTCTTGGATTGGAAGAATCAACATTGTGAAATGACTCTACTACCCAAAGCAATCTACAGATTCAATGCAATCCCTATCAAACTACCACTCGCATTTTTCACAGAACTAGAACAAAAAATTTCGCAATTTGTATGGAAACACAAAAGACCCCGAATAGCCAAAGCAATCTTGAGAACGAAAAATGGAGCTGGAGGAATCAGGCTCCCTGACTTCAGACTATACTACAAAGCTACAGTAATCAAGACAGTATGTTACTGGCACAAAAACAGAAATATGGATCAATGGAACAGGATAGAAAGCCCAGAGATAAACCCATGCACATATGGTCACCTTATCTTTGATAAAGGAGGCAAGAATATACAGTGGAGAAAAGACAGCCTCTTCAATAAGTGGTGCTGGGAAAACTGGACAGGTACATGTAAAAGTATGAGATTAGAACACTCCCTAACACCGTACACAAAAATAAGTTCAAAATGGATTAAAGATCTAAATGTAAGGCCAGAAACTATCAAACTCTTAGAAGTACCATTTTTTCTGTGAGTTCTAATAGGTATTGCTGAGATTCCCTAGAAGTCTCCTGGTAATTGCCATTGTAGAGATTTCCTTCAGGAAGTCCGTTTGCAGAGCACTTTCTTTTTTCTGACCTAACTTGCATTTCTTGTTCAGAGCAGCCTAAAGTTCAGAGCAAAGAAGCCACTCTGTTTTTGTGCAACGAATATAAGTGAATCAGTCAGGCAAGTTAGCCTACATAAAATAAAATGCCTTCATCCTTTTAGTCCCTGTGGTCTTGATATAGCCATGCAACATGGCACCTGGAACTGAAGAGTGTTTCAGTCAAATGATAGAACACTGGTCTTGGAGTTTTGGAATTAAAGAATGAGCAATGAAAGCCAAGGCCCATGAGCCTGGTTTTAAAGAGTGTTCATACCTGGGAGAACGTAGGAGCAGTGCTTACATTTACAGACAATACTTTAACCAGTTCCCAAGTCTAGTGCAGCAATTTAGTGAGAGAGAAATCTGGTGGGTAAAGTATAGCTAAAGAATAAACATTTCAGTGCCAAGCCAGCACATTTGAAACATTGCAAGTCAAATGATCCTCCTATCTTTGTTTCAGAATTCAAACATCTGCATTACTTCTCAATGAAATACTTCCTAGTAACAGCAATAACTTCATATTTTTCATAAGATAATTACTCAAATCTCATAACCATTGGAAACAATGTAACTGGTTTAAGTTCAGAAACACTTGAGAGGTATCAATATCCCATACAAATCATGCAACTTCTTTATTGCTGTAAAGCATCACAGATCTGTAATTATATAGTATCATTAATCTCAACATTAAAAATGTCATTTCCATACTAAAGATAAAAATACAAAGAAAGATTGGGCTTACAGAAGCAGAAGACAAATTAGTACCTCAAAATAACAATACATATTTCTATCTGAATACTAACTCAATCAGTGGAATCATCAGTTGTACTGAGGAAACTAAACATTCAATATATCCCTATGAGCTGAGCACGTTCTTGAAGGAGCATCAGACTTAAAAAAAAAAAAAGGAATATACAGAGATGACACACAGAAACTTTCTGAACGTCAGGGCTAGGAATGCTTTAATTTGGGGGTAATAAAACACTCCTTGAACTTATTGTTTTCCATGTAATGTAAGTGATCCATTGACAGATTCTTGTATTCGTAACTAGAAGTCATCAGTTAACTGATAAAGTATGAACTCCCAGCGGGCACTCTCAAGCTTTCAGAAAATACTAAAAAGCCACTGTATTGATTTTTCCCTTGGCTCAGAGAATTATTCTCAGGATCATTTATTACCTCCTACTGACCACTTCTGGGTCAGAATACAGGCCTTATATACTTCAGGTCTTTTATCTTGATAACCACCCTTCCCCTTCTTGCCTTAATTCTTGCAGACATAGTAAGCCAGGTTTATACTGTCAAATTTGCGTATTACTCATAAACTTTATTGGCTATTGGTACTACGGTTTCTCTCAAACTCCTTAAACTCCAGGAAATACTAAATCATCTAGTGTTTTCTTTACCCAGATTCCCTCTCTCTATTCCATTCCAAGCTTTGAGGAAATTTTCCTCCCCCGCTTTCTGTGGCCATGATGGAACTTTCCATTATTTTTCTCCTGTCTTGGTCAAGAACATCATAGGACAAGGATTGGTACACTGGTAGAATTATTTCCCAATATTTTATCTACGGTATTAGAAAGGAGAATTTGCTCTCTCTTTTCCACTGGATCATGAACTGTAAATATGTGTTACCAGAGCTGGGACAATCTGACTATATATCGAGTGTTTGGGATGACATGGAGCAATTGGAACATTTATGCACTACTGATGGTAAATGGTACAACTGCTTTGGAAAATATTTTTTAGTTTCTTAAAAAGTTAAACATATTCCTACAATATGATGCAGACATTCCATTCCTGGGTATTTACTCAAGAGAAATAAAGGCATATGTGCACATAAAAACTTGTATACAAATATTCATAAGATCTTTACTTGTAACAGCCCAAAACTAGAAACAATCCAAATGTCCATAAACTGCTGAATGGATGAATTGTGATACACATACACACAGACACACAGACACACACACACACAGACACACAGACACACACACAGACACACACACACACACACACACACACACTGAACTACTACTCAGCAATAAAAAGACCTATTAATATATAAATGGATAAATCTAAACTAATTATCCTGAGTGAAAGAAGTCAGATATAAGACAGTACATATTGTATGACTACATTTTCACACAATTCTAGAAAATTCCAGTTATACATTCTATACTTTACAAACGAACAGCCAAACTTTGTCCATGATGAAAGTCAAACTAGGCTGGAGAAACAGGTCTGTAGATAGTTGTGCAAGTGACCAGATAAGAAAGGTCAGTAACAGTAGAGTTGCATCATTCATTTGAATGGGAAGCAGAGGGGCTTGAGCTCTCAACCCCTCCTGGAGAATGGCAGGAATACCTGATATCATATCTTAAAAGCAATGTAGCAGGGACAAAGGCACTGCAAGGTAGTATTAGTCTCTTTTGAGGAAGTTAGTCACTGCAAATTGACTAATATAATCTCTAGTGCTCTAAAGGCAGGTGGGAAGCAGGAAGCCCACACACTTGGGGTCAGCCAAGCAGGGGGAATGTTGGAAGTTTTGAGAGTTCTTTTGTTTAAGAACCTAGGCTTGTTCATGTTCCTTTGCTAACGAGTGAGTGTTTTAATGGGCATTTAATCACTTGCTGTGAGCTTTAAGTAATCTCTTGTAGAAGAACAATAAAAATCATACTAACATGTCTGAGAGACCAAGCAGTGACACTTATTTTGGTGCTGCCCATTGATTCAGTTTCTCAGTGTGTGAGTTGCATGGGAGAAACTTTTTTCCAAGACAAATACTCAGAAAAGTTGCATTAACTCATTCAGACTTCCAGAACACCTTACAGACTAAGGAAAATACTTGAAGAAATAGTGGGCTTGGGGCCTTAAAGAAGTTTCCAGATAGGGGACAAATGTCACACTAGATGAGATGTTAAGCACTTTTGGAAGCAAATCTTTTCACCTCCACCTCTGAAACCTACCCCAAATCTATCCATTCTCTTCACCTTCCAAGCCCCTTCAGATCCTACTGGCTTAGTGGCAACTGGTTAACCTGATTTCACTTCTGTCCACTAGCATCCATTAGCACAAAGAAACCAGAGAGCATTTCCTTGCTTACAACATTCAAATGGCTTCTCAATACATCTGGAATAAAATTTAAATTTCTTATCGGGACTTATGATGCCCCAAACCACTGGACCCTACTTTACATACCATCTCAGCCCTTACCATTCTCCTCTGTGCTAACTCTACACCAGCCACACTGAGCTTCTATCTGTTCTTTGATTATACCAAGTTCCTACATGAGGGCCTGCTGTTCCCAGGAACTGGAACAATTTTTCTCATATCCTCAAGTAGCTGATTCCTACTTATGAATCAGCATTCAACTCAAAAATATTTGTTCTTGCAGAAGCCTTTCCTGAGCACTCAGTGTATAGTACCTTCTATCACACTGATTGTGTTATTGTTTTCATAGCACCTATCACTATCTGAGACTGACCTTTATTTGTTTACTTATTTTTTGCCTGTTGCCCCCACTAGAATCAAGCTGTCCGAGAACACGGATCTTGTCTGTTTTAATTGTCACTGCATCACCAGTGTCTATAACAGCGTCTAGCACATGGTAGATATTCACTAATTATAGAATAAATAAATAAATGAAAAGCAGAAGTAAGAATGAATCCCAGTTGCATTTATCATTACCTGGCAGTACACTTGATGCAGAAATAGGATTAACCTATTTGCAGCCTCCTATGAAGAATGATTGCTCCTGACCCCCAGTGTCAAATCACTAATGACACTTAACAGATTTTCCAAAATCAAGTATTTCAGTGCATACCATTAGGCTGATCCTGTACTTTTCATCAGGTTCAACTATTGGCTTATCATAATCAAATATCAGAGCTGAAAGAGATCTTAGATACACATTTTGAAATGTAACATTAACAACAACAAAAATAACAATAGGTAACGCTTACTGAGTGTATACCATGTTCCAGTCACTGTTCTAAATGCTTTATATGCATCACCATATTTAATTCTCATTACAGCTTTACAAAGCAGGCACTAATGTTATACTCATTTACAGATGAGAAAACCAATTCAGTAACTTGTCCATGGCCACACAGCTAATAAGATTCAGAACATAACTGGTGTATGCATAGCACTCAATTTGCAAACTCATCCTTCCACCCAAACAACAGACATCGTATTCATTTTCTGAGCCAAAGTGTGGCCTCCCAACTTTTATAAGCACAGTGCTCCAGGCAGGACCTGCCGACAGGGCAGTATTGGTACCCAGAGAAAACTTCAGCTATTCTAATCTTAGAGATGATCTGTTCCAACCTTCTTGTTGTACAGATAAAGAAATAAATGTCCAACCAAGTTAAGTAATTTTTCTGAGGTCACATAGTGGCAGGACGGAACCTGATGAGTCACTCTACTCCTTACAAAGCTCTACAAGTAGTCATGCAGGAATGGTAAACATTAGAGCAAGAGTATTGATTTGGGGGTTAGAAAGAGTCACAATTAATGTGAAAAGATGACTGTGACCTGGTATGGTGGGCTGTTCGACTAAAAATGCCTAGAATCCTCCTAGCCACTAAACGGACCCTACTGCAGATATCTCAGACTCAAGTGACTTTCTCTTGTTTTGACTCATACACAGGAAAATAGCACCACTGAGAAAAGTATACAAATGTTTACTGAACACTACATGCCCAGTGCCCTACTAGGTGGTGGTATGAGCTCAAATGAAAGCAGGTGAGATGAAAATTGGTCCCTGATCTCCTGCAAGGCAAAGCAGAGTGGTTTTCTCCTGCCAAGCAGAGACGATAAATGCAGTGAATAGGAAGCAGGGATATTATCCTTCCAGGAACTGGTAATGGCCTTCAGACACACAGGCAGCTGTGCATAAAGTTTCCACATGAATTGTTTAAAAACTACTTAGGGTGTATCTTCTTTTCCTCATTTGTTCCTTTATTTGCAATTCTCCTGTTACCTTTTGGAAATCATTAAGAGAAAGGAGCAAATCAAAGTGGGCAGGCTCTATCTGAGTTCAGTTACAGAGTCAGCAAGATGAGCATAAATGCGTTTGGGGTGGAGCTTGTCCGGTACAGAGGGCGAAGTTTGCTTCTCCCCAGCCACATCACCTAGTGCAGCCCGCTCCTACCTGCCAAGGCCTTAAGATGTGACCCCTGGTGGATTCTAGGAGTCTGACCTGCAATATCTGCTGATTCTACAATAGTAAAGGAAAATTAAATACCTGCTAAAGCTCTAGAGACCAGGAAGCTTTTTCTGCTTACCTTGTGCTTTATCTCCAAAAGTAACTGTAGGGGCTTCCCTGGTGGCGCAGTGGTTGAGAGTCCGCCTGCCGATGCAGGGGACGCGGGTTCGTGCCCCAGTCCGGGAAGATCCCACATGCTGTGGAGCGGCTGGGTCCGTGAGCCATGGCTGTTGGGCCTGTGTGTCTGGAGCCTGTGCTCTGCAACGGGAGAGGCCACAACAGTGAGAGGCCCGCGTACTGCAAAAAAAAAAAGTAACTGTAGAGGAAAATCTTAGCCTAATTTGTTGAATTAGGATGAATTCATAGATCAGTTGTGTCTTCATAGAAGCCACCATTAAACCAAAAAGCCCGTGTAGTGTGTCTGAATTCCATAATTTTTTTTTTTTTTTTTTTTTTTTGCAAACTATCCCCTCTGCAGCAAATGGCCACGTAGCTGTAGAGCACCAGCTTAAAATAAATCCCCGTCAAAGCTGATTTCCCTATTCTCTTAAAACAGAGGGGAGTAAAATGAAGTCTGAAAAAAATCTTGCAACTATCTGACTCCAATGATGAGAAGAGTAAGCCCAGATTGCCTCATTTTTCTTTTTTTTTTTTTAACTGAGACCTGTTTTTCAAATTTAAAGCAAGTTGCCAAGTTTGACAGAATGGCATCTTGCCTTATCCCTGCCAAGGTTTCTAACCCACAGCAGCGTGAGTCACAAGGCAGACAGGAGGGGGACAAAACTTATCTTTCCTTTGTAACTTGGAAAACCAAAACTCAGAGCCAGAGTACTTGGAATTTTTAAACTGGGAGCCTTGTGCTGGCTGTCATGACTACCCAGTGTCTTCTTGAACCTGAGACCTTTTCTTCATTCATTTAACAAGCATTTTCTGAACAGCTACTATGTGCATTCGGCATTGCATTCGGCCCCCAAGGATGCAGAAGTGAATGAATAAATCATGGCATTTGGCCTTGAGGAGCTCAAAATCTGGTAAAGAGAAGGACCTAAAAACAACTAATTACAATATATTGTGATAAATGCACTGAAGAAATATGCTCTTCTAATACAGGATGCTTTGGGAACATAGATTAAAAAGCTGCTAATTCTGCAGGCTGAGCATATTTGTTTTTGAATATGGTAGAGAGACTTGGAATCTTTCACAAGAAAAACACTTCTGTATCAAAATTGTTAATATCATTAGTTAGGAGTAATAAGGAGCCCTCAGTAGATGTTAGTTTATTATTATTGACTTGTATTGGTGACCAAACACTATGCTAATACTTAAGTTCTCACATTTTACCCATGAGGAGATTGAGGCTAAGAATTTAATAAGGACTTAAACTTGTCTTCACATTAAATTTCTTCAGGGGAACTCAAGCCATTCAAACTTTGAAAATACGCAAAGGAATTAATTTCTGCCATCATCATGAAAAAGAAGAGCTAAGACAAACTGAAGAAGAACAGAGTACAAGAGTCTGCTGCTGCCCACCCAGAGGGCATACAAAGAGGCTGAGGACAGGGTCAAGAATTTCCATCAGCCCTAACACCAGCTACTCTGCAGGTACTGGAAAGCTTATGGCACGTAAACCTATCCCAACTGCTTCTCCCAGAATCAGTCTGAAGAGAAGAAGACAAGGCAGAAATGGAAAAAGACGTGGAAAGAGTGGCCAGATTCCTTCAACTGCCATGATCTGGTTTCTCAAAGATTTGTGTGAGGGCATCCTGGTTCCGCCTCTCAGCTAAACTAGCCATGTCACAGGTTGACTACTTACAGCACAAGTTCCATGGTACTTGAGCCATCAATGCAGGAGTCAGCTGTGGTTGTTAAATAAATAAACAAAGATACCTTGGATGGTCATCCCAAGGCCCAATACGTCAGTCAGATGAGTGGGGTGCATTCAAGGAACTGCTGAGAAAGCAAAACTGAAATTTCTTGTCTTGAAATTTCTAAGTCTTGTCCATTTTCTCTCCAGAATCTCTTGGATTCTTTTAGAAGCCTCTTCCACTGTGACCTGGATATTTTCCCATTTTGATATTGAAATGTTCTCTTCTGTGATTTAGGATGAGCATTACTGAGTCTAAATTTTCAGTCACATGTTAAAGAAATCATTTAAAAAATTCCAAAGAGATAATGGCATTGAACCAGTTGTTTCAAGGAGCAGTATGTAAGTGTTGGATTCAGAATGGCCCTGGTAGTCAGAGGCCTGTTCTGCCATTATCCAGCTGTGTTACCCTGGTAGTTGTTTTAACTCCTTTGTCCCTTAACTTCCTTAACTATGAAATGTGGTATTTGGACTAGATTAATGTTCCCCAAATACGAGTTCATGGGACAGTTGCACATGGGTAATTTAAGCAATTCCCAAGCTATATTGGGTGTTTGGAGGTGAGTCCCAAGATTCTATATTTTTTTACAAAAGGTAGGATGTGCAGCTAGTTTGGAAAACCATGAGGTTTCTTTCACCTTTGTCAAACAATGGTTCAATGAGGTGGACAGCATGAAAAAGAACCTAAGGATAAATAGGTAAATTCACATTTTTCAAAGTGTTAAGTCTGCATTAAAGCATAAAAAGCAGCAAACACTTGCATAGAATGTCATGCTCTTACTACCAAGCAAAACTATCTTCACTTAATCACAAATGGATACTTCTCTAATAACTTGTAGTCATGACAGTTAGATTTTAGATGTTTTTTTCATTGTAAATGAGGTATTAATAGCTAAAATATTACTTTATTTTTTTTTTGCTCACAGCCAAACAAAAGGCAAACCCAGTGATTGAGAGCAAGCAGTTAAGTGGGGGCTTGTGATGGAGGTAGTTTTATAAAGCCAAAGGCGTTCCCAACCAATGAAGCAGGTGCCTTGATCAGCAAGCATAGTTAAAAAAGAAAATTGAATTCTTTGAAAACAGTTTGGAAGGGAACTTGGAAACATATCCAAACAATGCTCTGGGGCTGACATTTCAAAAACGTATTTGCTCTTTATTCTAATCACTGTGGTACTTTCATTAAAGTGAAGGCATGACATATGGAACAGAAGATATTCAGTGAGATGAAGGAGTAGTCAGATGCAAATGGTTGGAAAAGACCCAGAGGTTACAATCTGGTTCACCTTACACATCCAATCTCAGCTCCATAAAGACTCGGAAGAGCTGTCATTTATGGAGAGCCTCTGGTAGAACAGGCACTGCATAGCTTTCCATAATCCTCAAAGACACTCTAAGTGAAGAAGATAAACCCTATCTTTTCTGCATGCTTTCACTATGTGTTTAAAATCTGTAGTATTTACACACATAGTCAACGAATCAAAACTATCAGCAATAAGCAACTCGTGCATGATATGGTCTTTGTACACTGAAATCACAAATCACTGATAATTAGTTATTTTACATTCTAGAGCAAACTCATCATGTGCTGATGAATGCCATAGACTGGAACATACAAAGGCTCAAAGCAGAAAGCTGGTGGGAGGAGATGGACCGAACAGATTACTTTTGTCTTTATGCCAACAGCTTCTTTTCCAGGAGAGGAAACAAACCCCCTTAAGTGGATCATTGATCCCACACAATCCAAATCAAAACCAGAAAAAAAAAATGCATAATATCAATCCATCAAGAACTAATATGGAATCAGTCACTGATGCCTGGGCCTCACTGGCAGAGCATCTGAGCCTACTGTACATGTCCTGTCCCCAGCAGATGAATCCTGGTTCTACTGGAGTCCTTGTGTCTGTACCCTATCCTTCATCCTCCAGTGACAGTAGCCTGGGGGTTACTATAGCACAGGATGGTCCTACAGAACTGGAGCTAGGGCTGGTTGCAAGTAACAGGAATGTAATTTTCTCAGGAGCATGCCCCCTGCCTTGCCCCCCAGCCTAGTGCAAGACCCTTCTTTGGTGAACCCTCCCCTCAGGAGAGAGCCGGAATGGAGGAGCCTTGGGGCTAGGCTTTGCCCACCTCTGAAACCGAAACTGAAGCCTTTCCTGAAGGTGTGGCTCTGGCACCAAGCGTGATCCTCAGTGCCATCAGGGCAGTGGGAGCATGCCACCTCCTCTGACAAGGCTGTGGAAGCTGCACACTGGAGCAGCCCGCAGCCCGCCAGTCTCTGATGCCAGTTCCTTTTATTTCCATGAAGCTACTTAATGAGATTCTTCATGCATAAAATTAATTTTTGCCCTCTTCTATCAGCTTTTACCACTAAAGGATTTACTTACAATTTTGTCAGATTTTATTTATACATGCAATAAAGGGGACTCGAACCATAATGAAGGATTTTATGGATAATGATGGGAGATACAAAGGGAAGCTGAGAGCGGGCGGCCATCCAGGACCCCTTTGGATGTCAGGATGCATTATGCATGAGATACCCCCCCTCCCAACGCAGAAACATACACGTGGCCCTGCCTTCCCAGAGCGATACCTCAAGTCAGATCCTAATTTGTTGCTGGGGGAGTGGAGGAGAAGCAGGGCTATTAATAAACAGTGCAGATAATTAGGCTTTAAGGGAATTTGGTTGTTTTTGCAAACATTAGATTTGCTCTCAAACCCTTCACAAATGTGTCCTGAGCCACTGCTTGGCAGCCAGCGGGTTCCTGCATTGATTGCTCCCTGGGAAGCTGTCTGGAGTTGGAAAAGGAGCAGAGCTGGACAACATGCTCCTTGATCACTGAGCATGACCTTGTTCACTGAACATAATCCCCCAAGCTCAGGCTCTGTGCCAGGCACTGTGCGGACAGGATGTCACCTAATCTCCCAAACAGCTGGTAGGGTGGCTATTGTCATTCCCACTTTAAAGATAAGGAAACTAAGGTCCAGAGAGTTTCCATACCTGCCTAAGGTCACGTACTAGTGTTTGTGGAATTCTCCTGGCCTCCACCTCTGTTTGGGTAAAGGGAAAGTTGCTCTTTTTTCCCCACTCCATTCTCAGCCGTAAGCACTCCTAGCACAGGCTAGAAAGTTCAGTCCAGTGTGTTTAGAACAAGGACTAGATGGGGGGCAAGAAACCTGGCTTCTAGTTCTACTCCCATTTTTATTACTAAATGCAGTGTGACCTTGAGCAAATCACTACACTTCTCTGGCCATTACATTCTTCTATTGAAAAACAAGATTATCATCTCAGGGAGCCTGTGCAGTTCTGGCATTCTTATTCTGGGACACGTCTCTCCACAGAGCTGACAACAGAGTGTGTGCAAAGTGCATGTGTTAACTCAGACAGAGACTGAGCTCAGTTTTTAGACTAAAACACTTGGACCGATGCCACTGCACCGAGTTGTGATGGTCTCCGGATTTCCAAAGCTGGGAGTGACTGCCAAACTGCCGTAGAACATCAGAGACTTTTTTCTTACTCACCCTTCTCTTGTCAACACTAGAGATGAAGAATCAGAAAGACGACCAAAATGAAAGTTGTGTCAGATGGCTAACGGCTAGCAGTTGGAGGTGAAGAGCACAGTGGTACAGTTTAGCCCTTTCCAGAATGGGAACCTTGCCATGGAGTCCCAGAGGCTAGATGGGGACTTCATTTTCTGGAAAATTTGACTCTCTTGGCATCTCATATTTCCAATATGGAAAAGATGTAACTGGCCATTTGAATCACAGGGAGGAATTTCTGCAACACAGTGTGACCTCCCCTATCCTGAGTTCTGTCTTTGACACTGCAACAGAAGGACAAGAGCCACAAAACTTCATCTATTCAACAAGTACTTGCTGAGATTCTACTGTGCTCTAAGCTCATGCTAGGTGTCAAGGATAAAAAGAAAAGGAACACACAACACTTTCCCTGAACGTGCTCACTGTCTAGTGAGAACTATGGCAAAGAGGGTATTGCAGGTGTTTGGAGGATGGTCATCTAGCTAAGGAGGAGGGGGTCACAGGGAAAGGTATGCATTGGAGTTAAGGCAGGAAAAAAAAGTTAATTCCAAAGAAGACAGGTGTTTGAGCTGAATCTTGAAGGATGAGTAGAGACTAGCCAGGCAGTTGCACAAGGGGAAGGTGTTCCAGAAGAGAGAACAGGAGATGCCTCTTCATTGATCATGCCATGCCTAATGGGAGAAAGCAGTGTTTAAACAGACTCAGGACGTTCTTCCCTTAGTGGGGTTTTCAGGAACTGCAATGTGGAATGTCTGGGTCTCTAATATACATAGCGTTTCCCTTTCTAAATGGGCAGCTGTTTTCCCTCTCCTTCCTAGGAAACTGACTGTGAAATCTCTTTCTAGCAATCTCACTGTGAATATTCTTCAATGAGAAAGGATGAAGCAATGTTCTATTTCTAAAAGGTAAAGAGGAAGAAAGGATGGGAGAGACAGAAGAAACAGGTCCAGTGAAGCCTCAACCACACCCAGATGCTCCACAGACTGAGGTACCAGGTTCAATAAAGCCAAGCATCAATTCCCAAAGAAAGACTCAAGGGTGGAGAAAGCAGAGAAGTAGCTTACCATGGCAGCAATGTTCTCTAAGCAACTAGCAGCCCCGACATTGAGTCAGCAGTGGAAACAGAAAACGTAAGGAGGATAGAAAAGGCAGCTTCGCTCTCTTTTGAATTGTTAAGAAATAAACGTAAGAGACAGGAAGGAAATTGGTGGCCATGACCTAGTGGCTAGACCTGAGTAAAAGCAGGTTGACCTTGCTATGGTAGCTTGAGAAGTGTTTCCCATGTATTTTGGTGAGGGCTGGAAGAAACTGAGCATCACCGACACCCAGACTAGAGGTGGCACCAAAGGTGTGGAATGTGGGAGAAGGCACATGGCTTCCCTCTTTTAGGTCCATGTTCAGCCACAAAATGTTAATTGAGCAGATAGGGGAGGGTAAGGAGGTGCAGTATAGCGTCTAGACTTACAATCAAAGCTACACGTTTGGAAGAAGTATTTTGTGTTTCTTCATTGACAAATAGCATCTTTATTTTCCCCTCCATGAACTGTCTTATTACAAGAGTAGAAGCAGGGGTGATGAATGAGGTGGGGACTTGTAAAAGAGACTTGATGGAAATAAGAACAACAAAGCGTTGTGCAATTTCTTGTGACTCACATGCAGAGAGAAAATGTTTTCATGGAAGAAAGCCAGAGGAGGGCCTCATGGGAAGTATTGCGAGCTTTACTTTTGCAATCCCATTATTACTTTAATAGTTTTTTCTGATTACTAAAGTGATGGAGGGTCTTTGTATAATATTTAGAAAGTACACAACAGCACACAAATGAAAATAAAAATCACTCACTATCTTAAAGAAAAGCATTATTAACATTTCAACTCTTACAGATCAAATAATTTTTTAAGAGAAAAACAAGAAAGAAAGCAGTGGCAAAAAGCTATGAGAACTTTGAGGGAATTCCCTGGCAGTTTAGGGGTTAGGATTCCTCACTTCCAATGCCAGGGTCTGGGTTCGATCCCTGGTGGGGAAACGAGGATACCGCAAACCACGCAGCACAGCAAAAAAATAAAATAAAATAAAAATTTTTTAAAAAAGCTATAAGAACTTTGAACTCTAAGTAGATAGCAAATAATTTAGAGACATAAAGCATTATCTCTATTCGTAAATATGTATTGAAACACATAAGTTCTTATTAGAAACTCCATTGCTAAAAATAATTGAGACAATGTTATTTTGATATGGTGGTCATTTACATCAAAATATTGACATAGCTTTATGATCAACAGTTATACACAGTGGAAGTCCTTACCATCATATCCCTGAGCCTCACTTTCCTTTATTCCATCCATTACGCTTTCCCTTTTTGATAGTCCAATGTTGATGTAAATGACACTGACTTGGCAAGGCTCAGGGATAACGTGAATATCAAGGAAGGAATGAGGGTGACTGCCAAGAATGATTTTTAGGCCAGATCAAAACTTTAAATAAATACTATTCTCTGCACCCCTCTTACACATGTAAAAATGAGCAGAACTAGAAAGCCTCTCTTTTGAGTCTTAATAGGACAGATTTTTTCTTGGTGGCTTCCATTCCCCGCTCTTCCACTCAAGTTGAGGATGCTGTTACCTATTGATAAGATAGGCTACCACCCCCCTACCATAATGGTCTGCACATGGTAACACAGGTTGTTTTCCACCTGGCCCTAGTCCAGGCAACACTTCACCTGCCCATTCATAGGTTGACAACTGGATCAAGCCAAGCCCACATCTGGGCCCTGGGTTGTTTATGGAAAATCCAGAGAGAAATATTGCCATTGCTTCCCCTCATTGGCAGCCACAAATTCTAACCAGCTCTACCTTCATCAGACTCCATGTTCTCAGAGGATTTCCTGGTAGCAATGTTACTATAATCCGGTGAAGGACTGGGAAACCACAGTGACTCCATAGTTCCTGGAGAGAAGTAAGTACAGTTGTTCTTAGGAAAGAGCCCTGCTGTCCGCCACTCTATCACCCGAAGATTGTTGTCTGTAATGTGGGTTCACTAGTAGGAAGCTTGTAAGGGAGGCCCAACAATGTAATATAAGAAGGTTACCAAGAAGTTCAAGGGATTCTCTTTTATGAGGACACCATTTTTACAGATTTCTAGCCTATGGCATAGGGAAATCAGAGCAATATCTTTTCAATTTCCAGCCAAAGTTGGGACAAAAATTTCTTAACTATTCAGGATTCACACTGTGCTGAAGTATTTATCTCACTACATTTGCTCATTTGTTAATTCTTTATTCATATATACCCACCTATTAATTCATTTAATAAGTATTTATTGATCATATGACATGACAATATCCTGCTAGCTACCAAAATGAATAAGGAAAATTGCTTTCAAAAAAAAAGCTCAAAATTTAATAGAGAAAACTATTATGTATCAATAGTAGCAATAATAATAACAACACTCATTGAACACTTACTGTATGTAAAGCATTATTCAAGTGTTTTGTGTGATTTAACTCATCCAATCCTCATAACAAGCCCATAAGGTATGTAATATTATTATTACCATTTTAGAGATCAGAAAACTGTGGCACATAGAGGTTGACTTGCCCAAGATCACCCAGATAAAATAGGGAGGCCTCTAGAGCCGATGTCTTGTTATTATGCAGTGTGAAGTAAGTTCTTTGGGCACATAGGGAGGAATCATTCTTTACTAAATCAATGTCCATGCTTTGTCTCAGGGACTGAGATGAGAACTCTGTGCAACAGAACCACGCCCTTAATCACCACAGACTTAACTCCCACAAGCCATGTTGAGTATATAAAGGTCTGTGTGTGGAAGGCAAGAAGGCATGATTCCATGCTTGATATTGGGAACAGATGTGTCCTCAAATGACTCTGACTCAGAATTCTGCTTGCCAAGGGAATGAGTCTGAATTGTTTGTCCAACGAACAGGTAATATGCTTAAGAAGAAAGCAAGTGTATTAGAAGAAGCTTTCTTCCAAATCATTGCTGGGGATTTGAAATCTTTGGCAGAGTGATTCCAAAGAATGAACCAGCCAAATAGCCATGTTTTATGGTGCACCCAACCCAAACAGGACATTATCTTGCTTATTGCTTTAAGTCACAGCTAGCCTTAAGGAATGAAAGGAATTTAAAGAAAAAAGTTTTGTGATATCAAGTTTTCTAATTCAGAAGCCCAGCTCAAAAATTTCAAAAAAAATCTGGATAATTCATGGTTAGGCACTGGGGATATCAGATAAAATTGATATTTTCTACAAGGAAGGCAATGTTTTGGGGGCTTTCTTCTGCTTTTTCTTTCTGTTTAATAGAAAACTTCCTTTTGTAGCTTAAGTCTTGATTCATTTTTCTTCCATTTTTTCTTTCAGGACCCTAAAATACCATCAGTCTACCTGTTTTACTTTCAGCAAAATGCAAATAGGATATATATTTAGAATAACTTAGTAAATAATTTATAGCCTGAACAGTAAATTATTTACTTACTCCAGGCATACATATTTAGAATATGAACATAAATATTTTATAGTCTGTGCCACTGCTAACGAAAAATTAAATCAGCCTGTGCACATACTCTCTACATCATCAATGACCTGTGAGCAATCTCACACCATCATGGACTTCATGTTATTGTACTTGCAGTATTTTCCAAAACATTGAGTCTTTGAAGCCTGTTTTAGTTTCTTCTCCTCCATACACTACCTTCTTGCTCTCACTTACTCCTTTCCTCTTTCTTGACCTTTCTCTAATCTGTTAAGAGTCTGCTTAGTCCTTTACCGATCAGCATATATTTATTCAGCACTGACCATATTTAACGCTTGCTAAGAATTGTAGATGAATTCGAGGAATTAACCTTGGGCCTTCCTACGAGTTTGTATTCTGGCTAAGTTACATATATACACTGCAAACAAGCAAGCAAGCAAAAAAAAATGACAGAACACATTAAGTAATTGCTATGAATACTTTTGAAAAGTGATAGCATTTGAACAAACTACATGGATGCGATTTGGCTACTGTGGGAAGTTGTAGACACTGAGAATATATATGGGGAAGAATTTGTGACCTCTGAATAAAAGTTTCTTCTGAATTTTAGAGCTACTCCAAAAACCTTAGAGCACTTACCATCCAGCAGCAACTGGCATTATTATGCTCAAAAAATAGAATACAACTACAGAAAGGGAAAATTACAGTGATTGAAGCGTAGGAATAGAATCTTTTGGAATTAAATATTTATTATTAAATATTGGACTATAAAGCACAGGACAGAAACAGAAAAAAACCTTGAAATTATATAAAACCATAAAAATTAGGGACAAATTGAATATAAGCTTATTTTACAAATCCTTGATATATTAGGACAGCTTTATGAAGGCTCTCCTCTTTGAAACCTGGGCAAAGTCAATATTAGGATAATGCATAGACGACATTTCCTGAGTAGTTCGTACCTTCTAAGTGTTTGACATACATTGTTTAATGCAATCCTCACAATAGTCTTACAAGATAACTGCTATTAGTATCATTTTATAGTTGAGGAAATTGAGACTTGAGAGTTTTTAAAAAACAAAACAAACAGACAAAAAAAAAACAAAGTAGAGAAAGCCAGTAAATGACAGACATGAATATGTGGCTAATTTTTACACTTTTCACCTGTTTTTGAAAAAAATTGAGCCCTCAGCCTTTGTTAGGTGGAAATGTCCTTAAATGTTTATTACTTCAAGCTTATTCGTTGTGCTATTAAAATTTTTTATATTCTTACATATTTATTTTGTCTGCTTGATCTTTCAGTTCCTGTGACAGGTATGTTAAAAGTCTCTCTCAATTAAAGTGTGGACTTGAATATTTCTCTTGAATATTTTCTCTTAAAATTCTGTCACTTTGGGGTTTAAAAATATGAAATGGCATTAGTAAGTTTATAAAAAATTTAAACTGTTATATATTCCTGGTGAATTAACTCTTCTATCATTATGAAGTGACACTCTTTATCTCTCTTAATAACTTTTTTATTATAGGCTATTTTTTCTGAAATTAATATGACTATCTAAACTGTCTTTTGTGTTTTTATATTATGCTCAGCTCTTTTAAATGCTTTTAATGGGAAATGTATTCCCATTGTTTAGCTTACCATGCTGCAAATTCAGAATGCTGTGATTTTATTTATTTATTTTTATTATAATATGGTCACTTGGATTACTTTTTATTAGTATTTTTCTGATATTTTCTTTCCAAGCTTCTTACTTTAATACTATCCCAATAAAGATGTTGCCGAATATTTTCTAGTTTGGGTGATTATCATCTGTAACCTATGACTCTGAGGTTAGCGTGGCAAGAAATGTTTCCAGTGACTATAAATACACATACATAGGCACAACCTGTTTTCTCTTTCCAGTGGCTGAAGAATATGTCTTTTTCATATTTTATTTATGGAGATTTCCACTGTTTTCTCTCTACTAAACTTAAAACATCTTAAACTACTCTGTTAAATTTAGAATAATCTCTTCAAGATCCCTAAGAAGTAAGTCATTGATGCCAAAATAAAAACAAAATTTTGAGCCAAGCAAACAGAGCCAGCCAAAAAAAGAATCAAAGTGAATGGAACTGCCAGAGAAGAGCTTGTCCACTCTCTACTATCACTCTTTGCCTTCCTGTGCTGGCACCATAAAGACAGGTCCTTGCCAAGTAGGTCTCCATTTGGCCCAGAATTAGAACTCAACCTGGCACTGCCAAGACTTTCCAGCATAGAGATCTTGAGCCATCATTTCCCACCTCCCTTTTCTTTAACATAATTGCATCCCTTAGTTGTTCCGTACTTAGTTTGTTTCCTATATGAAATGGAAAACAACAGCAGCCTCACCAGGATGTTGAAGGAACTGTTAAAAAAAAAATTACACAGTTTCTGGAAATAGCAGAGAACAAATTACTAGCTTACAAAGTGACTTGGAATCAAATTGGTATCACTCCTGATTCCCCTTTGAAGGGTTAGATTACTGAGACTCCAAATCCTCAGGACTCATTTTGAAAACACCTAGCATACTTTCTAGTTCATCTTTCATCTTAGACTAATGCTTACCAGGTTTGCAAGCATGTACAAATATGCAGACATATACATTCATTCAAGTGCATGTGCGCGCATGCACATACACACACACACATGCATATTCCACCAACTACAGTAAACATTGTGGCAGGGATATAATTGTGTTATCATTGAAACATTAAGAATAAAAAGGAAAATGCTATTGAGTTCTGGATAGAAATATTTTAGACTTTGAATAGGACTAGTTTTCCTTGCAATCGATCTTCTACTTTTTTACTAGGCAAAAAGAATCTGTATGTAGCTGTATTAATTAAATGAATACAAATGCAGTTGCCTATTTTATCTAGAGAGAATTAAAGTGATTTGGGAGGATAGTAATAGCCTGTTGTCTCCCATGGATCCAGATGAAAGAAAACAGATCTTAGGCTGACCACCTAAAAAGGAACAATTCTCCACGGAATCAAGTTTTAGGTTGGCTTATTTCTAAACCAAGGAATTCAGCACATAATCTCTTAATAAATGGGCACTATGTACTCTGATTGCAGATAATTATCCCAGGGGATAGGGTTGAAAATTCTGTTAGCCAAAGAGAGAAAGAGGAAAGGATGTTGCCATCCTGAGAACTTTTGATTATAAAAGTCATCTAAGGCTTCCCCGGTGGCACAGTGGTTGAGAGTCTGCCTGCCGATGAAAGACATACGGGTTCATTCCCCGGTCTGGGAAGATCCTACATGCCGCGGAGCGGCTGGGCCCGTGAGCCATGGCCGCTGAGCCTGCGCGTCCGGAGCCTGTGCTCCGCAATGGGAGAGGCCACAACAGTGAGAGGCCCGCGTACCGCAAAAAAAAAAAAAAAAAAAAAAAAAATTACTGCCTCCAATCAGAAACCATCAGAGTCCTTAATCAGGATCAATGAAGGAATCTATGGTGGGGGATTTTCATAGTCAATTTAAGAAGACGTATGGCTGCACTGAGTCATTCTAGAAGCTGTTCCAGGATTGCCTGTTCTTATTCTGGCTTATTTTTTTCACTGTACACTTATATATAGCAAATATAAGCACTGGGGATAAAGTTACTGGTCATTTTGCTGCTTTGGAAACAAAAATTTTATGCTTTCCTCAGTTGATATTTTATCATTATTAACAGTGATGATTTACATTTCAATGAAAGATAAATCTCTCTTTAAGTATATAACTCATTATTTTACCTTAATTGTTTTATTTGAAGAAAAGCCACAATCAAAGGATTCCACTCATGCAGACAAATCACGTCTGTCTGCTTTTCACGGTTTACCTCTGGGTCTTGCAATAAGAGGCTGCAAAATTCACTAGAGCTCTACTGTACTTTTTAGTCATTTTAACAGGATTTGTTACTATGAAGAAATGGCACTTTTTCATAAAAATATGTGAAAATTATATAGCCAAATCATACAGTGCTATTATATTCAATTATCATTCTTTAGAAGAGATAACAACATGCATAAACAAAAACATTGTCTTAAATTGTGAGATTTTTTTTTAATTTAATTTATTTTTTTATACAGCAGATTCTTATTAGCCACATAGCAGTGTATACATGTCAATCTCAATCTCCCAATTCATCACACCACCACCTCCACCACCCTGCCGCTTTCCCCGCTTGGTGTCCATACGTTTGTTCTCTACATCTGTGTCTCATTTTCTGCCCTGCAAACCAGTTCATTTCTACCATGTTTCTAGGTTCCACATATATGTGTTAATATACGATATTTTTCTCTTTCTGACTTACTTCATTCTGTATGACAGTCTCCAGATCCATCCATGTCTCTACAGATGACACAATTTCGTTCCTTTTTATGGCTGAGTAATATTCCACAGTATATATATACCACAACTTCTTTATCCATTCGTCTGTCGATGGACATTTAGCTTCCATGACCTGGCTATTGTAAATAGTGCTGCAATGAACACTGGGGTACATGTGTCTTTTTTTTTTTTGGGTTCGCGGGCCTCTCGCTGTTGTGGCCTCTCCCCTTGTGGAGTACAGGCTCCGGATGCGCAGGCTCAGCGGCCATGGCTCATGGGCCCAGCTGCTCCGTGGCATGTGGGATCTTCCTGGACCAGGGCACGAACTCGCGTCACCTGCATCAGCAGGCGGACTCTCAACCACTGCGCAACGAGGGAAGCCCACATGTGCCTTTTTGAATTATGGTTTTCTCTGGGTATATGCCCAGTAGTGGCATTGCTGGATCATATGGTAATTCTATTTTTAGTTTTTTTAAGGAACCTCCATACTGTTTTCCATAGTGGCTGTATCAATTTACATTTCCACCAACAGTGCAAGAGGGTTCCCTTTTCTCCACACCCTCTCCAGCATTTGTTGTTTGTAGATTTTCTGATGATGCCTATTCTAACTGGTGTGAGGTGATACCTCATTGCAGTTTTGATTTGCATTTCTCTAATAATTAGTGATACTGAGCAGCTTTTCATGTGCTTCTTGGCCATGTGTATGTCTTCTTTGGAGAAATGTCTATTTAGGTCTTCTGCCCATTTTTGGATTGGGTTGTTCGTTTTTTTAATATTGAGCTGAATGAGCTGTTTATATATTTTGGAGATTAATCCTTTGTCCATTGATTTGTTTGCGAATATTTTCTCCCATTATGAGGGTTGTCTTTTCATCGTGTCTATGGTTTCCTTTGCTGTGCAAAAGCTTTGAAGTTTCATTAGCTCCCATTTGTTTGTTTTTGGTTTTATTTCCATTTCTCTAGGAGGTGGATAAAAAAGATCTTGCTGTGATTTATGTCAAAGAGTGTTTTTCCTATGTTTTCCTCTAAGAGTTCTATAGTGTCCAGTCTTACATTTAGGTCTCTAATCCATTTTGAGTTTATTTTTGTGTATGGTGTTAGGGAATGTTCCCATTTCATTCTTTTACATGTAGCTGTCCAGTTTTCACAGCACCAGTTATTGAAGAGACTGTCTTTTCTCTATTCCATATCCTTGCCTCCTCTGTCATAGATTTGTCGCCCATAGGTGCGTGGGTTTATCTCTGGGCTTTCTATCCTGTTCCATTGATCTATATTTCTGTTTTTGAACAAGTACCATATTGTCTTGATTACTGTAGCTTTGTAGTAGTGTCTGAAGTCAGGGAGCCTGATTCCTCCAGCTTCATTTTTGTCCCTCAAGATTGCTTTGTCTATTCGGGGTCTTTTGTGTCTCCATACAAGTTTTAAGATTTTTTTGTTCTAGTTCCGTAAAAAATGCCATTAGTAATTTGATAGGGATTGCACTGAATATGTAGATTGCTTTGGGTACTATAGTCACTTTCACAATATTGATTTTTCCACTCCAAGAACATGGTATATCTCTCCATCTGTTGTCATCATCTTTAATTTCTTTCATCAGTGTCTTATAGTTTTCTGCATACAGGTCTTTTGTCTCCCTAGGTAGGCTTATTCCTAGGTATTTTATTCTTTTTGCTGCAATGGTAAATGGGAGTGTTTCCTTAATTTCTCTTTCAGATTTTTCATCATTAGTGTATAGGAATGCAAGAGATTTCTGCACATTAATTTTGTATCCTGTAACTTTACCAAATTCATTGATTAGCTCTACTAGTTTTCTGGTGGCATCTTTAGGATTCTCTATGTATAGTATCATGTCAGCTGCAAACAGTGACAGTTTTACTTCTTCTTTTCCAATTTGTATTCATTTTATTTCTTTTTCTTCTCTGATTGCTGTGGCTAGGACTTCCAAACCTATGTTGAATAATAGTGGCGAGAGTGGACGTTTTTGTCTTGTTCCTGATCTTAGAAGAAATGCTTTCAGTTTTTCACCATTGAGAATGATGTTAGCTCTGGGTTTGTCATATGTGGCCTTTATTATGTTGATCTAGGTACCCTCTTTGCCCACTTTCTGCAGAGTTTTTATCATAAATGGGTGTTGAATTTTGTCAAAAGATTTTTCTGCTTCTATTGAGATGATCATATGGTTTTTATTCTTCAATTTGTTAATATGGTGTATCACATTGATTGACTTGTGTATATTGAAGAATCCTTGCATCCCTGTGATAAATCCCACTTGATCGTGGTGTACGATCCTTTTAATGTGTTGTTGGATTCTGTTTGCTAGGATTTTTGCATCTATATTCATCAGTGATATTGGTCTGTAATTTTCTTTTTTTGTAGTATCTTTGTCTGCTGTTGGTATCAGGGTGATGGTGGCCTCATAGAATGAGTTTGGGAGTGTTCCTTCCTCCACAATTTTTTTGGAAGAGTTTGAGAAGCATGGGTGTTATCTCTTCTCTAAATGTTTGGTAGAATTCACCTGTGAAGCCATCTGGTCCTGGACTTTTGTTTGTTGGAAAATTTTTGATCACAGTTTCAATTTCATTACTTGTGATTAGTATGTTCATATTTTCTATTTCTTCCTGGTTCAGCCTTGGAAGGTATACCTTTCTAAGAATTTGGCCATTTCTTCCAGGTTGTCCATTTTATTGGCATAGAGTTGCTTGTAGTAGTCTCTTAGGATGCTTTGTATTTCTGCGGTGTCTGATGTAACTTCTCCTTTTTCATTTCTAATTTTGTTGATTGGAGTCCTCTCCCTCTTTTTCTTGATGCATCTGGCTAATGGTTTATCAATTTTGTTTATCTTCTCAAAGAACCAGCTTTTAGTTTTATTGATCTTTGTTATTGTTTTCTTTGTTTCTATTTCATTTATTTCTGCTCTGATCTTTATGATTTCTTTCCTTCTGCTAACTTTGGGTTTTGTTTGTTCTGCTTTCTCTAGTTCCTTTAGGTGTAAGGTTACATTGTTTAGTTGATATTTTTCTTGTTTTCAGTTAGGCTTGTATAACTATAAACTTCCCTCTTAGAACTGCATCTGCTGCATCCCATAGGTTTTGGATCATGGTGTTTTCATTGTCAATTGTCTCTAGGGAGTTTTTTATTTCCTCTTTGATTTCTTCAGTGATCTCTTGGTTTTTAGTAACGTATTGTTTAGCCTCCATGTGTTTGTCTTTTTTGTTTTTTTCCCTGTAATTCATTTCTAATCTCATAGCATTGTGGTCAGAAAAGATGTTTGATATGATTTCAATTTTCTTAAATTTACTGAGGCTTGCTTTGTGACCCAAGATGTGATCTATCCTGGAGAATGCTCCATGCACATTTGAGAAGAAAGTGTAATCTGCTGTTTCGGGATGGAATGTCCTATACATATCAATTAAATCTATCTGGTCTATTGTGTCATTTAAAGCTTCTGTTTCCTTATTTATTTTCATTTTGGATGATCTGTCCATTGGTGTGAGGTGTTAAAGTCCCCCACTATTACTGTGTTACTGTCGATTTCCCCTTTTAGAGCTGTTAGCCATTCCCTTATGTATTGAGGTGCTCCTATGTTGGGTGCATATATATTTATAATTGTTATGTGTTCTTCTTGGATTGATCCCTTGATCATTATGTAGTGTCCCTCTTTGTCTCTTGCAGCCTTCTTTATTTTAAAGTCTATTTTATCTGATATGAGTATTGCTACTCCAGCTTTCTTTTGATTTCCATTTGCATGGAATATCTTTTTCCATCTCCTCACTTTCAGTCTGTATGTGTCCCTAGGTCTGAAGTGGGTCTCTTGTAGACAGCATATATATGGGTCTTGTTTTTGTATCCATTCAGTAAGCCTGTGTCTTTTGGTTGGAGCATTTAATCCATTCACGTTTAAGGTAGTTATCGATAATGTATGTTCCTATGACCATTTTCTTAATTGTTTTGGGTTTGTTTTTGTAGGTCCTTTTCTTCTCTTCTGTTTCCCACTTAGAGAAGTTCCTTTAGCATTTGTTGTAGAAGTGGTTTGATGGTGCTGAATTCTCTTAGCTTTTGCTTGTCTGTAAAGCTTTTCATTGCTCCATGGAATCTGAATGATATCCTTGCTGGGTAGAGTAATCTTAGTTGTAGGTTCTTCCCTTTCATCACTTTAAGTATATCATGTCACTCACTTCTGGCTTGTAGAGTTTCTGCTGAGAAATCAGTGTTAACCTTATGGGAGTTCCCTTGTATGTTTTTTGTCATTTTTCCCTTTCTGCTTTTAATAATTTTTCTTTGTGTTTAATTTTTGCCAATTTGATTACTATTACTACTACTACTACTATAGTAGCACACTACTATTACTATTACAATTTAATACTATTACTATTACTATTACCTGGCGTGTTTCTCCTTGGGTTTATGCTGTATGGGACTCTCTGAGCTTCCTGGACTTGGGTGGCTATTTCCTTTCCCATGTTAGGGAAGTTTTCCACTATAATGTCTTCAAATATTTTCTCAGGTCCTTTCTCTCTCTTCTCCTTCTGGAACCCCTATAATGCGAATGTTCTTGCATTTAATGTTGTCCCAGAGGTCTCTTAAGCTGTCTTCATTTCTTTTCATTCTTTTTTCTTTATTCTGTTCTGCAGCAGTGAATTCCTCCATTCTGTCTTCCAGGTCACTTGTCCATTCTTCTGCCTCAGTTATTCTGCTATTGATTCCTTCTAGTGTAGTTTTCATTTCAGTTATTGTATTGTTCATCTCTGTTTGTTTGTTCTTTAATTCTTCTAGTTCCTTGTTAAACATTTCTTGCATCTTCTCAATCTTTGCCTCCATTCCTTTTCTGAGGTCCTGGATCATCTTCACTATCATTATTCTGAACTCTTTTTCTGTAAGGTTGCCTATCTCCATTTCATTTAGTTGTTTTTCTGGGGTTTTATCTTGTCCCTTCATCTGGTACATAGCCCTCTGCCTTTTCTTCTTGTCTATCTTTCTGTGAATGTGGTTTTTGTTCCACAGGCTGCAGGATTGTAGTTCTTCTTGCTTCTACTGTCTGCCCTCTGGTGGATGAGGCTATCTAAGAGGCTTATGCAAGTCTCCTGATGGGAGGGACTGGTGGTGGGTAAAGCTGACTGTTGCTCTGGTGGGCAGAGCTCAGTAAAATTTTAATCCTCTTGCCTGTTGATGGGTGTGGCTGGGTTCCCTCCCTTTTGGTGGTTTGGCCTGAGGCAACCCAACACTGGCGCCTTCCTGGGCTCTTTGTTGTGGCTAATGGCAGACTCTGGGAGGACTCATGCCAAGGAGTACTTCTGCTGCCAGTGTCCTTGTCCCCACAGGGAGCCACAGCCACACCCCACCTCTACAGGAGACCCCCCCACACTAGCAGGTAGGTCTGGTTTAGTTTCCCCTGTGGTCACTGCTCCTTCCCCTGGGTCCTGATGCGCACACTACTTTGTGCCCTCCAAGAGTGGAGTCTCTGTTTCCCCTAGTTCTGTCGAAGTCCTGCAATCAAATCCCAGTAGGCTTCAAAGTCTGATTCTCTAGGAATTCCTTCTCCCATTGCTGGACCTCCAGGTTGGGAAGCCCTGTGCAGCAACGAATACCCAACGCAACAAAAAATAAATAAAATTAAATCTTTTGACTTCTGAGATGACTCACTCACATGGCTGTAGGTAGGAAGCCTCAGTTCCTTGCCACATGGATCTCTCCATAGGGCTGCCTGAGTGTCCTCATGACATGGCAGCTCACTTAACCTAGGATGAGTGATCTGGCCCACGGTCCCCAGGACTGTCGCGGCTTCTGCTGCTTGGGGCCCCTCCAGAGCTGGCAGCCCCAGTGAGGCTGCCCTCCCCTCGGGGTCCTGGGCAGTTCGGTGATGGTGGAGGGAAGAGACCCCGAGCCAGGAGTTCTAGCTCTGTGGAAACGTGGGCTCCATTCCGAGAAGTTTTAATTCAACTTCCATGATTGCTTCATGTAAGATTTTGCCCATGAACCTTAATATTTCTTACCCCTAATTTCCTCATCTTTGAAGTGAGGAATAGAACTGGATGATGACTAAGGTCCCCTCTAATTCTAGAATGTTATGATTCTAAGTCCCATTTATTCAAATAATTTTTCCATTGTTAAAATACTTGTACGATTCTCTGTATGGGGCTGCACTTGGAGAATCAGATTCCCCTTTAGAAAATACCATATTCTTTCCCTTGACACACTTTCTGCTCCTAGGCTGCTGAAGTTGTGTTTTCTTCCCCATGGCTTCAACCAACAGCCTCTTACTGTGCGTTAACCACAACAGGAGCCCATGAGCAGGGTGGTCGATAGAAAGTGTCAACCTGGGACACTGGCCATTGGGCTATGCTGCAGAGGGTGCCGGCTTCATGCCTGCACTTCCCATCCTCCTAGTCTAAATGCTGTGAGGTAGGGACTGTGTAGAGTGGAAAGAGCATTGAATCCACATCAGAAGGCTGGTGTTTCAAGTACTGGCTCTGTCACTTACTAGCTTGTATGAGCTTCAGGAAATGTGTTTAACCCTTATGAATCACAGTTTTCTCCTTTGTAAAATGAAGGCTGTTGTGAGAATTGATGAGATAATGTGAAAATTCCTGGCACAGTGTCTGTTACACTATGGGTGCCCATCAAACATTAGTTGAATCTGGATCTGACATTGGCACCATTGACTGAACAACCGAACCATGAGCACTGCTCTTAGGGAAGGACTGTGTGTATTTGTTAAATTCCTACACTGCAACTGCTGCCCATGTCTGATGTTAGAGTTCACAGGGATTTGCAACAGGAGTCCCGTAAAACAATAATCTATTTCTCAGTGAGACTCACACAGAGATTGATCTCCTCTTTGGGATTTGTTGACAGAGAGGATGCAATAAACATTGGCTAAGCAATCGCCTTGTTTAAGATCATCTGCCATATCCAAGTCTGCTGCTTGTACTTAAAAATGTATAAAGATTTTTCAGTTCGGAATCTGTAAGGGAGAAGGACCAGGCTTCTGAAATAAGTTAAGAGGTTTCGCTAATAGACTGTTCTCTCCTTTGGAGAATATTTGCTGATTAGCATCTATCGAAGGAGGCAGAGCTCAGGACAAGAGCCAAAGAAGTAGGGGTATGGCCAAGCGATGGTGTTTGTCAGTATCAGTTGATCTTCTGGTCAGACATCAATGAATTTAAATTCCAAACTGGAGTTTTGAGCTTAGACCTGACAATCCCATTCCTCTGTACTTATTTTTATTTTGTGTCTCATGGGGTACAACCATAAAGCAGAAGGTACAGCAGCATGGACAGCTGGCTAAGCACTTGCTGCTTGAATGGGAAGAGTTATTTTCCTAGTTAAAGAGAGCATAACTGAGGCTAGGCAGAGCTTGGTGCTTGGAAGCTGAAGAGTGTTGTAGTGGCCTCCTATGGCTGCTGTAACAAATTACCACAAACGTAGTGGCCTAAACCAACACAGATTTATTATCTTACAGTTCTCAAAGTTAGGATTCCAACATGGATCTCACTGGGATAAGATCAATGTGTTGGCTGGGCTCTTTCCTTCTAGAGGCTCTAAGGGAGAATCCACTTTCTTGTTTTTTCTAGCTCCCAGAGGCTGCTGGCTTTCCTTGGCTCTTGGCCCCCTTCTATCTGCAAAGTCAGCAATGGCCACTTGAGTCTTTCTTACATGCTGTCACTCTGACACTGACTCTTCTGCCTACCTCTTCCACATTTAAAGGACCTTTGTCATTATATCAGGCTTACTAGAGTAATCTAGGATAATCTCTTCATTTTAAAATCAGCTGATTAGTAACCTTAATTCCATCTGTAACCTTAATTCCCCCTTGTCATGCAACGTAATGTAGTCACAGATTTTTGGGGATTAGGACATGGACATCTTGGTGCAGGGGGCGGTCATTCTGCCTACCAAAGATGTGTCATGTTGGTGGGCACAAAACTGGGGAGGGTCTGTGCGTAGTGCCTTTTTAAATATGCAGTAGTTTCTGGGAAGTTACAAGTTTAAACTGATCCCCGAATGTGGAGATTAAATAACAAAAGATAGAGGGATATAGACTTCCAGCTAGTATTATAAGGCTATATTGAAGAGAAGGTTCACATCCTTCAATACAATGATTACACTTTAGAAATCCAGTCGAACTGTGACAGTAGTAAAGATTCGTGAAGAAAATATTCAGCAGAGTGCTACTGGAAATAGACAGGATGTCCAACAGCAGGAGGTTATTTAAAAGTATCATGACACCATTCATATGACTGCTTATTATACATTCATAAGGTGCCATTTTTGGGAAAGAAGTTCTGAGTGAATCCATTTTAACTCTCTCCATGTTTCTCTCTAGTTTCTCTTGCCTTGATCCAGTATTCATTAACTTAACTACTAAATGCTAGTCTCTGTATTAGGTGATAGAATACAGTACTAAACATTCTAGATCAAGTTTTTATGGAGCTTACAGTTAAACACTAAAGATAGACACTGCACAGGTAACCATAAGTATGATGAATATTTCAAAAGAGGTGGTGAGAGATACTTGAGGAGAAAACAGGATGGACATCTGTCTACCTTGCAGCCTCCCAAAACATAGAGACCTTATCTGCTGGCTAAGCCCAACTACCCTAACCTTACTAGGACTTAAATCACCACTGCCTGCAGGTAGTACATTAGCAGAGTTTGGTGCTTTAGAATCTACAACAATCCTAAAGGCATCACTTTTCTCTACTTTGTTCTTCATTCTATTGATACTTTATGACCCCTGACCACTTCCTTTCTAATTTTTCACCTGTTTTCAATAAATGTTATCTCATTGTACTTTATATAGCCTACGGTCTACTTTAAAATACTTCTGGAACAGGATGGGATAAACCAATCAATATTTCAAAATAATAAGGACCCACACCCACCAGATTAATGTGTTATTGGCAAATGGGCTGAAGACCATCAGTATATGACCCTGAGCAATTCGTCCTTTGTTCTTCACCCTTTGCTTCTCCTTCCATCTGTTTCCAAAGCAGACAGGCACCCAGTTCTTTGTCTGGGATGTGGAAGTTTGCCCTACAAATCTTCCCCTAGGTCCTTGCCTTCTCCATGATTTTTTCTTTCAGAGGAATGCCTAAATATGGACTTCTCTTCCTCTTCTTCAGAGTGACTGAGATTAGATTTGCCTACTTTTCTTGTATATTTCAGGTAGTCTCTAAACATCACAATGCTTGCCATAGCATGAGTTCTAAATGAAGGTCAGCCTATTTTCCTTCACTTTGTTGAGGCATGCAGAGGAGACACTTCCATGGGACCAGTGGGTGAAATGGTTACCATGAACCCCAGCGGCTGCAGCAACTGCAGAATCCTGGGGTTTGTTTTGACAAGATCTACAGATTCCATCGTTATTTACTCTCTCATATGGGAGATCCCTTGGACTATACCACCTCCAAAGATCTATCCAACTCTCCTCTCCTACATCTGAAAAAACTTTTAATGACACAGAAATATGTTTACCACATAATATTTCATTAAAGAAAGAGAACTACAAACCACATAGAGCCCAATTTTCAGCAGGGGCATCTTTGCCCAAAACCTCCTTAAAATTAATTCATAGGAACCTTTTCCTGCATTTCCCCATACTATATACCATGATGATTGAAACCCAAATCTCAAAACCTCTTTAAATTTCCCCCAAAGCATTCATCCACGCAAGAAAACATTGGAGAAGTAGGAAGAAGGCACACGATGCAAACCATTTTTGGTCAAATTCAGGATATTTTGGTCAGATCCTAAGAGCAATGGAAAATCACTGAAATATTTCACTCATGATGATATTTGATATGTATTTTGGAAATATCACTCTGGTTACATGTGAAGATATGCTTTTGAGAACCAGAATGGGATAACATAGGAGGTTAATGTTATAGTCCAGGTAGACTATGATGGTGGCTTAGACGAGGGTAGTAGTAATAGCAAAGGAAAGAAAGAAATTTAACATCTTAAGACAATAACATTGGCAGAGGTTGATGATGGATGGGGGGATGAGGAATGAGGGAGTAAGAGGTGTCTAGGATGACTGCCAAGTTTCTAGCTTGGTAACTATATTGATTGTGTGCAAGTGCCTTCACAAATCCTTTAAGGGACTCAGGAAAACAAAGCCTTTACAACTAATTGGATCTATTATTCCTGCAGCAGAGTAAGGATTCTAATTAGGTTTTTCTGTCTTTACATATATGTACACAATAAAATCCCAATTATTCGAAGTATGTGTATATATGTTCATTTGTATATATGAGTACTCATACATATATGTACATAATACAAATGTATATGTATGTATATGTACATATATACATACATGGAAAGAGTTTAAATAGGATTATGACAATATGATGACAGTAGTGACAAAGAACGTTGAGGTTTTAAGTCATTATATTTTCTTCTTTTATTTATATTTTTTATTTATTTTCCAGAATTTCTATATTGAGTAGAAATTATTTTTAGAATCAGAAAAACAACAAAATATGTAATTTATCTTTTTTTTTTTTTTTTTTTTTTGCGGTACCCGGGCCTCTCATTGTTTGGGCCTCCCCCGTTGCGGAGCACAGGCTCCGGACGCGCAGGCCCAGCGGCCATGGCTCACGGGCCCAGCCGCTCCGCGGCATGTGGGATCCTCCCGGACCGGGGCACGAACCCGAGTCCCCTGCATCGGCAGGCGGACTCTCAACCACTGAGCCACCAGGGAAGCCCCTGTAATTTATCTTTTAAAGTTATTCTTTAAAAGGAAATGGCTTCTCTATGGCCATCTGCCCACATTCTTGTACTTCACCTCTTGGTGATTATAGCATATTTGTACATGTCAAAGATTTTCAGTTATAGTAAAATTTATCAAAGATGTAACACTTCTGCATTAGTCTTTGTTACCACTGTAACAAATTGCCAGAAATGTAGCAGCTTAAACAGTACACATTTATAATCTTACAGTTCTAGAGGTCTCACTGGGTATGTGCAAAGCTGTGTTCCTTTCTGGAACACAGAAATACATTTACTTGCCTTTTCCAGATTTTAGAGGCCACTTGCATTCCTTGGATCATAGCCTCTTTCTTTCATCTTCAAAGCTAGCAAAAGAACATTTCTCTGATTCTTCATCTATTGTCACAACTCTCTCTGATCCAGCCAGAAAGGTTTCTGCTTTAAGGACTCGTGATTAGATTGGATCCACCTAGATAATCAGGATAATCTCCCCATCTCAAGGTCCTCAATCCTAAGTATATCTGCAATGTCCCTTTTGCCATGTTAAGTAGTATATTCACAAATTCTGGATATAGGGATGTGGACATCTTTGGACAACTAGTATTCTCCCTACCACAACTTTAAAGGAATAAACCATTTCTGATAACATACTTCTTGACTTAACTGTTTCTCAGTTGCTATGTAATTATTGAACATAGGATTTGTAAAGATGTATGTAAATAGCACTGCATGCAATGAGGAAAGATTTCTTCTAATCCTAATTGCCCAAATCCCAGTGTTTAGCTGCCAACCATATTTCTTCCTCCTAATGTATTCACTGATTGAGGTCTTTATCCTCTGAGAATGGCATTTTTTGACTAACCATCTCAGATAACTCAAGGCTCTGAGTTTGACTGCTTGGGAAAATTTCTTTTCCATTTTGGATTTTCCTAAATTAGAAAAGATCATCATATGATGCCAGAAACCACCAAATGTAGGAGAATTCAAAGTGTAAGAGAAATTTGAGACTCAAGTCTCTCGTACGCCAGAAAAGAGAGCTTTAATAAACAAACAAAACAAACAAATAAATAAAATCAGTGTATCCTGAATTGAAGTTGGAAGTTGCCTCAACATTTATCTGAGGGAGGTTGGAAGGGCTTCCAGGCTCTTTCCTGTGTAATCCTTTATAAGTGGGTTAAAATGAACCTTTCAGAGGTGAAGAGCTAGACCATTAAAAACCACTTCCTCCGGTAGGATCTTATTTTCAATCCAATTGCAATAATTTTATCAGCGTGCCAATGAACACAGGTGCTGCCAGAGTCCATGTCTCTGCTGTACTTTTCTGTGTCACAGACAGATTTCCCTGTAACTAATCCCACACTGGCCAGTACCCCTCTTTTACGGTTTTAGCATTTTTCAATATGAATTTAGAAAAATCAAAACTTGCTCTCACTCCCTCATTTTCCCATTTGTAAAATGGTGTGACCATTTCCTGCTCTCTGACATAATCTGCTCTGTCTAAAAGCCAGGCTCTTAATGAGGTAGCTGGCTCAGTCTCCCCCATAATCAGAGTGTGAGGAAAGCTTGCTGACAAACTAGCATTTCAATCTGATGGTTAATTCTTTCAGGGAAGCTGTAGCCGTGCAGTAGGGAGAACCATCTACCCCATTAATGAGTCAAGCAGAGAAGGTCAGATTTTCTAGCCCCTGAGTAATATTAAAGCCATTTCCAGTTAAGTGTGCTTTTCACTGATGTGTCTTATCTAATTTCCTTGAAAATCCATGATTTATAGTGGAAATGGTGGTACCTTCTTCCTCCATCTCCTTCTCAAAATGATTCCCCCATGCAGATGTTTAATTCTGAAAGGCAGCTGCTGCCAGCAGCCCAAGAAACAGAGCCATATGGAATATTGAGAAATAAGAAGAACTGGAAGAGTGCCAAGCATCTTGACTTGTTGCTTTACTTCATGTTTTACCACCCCAGATGTTGGTTTCATTCTGAGTCAGACCTTGGTAAGTAAGCTCCAATTACAGACAGATGATTATTTTCCTAATATGACAGGCTAACCAGGCAGACCAAAAATAAGCTGCTGAAATGTACCAGGGTTATATGCAAAGTCTTAGCTTCTAGCCAAAAAATAAATTTCAACTATACAAGTTTCCATGCTCCTCCAATTTCCTCTTCCATCAAGCCTGCTACTCTTGCAGATTTCAATGCGGTGGTGAATAGTTACATCTTAATCTCATTGTTTGAGCCAAAAATCTAGTAGTCATCATTATTTCTCTTTTTCTCATTCCCTATACAAAATTCATCAGCAAATCCTTCTGGTTATACCTAAAAATATATCCCAAATCCAGCCTGTTTACAAAAACAATAAGAAATGGAAATCATTGATAAATTCAGCTGTGCCTTTCTCCTATGGTTCAGAGCTGATGATATAAAAAGTTGTTATTCCCTGATAGTTAATGGGGATAAAGAGAGCTCAAAATAATAGAAGTCAGATGATGATATTTATCCATCATAAGCAAGGTAGACACAATTATTTAAATGAGAGGCATCCAGGGTAACCTAACACAGAGGTGTATGGAATGTAGAATTCTAGGAGCAAAAGAGATGGTAGCCAAGAAGTTTATAGTTTAATTTATACATTCAAAATAAAAGAAAAGGGGAAGATTAGGAAGCTGAAAGCAGTCACCTCAATAAAAACTCATGATCCATTGTCCAAATTCTAGACGTGAGCCCCTTTTTAGACCCAGAACCCACTGGGTGAAGAAGAGGATTGGTCCTTGGAAGAAGGACTGTGTAACACCACAGTAATGACTATGATTTACCAAATTCTTCCCCAAAGGAATCAATGACCATTTACTTTGCTAATTGTGTATGCTATGGACTGAATGTTAGTGTTTGCCCGCCATTAATATACTGATACCCTATCCCCCAATGTGATGGTATTAGGAGATGGGAAGGTAATTAGAATTAGATGATATCATAAAATTGGAGCCGTCATGAGTGGTATTAGTGCCCTATGAGGGTCACCAGGCAGCTTGTTCCTTCCTTCTGCTACCAGGTGAAGAGACAGTGAAAAGGTGTCCATGTGTAACCTGGAGGAGGGCTCTCACCAGAACTGGATCACACTGGCACCCTCATCTCAGACTTCCAGCCTCCAAAACTGTAAAAAACAAATTTCTTTGTGTATAAGCCACCCAGTTTACGGTATTTTGCTATAGCAGCCCAAACTAAGATAATACATTAGTGAAAGAAAATGTTCAATACAGGTTCAACAGGTATCAAGTTGACATTTATACCTGGGGACTCAAAGTGTCATTATAGCCCTCCTGTGAGAGTGGGTTTTGTGGAGTAAGGAAGTAAATGGAGTCTTGGGTGGGGACAGCTCACGGTGGGTACAGTAGATCCATAAACCCTTCCAGTGGTCATTTCCCAAGTCCCTGAATGTAAAATGGCGTACTTGGTAGTTGACGGCTTGCTGTAATTTTCCCCTAGCCAGTAGGGTGAGAGCTATCATGAGGAAAGGCTAATTGGAAGCCTCTGAAACTACCCGCCACCACACATCCCCCACCAAGATAGTTAAGTTGAAAACAGTGCATATGGGGTGAATGGAAGAAATTAAGGCCACTCTTAATGGCCCGTAGATGACCCGGGTGGTGACCACATCAAATACCCTTTTACTTCACCAGTGTGACCTACATAAGAAACACCCTGGAGGATGACAGCAGACAATGTCAAATTCGCCCAAGTTACAACCTCAGTTGCTGCTGCTGTATCAGCTGTGGTGTCTAGTAGAGCAAATCGGCATGGCTTCCGGTAGCTGGTATATGATCTCTGATTCGGCAAATGAGATATTTTCGATCCCAATCAGAAGGGAGGGCCTAAAGAAGTTTGCATTCATGTGAGATTTACAAAAGTATACGCCTACAGTCTCACCTTAGCCTGTTAATTCTTTTGCCCTCCGCACAATATAACTCTCAGGGATCTATACTATTTGGACATCCAGCAGCAAATTACATTGGTCCATATATCTATGACATCACATTAATCAAACTGAATGAGTAAGAATTGGCAAAATGTTGAAGGCCTTAGTAAGATACATATGCTCCAGATGGTAGGGGATAAACCTGATAAAGTTACAGTCCTGTCACATCCGTTACCTTTTTAGGGGTTCATTAATAAGGGACATACCAGTACTTGACCATCCAAAGTAAAAGACCCATTTTTGCATTTAAAGACTCTCATTACTGGTTGACTTCTTTAGGTTCTGGAGCCAGTGTATTTCACTCTTAGGAATACTCCTCTGATCATTTTTGAGAGGTGCAGATGGCTGCCAGCTTTAGGGTCCAGGCCACGAAAGGCTTCTGATGTAGGTCCTGGCTGTGTGGTAAGTAACCCTGCTGCTCTGCTTATGCAGCTTGGTAGATCCAGTGGCATTTGAGGCAACTATGGTAGAAAATGCCCTTTGATATCATGACAAGCCCCAGTAGCAGAATCACAACACAAAACCTGAGTGTTTGGAGAAAGGTTATGCCAGGGTCTTGCTCTTTGAAAAATAGCTTTCGGCACGTTAGCCAGTCATAGGGGAAGCAGAGCAATGTCATGAGACGTAAGTGACTCATGCAGCCAGATTAACTATCGTGAGCTGGTTTCTCTCAGATCCACCAAGTCATACATTTGGGTGGGCCCAACAGTGATTCATCATAAGATGGAAGAAACACATTTGAAAACTGGTGTGAACAAGGCCAGAGGGCAGAAGTTGGCTGCATAGGCAGGTATTAAAAATCCCTATGACATTTACCACTGGAGCACTCTCTATCCCTCTCCTCACATGGCTGCATAGGAGTCCTTACGTACGAACAGCTAAGAAAGGGGCAGGGGGCGGGGGGCGGAATCCATGTAAGGCTGATTCATGGATAGGTTAGCTGCATATGTTGGTACGAGCCAAAAATGAATTGCTGCTGCACTATTGCCCTACTATGGTATGTTGCTAAAAGATATTGGTCAGAAGAAATCCTCCCAACAGGGGCAAGGCTTCAAAGAGTGAGCATGGTCATCCACTTTATATACAGATAGAAAAGTACCCTGATATAATAATATACATTAACTCATTGACAGTGGTGAATGGCTTGGTTTGTTAATTTGGGAACAGGATAGAGAAAGATTGTAACAAGAAAATCTGAAAAGAGGCATGCGAATATACCTATGGAAATAGGCACAAAGGTGAAAACCTTCCTATTGCATGTGAATGACCACCAGATTTTATCCACTATAGAAGAGAGTGAGTCAGACAGAATGATTTAGCCAGTTGGTTTTCACCTATATCCATTACCAGCTGCTTCAGTACCTATACCATAGGTATGTTAATGCAGTCACTTTGGTGGCAGGAATGTAGGCTACACTTGCAACTCCCACTCACAAAGGCCGATCTAGCTTCTGCCACTGCTGAATGTCCAACCTGCCAAAAACAAAGACTAATGCTGTATCCCTGATACAGCATTATCCCTCAAGAAGCCAGTCACCAGTGGCAAGTTTATAGCATTGAGTCTCTTTCATTCTGGAGGAATCACTTGAAGAGTCAGCGTTTCATCTTGACTAAAATTGACATATATTCTGGGTATAGAGTTACCTTTTCTGTCCACAGGGTCTTAGCTAGCTAGCTTATCTGAGGACTTACAGAGTTTTGATTCACTGACGCAAGATCCTGTATAACACAGCATCTGCCTAAGGGTCCTGCTTTACAGCAAAAGAAGTATGTCAGTGGGCATATAACTATGGTAGCACTAATCCTATCATGTATATCAGCCCTCAGAAGCTGCCAGTATGACAGAGAAGTCAAATGGCCTTTTGAAGACACAGTTGAAGTGCCACCTTGGTTATGATGCCCTGTGATGCCCAGCCATCAGAACAGAATGTATGCCCTGAATCAGCTGCCATTATAAAGTACTGTGTCCTCAGTATGTGAAATTCACAGGTCCAGGAACCAAGAGATGGAAGTAATAGGACTACTTAGCGTTATTCCCAGTGACCTACTTGGAAATTTTTGATATTTTTCCCCACGATTCTAAGCTTTGTATCTCGGCTCCTAGTCTCAGGAGGAAATACTTTTATCAGGAGACACAGAAAGAGACAAGTTAAACGTTAAGCTATGTGTGCCACCAGATTATTTCAGGTTCCTCATGCAGAGAGACAAATAAGCAAGGGAGAGTTAACATCCTGTCAGGGCAATTGACCCTAATCATAAGGATGAGGTAGGTGATCTGTTTCACGGTTGGGGGAAGGGAAGAACACCTGGACAGCCAGGTGATTCATGGGAGCATCTCTTTTTACTCCTTGCCCAATTTGATCGGTAAAGAGACAACTGCAGCAAACGTGTCCTGAACAGGCAAGGTTGACTAGGGGCTCCGACCTTTCAGAGATGACTATTTGAGTCATTTTATCAAATAATCAACCCAGACCTGCAGAGATGACAGCTGAGGGTGGGGAGAATCTAAATTGAGCAATATAGGACAAAAAATGAGTATGAATTGCATCCTGAGATGAGTATCAGTGGCAGAAGGCTGTATAGTTCATGCCATTCAACTTCTTCCCTTTAGTTCCCCAGGAACTGAAACCAACCAGAATCCTGGAAATGTTGTTCCCTGATGGGATGAAAATTTTATATGAAGCAAGCAGATCTGAGTATCACAATAAGTGGATGCTAATAACTCTTGTTGGTTGCCATCTCAGACCCCCTGAAACACTCCTTCCACAGCTGCCAAGGCTGTTGGCAACCAAGGGCCCATAGATTAGTCCCTTCCTGGAAACTGGCCTCAGGTGATGGTAGTGGCATTTACCTCCTCCCCAGGAGCCAGCTACATCCAATAATTGGTCGATGTCAAGGTATAAAGGCCCAGTCCTCTTGGCTCAATTTAGGCCCATTCTGCAAGGTCTCAGAGTTCCAGAGCTCACTGTGGAGCAGGCTGAGGGCTGTGCTGTACCTGCATTGCACTTCCACATTTCCTCTGCCTAAGTGCTTCCCTCAGTACCTCACTCTTATTGTTCCCAAGAGCACCCACCACTAAACAGTTTACAAGTGAAACCCTGAGTCACGGTCTGTTTCCTAGGGCACCTAACTTAAATACATTTTATTACATTGTTAGTTAGTTGCTCCATACCCAAATTAAAGAGGTGATGAAAGCACAGGATCTGTACTCATAAGGACACAGCTTGGACAATGGTCTGGGTCTCATGTTTTAAGAGTATCTGACAAATTCGAGTGCACGGGTTGATGAAATATCTAGAAAAGTATCAGATAACGGTAGTTCAGGAGTTGAGAGTTTTAATAGTACATTAGAACTAGTTAGATCAAACTAGCAATCTTCAGATACTTGAAAGACTAACATATGATAGAAGAATTAGGGATTTTTTATGACACTCCAGAACATGGATCCAAGATCAATGAATAAAAATTACAGAGTGGGTTTCAACTCAATATGAAAAAGACTATAGTGTCTAATAATTAAAAGCTTCCCAACAAATGAATGAGCTGCTTTGAAAGAGAATGAGTTCCTTGAACTGAAGGTAAGTAAAGAGAAGCTGCATGATCACCTTCATGGATGTTATCAGTGTAATTTTTACATCATAAACTAAACGAACTTTGAGGCATATATTAGTTTTCTATTGCTCTGTAATAAGTTACCAGAAAAGTAGCAGCTTAAATCAACACAAATTTATTATCTCACAGTTTTCATGGGTCAGGAGTCTGGGTATGAGTTAGGTAGGTCTCACCAGGTTGAAAGAATGGAGTCAACTAGTTCTGGGGTCTTATCTGATGCCTGGGGTTCTCTTCCAAATGCATTCAGGCTATTAACAGAATTCAGTTCCTTGCAGTTCTTGGACTACGTTCTCATTTTCTGGCTGGTTATTGGCCAGGAGTGACTCTAAGTTATTACAGGCTACTCTTAAGTCCCTGCCCTGTGACTCACTTTAGGCCCTCTCACATTCTCATGCTTCATATTCCCTTTCAGGAAGGGCCTAGGACCTTTTAAGGCTAACTTGATTAGGTCAATCCCATCCATATCATTTCATTTTTGGTTATCTCAAAGCCAACTAATTCATAACCTCATCATGGGAATGATATCCCATTATGTTTACAGTTTCTGTCCACACTCAGGGGAGAGAATTACACAAGGCATGTATACCAGGAGGGCTGGAATCCTGGGGGCCATCTCAGAATTCTGTCTACTCCAATGTGCTTTCTAGCTACAAAGTCCAGATTTCAAGTCACATGACCATCCACAGATTCTCACTAAATTAAAGGTCTTCTGGGTTAACAAAGTGTGCCTCCTGGGGCTGCTTCTATAGTCTGGCATTAGCCTCAGTACTGACTGAGACAACCTGACCATCTCCAGATGAGTGATGCTTCAGAGGTTCCTGGGGAGGCTGGAGTGGGGTCTGAATCTGTAAAGCAACATCCATAGCTCTCCAAACTTCCATAACTGCCTCAGAAACATCACTGATCTGGAGACAACTTAGAATCACCAAAATATAGAATTTGGTGCTTAGATTTCTGAGCACCAAAATGAACAGTTACTGAGCACCCAGAAGTATCTGGCACTAGTAGACACACATTTCTGGGAACAGACCAGAAATTTTCAGTGGTGAGACACAAAAAGGTCCAATTCTCATTTTTTTCTTTCTCTCAGTTCTCAGCTTTTCATCTGGACACTAAGAGGGTTAGGATTTTGTGCAGAATTATATCAGTAGCTCAACTGAGACCCCCCTGAAGAGAGGAAGGACAGAGTTAATGGGCAGGAGTTTGGAGATGGAAAGCCATACATGCTAAGAATCTGGCTGAAAACACCTCCAGGCCCTGAAGGAGCTGTTGCAGGGACAATTATCTGTCACCCACAATGGGCCAGCCTAATCTATTCTCATTGTGTGTGGCTGCTACCTCCTGTGACTATGCCCCTCCAAATCAAACTGAAAAAATCCTCATTTGGCTTCACCAAGGTGAGGAACTGGGAGAAATGCTGGCCCTCCTGACATTTTGGCTTCCAGTTCCTGTATCATTGGCCCTGAGAGAACTGAGCTGAGCAAAGAGATCTTTATCTTTGCTCAGTGAGCTGCTCTTTTCATGCTTGAGCAGGAAACAAACAACCTTTTTAAGGAAGAGTATACTGTTGGGCAGACCCAAAACAATGAGCTATGCTTTGTTTAGAAATTCTAAGGATATACCCGTCACATAGAATTACGACCAGATGAACACTGATCTACTCTAATATTCAACAGAATCACAGTGTGTTATTTTCTCAGATAAGCAATGAACATATTTGAGCTATGCTTTTTGATCTTGCCTTGAAACTTACACCCACAGAATTTGAAATATACTCTACACTTACTTCTTTTTTATTCTTTGGGCATGTATGTTTGTGTGTAAAAGTCTGCATGTATGTGATTGTTCTGATAAAAAAATCATTATAGAAAATACAGAAAAGATTAAAGAAAAACTAATAAAAGTTACCCATGCTTTCTCCGTTTAGAGATAACCATTCTTAATGTTTTGTTATATCCATCACATCGTTGAGATATTTCATATGTGTCATGCATGCTGTTTGGTAGACTGATTTTTTTTAATGTAAAAGTATCATGCATGAGAATGACAGACAGCAGGGACCATAAACTCCCAAAACCTCAAAGCAGCTACTCTTGTTATTACTATTAGCCTTTAGCTTTATGCTTCTTTGTAGAATCCCATCTTCAGGGAATTTGACCACATCTGATAGGCAACAAGGGGCTATGTCAGTCCCTTTGGTTTAGGATTAGACTAACAGACTTGTTGTTCCCTTTCTCCTGGACCCCTACACTCACCATGTACTTTTTTTTTTTTTTTCCTACCATGTACTTTTAAGAGAGAGAATCTAGAGAGACAAGAGTTCCAAGAGCAAGTGTGAAAATTCAAAGAAGCCTTCTATGTAGACACTAGAATTGCTGCCTCTTTCTTTGGCCATACCCAAAACTTCAGCCTCCAGCAGAATGGTCAGTGGGCTAGTAGCGGCCTTGTCCTATGGGTAGAGAAGAATCTTTGTACACATACCCCTTTCACCACAAGAGTCGACACATGCCATTTTAGGTGAGCATTTTCTCAATTAATGAATGTTTGAAGGCTTGCTTTTTCAGGGTACAGTGTCCCACTGTTTGGATGTACCACAATTTAATCTACTGTGTTGGAGTGTTTCCACTTTTTGTTTCTTTATAGATAAGGCTATGATAAATGTCTATGTACATTAGTCTTTAAAAATGTTTCCCTCATCATTTCAGAAGATGATCTAACAATTTTGTTGCATTCTGACAACTGACAACAAATTTTTTTCTTATGTAAACTGTTAAAAATACAATGCATTGTTCTAAATGACCTAAACAGAATTGTTTCTGGTGTTAAGAGTAGAGAAAATTTAAAATGGAAAGAGTACATAGAGAACTAATGTTTGGGAACCTCTTGGTACCAATCATAAACAAGCCTTTTACAGAGAAGATATTAACTACTAACTATTCAAAGTTGTTGGAAAAAAAGAAGCTTTTATGCTTTGGGCTTAAATATATGTGTATATATATATATATATATACTCAAACCAGTAAATTGATTATCAGTTAAAATGAACATAAATAATGGATACCAAATGAGAATAGGTCAGTGACATTAGTAGGTCAGTAAGATACCCTTTATTATCCATTCAAACTTTTTGTAATCATTAAATAATTTTAAGTACTTAGTTGCTTTGACTCCCTAAAAAGTACCAATGGTTAAAATAGAGAAACCTGTACTTTCCTCTTTTTGGTGATCTTCCTTTGCTCCTTTTCAGAGTTCAGCATCATTCTTCGGTGTCCTAAGTAAAGAGTTTAGAAACTCAAAGTCTTCACCCCTTCCCAAGTGGAAATAGATACTGATTACACTTGGGGGAAGGGGGAAGGAGACTATGTACCAATGACAAAACAGGAGTAAGAAAAGGCATATATAGCCTCAGAAGAATGTTCCAACCAATCAAAAGCTAGATTTATATACTTAATAATGTAGTAGGAATCCTAAGTTTTCTGTCTATCTATGGTTCATCTGTTTATCTATCCACCTATCCATTCACCTACCCATCCAAGCATATATCCCTTGCCTATATCCCAAAGAATTTGAAGTGGTTCACTTGCCGGCTGTTACAGAAACTGTCTTGGTGAGAATTCATGAATACCAATCTTTCTACTAGAGCACTGATCCTGACCAATATTTTTGAATCCAGTTCGAGAATAACAATGACAGTCTCATGTAATCCTTCTATTTTTAAAGTAAGTTATCTTTAAAAATACTGTTTGAAGAGAAGAGGGAGGAAGGTAGTGAAGAATACCTTCTACTTCCTCTCACACTATGAACATTTACTTTTGACTCCCATATCTCAGATTTTCTTTTTTTCAGCAGACGAGATGCTGAGTATTTTGCTCCTCTCTAGTTCATCTTAAGGATCATGCATTAAGAAGTATTGGAAGGGTAGGGTCTAGTGTAAAGCACTGAATCATCAGCATTATTGCTTAAGGGCATAAGGTGTTTGAGGCACTCATTTCTTGTGCCTGTATTTTCCCATCTTTAGAATAAGATGAATATGTCTTACCTTCCTTTAGAGTGTACCCATCCTGAGTCACTTGCTAGCATCAGTAAATTGCCTCTCAAGAAAGGGGTGTTTAGAAGAGTTATCCTAATTTTTAAAGGCCAAATGAAAAATGGATTGGCTGAACTAAAAGAATAAATTTTTATGGCATCAGGAATAGCAAAAGGGCAGCACAGGGGCAGAGAGTTTTGGGAGGATTCTAGAAAGTAGAAACAGTTGAACCTTGGAGAAGAGAGTTCTGGCTCTAAGACTTCTCCAAGGCAGCCTTTTCTCTGGACTCTTCTCCCCATCTGGGCAAGACACGCTACAGCTAGCCCCTCTTTTGATTTCGCTCCTCAGGCCTAGTTTCTACAGGAAACCAGTCAAAATATATTCAAGCTACAGTGTGAATGTCACCCTAAGGAGAAACTTTGGAAATAGACTTGCCTGTTTCTTAAACAGGTGGGTAAATTACACTCTCAAGAGCACGTCAAATAACCTCTCAGGGCTATTGGGAGTGGGAGAGCAGAGCAGGAGGTGGTTTCATATATAGGTATATCTATAGCCAAACACTGGAAATAGAAAATACATATCCAAGTGATTATTAGTATGGTTAAACCTCATCATAACAGACTCCACAGACATGAAATTTCCTTAAAATAAGCATTCCTTGCTAGCTCTTCCCTTCCTGCAGCTTTTCAATATTACACCCACAGTGCTATAGGGTACTGTCTAAAAATACTGCAGCATATGTTTATGTAAAAATACTGCACCGTGAAGATAATAAGGGAGGACTCCCTTGAAAAGCACCATGGGATAGTGAAAAGAGAGCTGGGCTCAAAACTGAGAGATTTTGGCTTCTACTTTTGATTCTACTTGTGAGTAAGTCTGAAGATGTGACCAAGTCAAATGACTTTCTAAGCCTTGATTTTTTTTTGTCAATAAGAATTTTTTGAACAGCATGCTATCTAAAGCTCTTCTAGCTCTACTGTCATATGAGTCTATGATAGGTGATAGTGAAGGTTCTTTCTGGCACTATGATACATGAAGTCTTCCTTATATTTTCTATTTTATAAATTCCTTTCTTAAAATTATTAAATTAGAAAGTCACTTATTGGGGACATCCAAAAATAGCACCGGAGTAAATGCATAAAAATAAGCAAACACATCCATTTATATTTCTTGAAATATCAATTTAAACTTTAAATTGAAGAAAGCTTTTTTTCATTTAAATGGAAGACAAATCTCGGGCAAGAAGACACCTCCAACTATGAAAGGGCAGATAGAAGAACACTATTGAGACAAAGAAAGTAGCCTTAGGGAAATTTTTTTCCAATTATCAATTTATTAAAACCCAGTGGTCTCAAAAAGGTGCAATTTTATCCCAGAGAACATTTGGCAATATTTGGAGACATTTTTGGTTGTCACAACTGGTGAGAACTATTGGCATCTAGTGGGTAGAGGCCAGGGTTGTTGCTAATCATCCTACAAGGCACAGAACAGCCCCCTATAACATATTATCCAGGCTAAAATGTCAATACTGCCAAGGCTGACAAACCCTGATATGATGTTCTCAAGACTACTAACCGTATTATACCAAGCTTGAAATACTCAAGCTGACATTGAGAGCAGTAGCTTCACCACAAAATGTTTATTTTAGTTTTGCCTAGAGAGAAACCACCCTCTCAGATGAAATCCTCTAAAGGAATTAGGCAAAAATATTACTTTTGTGAATGCAGGCATTTATTCCTGTATTCTGAGTTATAATCCAGCAAACTCAGCTATTTTGTATTTCCCATATCACTATTTCATAACTTGATTTCTAAATATTCCTTTTCAATCTCTAGCAAAAAAAGCACCAAATATTAGTTATAGTCATACTGAAAAATATTACAATCCAGGAACCTAGTCAGATTTTCAGGCACTCCTGAGCCCTATCAAATCAGAAGGTATTTGATCAGGCTGTGGTTTCAAGTACCCCATCTCCAAACTAGTTGTGTTCTCTGTGTCTGATAGACTTTTGTGATAGACATCAGTCTTCTCTATCTTTCAAATAAACACTGGTAGCTGACATTTACAAAGGAGAAAATGACTAGTCAACAATTAAAGGGAGTTTCTAAAATCTCCTGAAATAAAGACAGGGGACTATTTGACCAGAAATCAAATGTCTAATGTTACTCATTCCTCCTTTCAAACCTATTGTCCTCTATTAATTACAGTGTGAGGGCTTGTATGCAAAGATGGACACTATCAATTTATTACTTTCTTATACATGCATGCCACTTTCTCAACAGATGCAGTCTATTCCTTCACCCTCTTGAAATTTAGCTGGCCTGGGATTTCTTTGACTGGTAAAATACAGCAGAAATGATGTTGTGCCAGGCTGAGGCTGAATCTTTAGGAAGACTAGTGGTTTCTGCTTTCTCCCTCTTAGAACCCAGCCCCCATGCTCAGAGGATGCCCAAGCAGCTACACAGAGAAGTCCATGTGAACAAGAATCAAGGCTTCTAACCAACAGCCCTAGCTGACCTACCAGCTGACATCAAACAATTTGTTTACCATATGAGTAAGCCAGCTTATAAATGAATCTATCAGCATCATTTGGGCCAACTGACATAGCACAGAATAGAAGCAAACTGACCACAACCTAATCCTGTCCAATTACAAGCTCATGAGTAAATAATTGTTTTATTTTTACTTTTTTTGAGCATTATTGAGGTAAAATTTCCAAAAATTCCATATGTTAAAGGATGTTTTAATATATGTATACATTGTGAAATAATTACCACAACCAAGATAATTAACATATCATCACTTTATATAGTTATCTGTTTCCCCCCTGCCCCTTTGGTGAGAACATTTAAGATCTACTCTCTTACAGAAACTAAAAAAAAAAAAAAAAAAAAAAAAAAAAATCCCATTTAAAATTATATCCAAAAAAAAAAAAAGTCCTAGGAATAAACTTAACCAAGGAGGTGAAAGACCTATATGCTGAAAACTATAAAACATTGATAAAGGAAAGTGAAGAGGATTTAAAGAGATGGAAAGATATCCCATGCTCTTGGATGGGAAAAATTAATATTGTTAAAATGTTCATACTACCCAAAGCAATCTACAGATTTAATGTGATCCCTATCAAAATACCCATGACATCTGTCACAGAACTAGAACAAATAATCCTAAAATTTATATGTAACCACAAAAGACCTAGAACTGCCAAAGCAATCCTGAGGAAAAAGAACAAAATTGGAGGAGTACCCCTTCCAGATTTCAAAGTATACTACAAAGCCACAGTAATCAAAACAGCATGGTATTGGCACAAAAACAGACATACAGATCAATGGAACAGAATAGAGAGCCCAGATATAAACCCACACACCTACAGTAAATTAATCTATAACAAAGGAGGCAAGAATATACAGTGAGGAAAAACAGTCTCTTGAGCAAGTGGTGTTGAGAAAGCTGGCCAGCTACATGTAAATCAATGAAATTAGAACAGTCACTCACACCATATACAAAAATAAACTCAAAGTGGCTTAAAGACTTAAATATAAGACATGACACCATAAAACTTCTAGAAGAGAACATAAGCAAAACATTGTCGGATGTAAATCACAGCAATATTTTCTTAGATCTATCTTCTGAAGCAAGAGAAATAAAAGCAAAAAATAAACAAATGGTATCTAATCACACTTAAAAGATTCTACACAGCAAAGGAAACCGTCAACAAAACGAAGAAACAACTTATGGAATGGGAGAAAATATTTGCAAATGATGCAACCAACAAGGGGTCAATATCCAAAATATACAAACAGTTCCTACAACTCAATATCACAAAAACAAACAACATAATCAAAAAAAAAAAATGGGCAGAAGACCTAAATAGGCATTCCTCCAAAGAAGATATCCAGATGGCCAACAGGCACATGAAAAGATGCTCGACATTGCTAACTATTAGAGAAATGCAAATCAAAACCACAATGAGGTATCATCTCATACCAGTCAGAACAGCCATCATCAAAAAGTCTACAAATATTGAGAATAAATACTGGAGAGGGTGTGGAGAAAAGGAAACCATCCTACACTGTTGGTGGGAATGTAAAGGTGCAGCCACTAGGGAAAACAATATGGAGGTTCCTTAAAAAACTAAAAGTAGAGCTACCATATGATCCAGCAATACCACTCTATCTTTTTCATCTGAAAAAGATGAAAACACTAATTCAAATAGATACATGCACCCCCATGTTCATAGCAGCACTATTTACAATAGCCAAGACATAGAAACACCCAAATGCTCAACAACAGATGATTGGCTTAAGAAGAAGTTCATATACATATACAATGGAATATTACTCAGCCATAAAAAAGAACAAAAAATTGCCATTTGCAGCAACATGGATGGACCTAGACAATATTTGTTTTCTTGCTATTGAGTTACTTGAGAACCTTATATATTTTAGATATTAACCCCTCATCAGCTACATGGTATGCAAATATTTCCTCTTATTTTATCTGTTTTTCATTCTACATAACTAAGTTTTGGAATAGGTTTTATGCAGCAATCAAGTACCAAAACATACATCAAAGTCTGAATTAAAAAAAAAGATTCCTATTAATAACCCTTGTTAACATCATGTAAAGTATAATTTTATTTCTATGAATAGCAGCTGTCCTACGATTTATTATCTTTCTTATAAACTGGACTCTTTGGGAGCTTTGAGATGTTCAAATATATAAACAATGCCAATTTCATAATCTACTGATGAGATAAGTACATGGCTTCTGCTAGGAAGCACGTACATGTAGTTTTCGGTAGTATTCCAGGACCAAAATATTTCACACTCAGTTTTAGGTCCTTTCTGTGGTGGCATAGGCAAAACAAGGGCATGGCACTATGTGAATTTGGAAGGAATCCTTTACTTTACTTAACAAAGGAGTAAAGCTGAATGCACATCCTGTTGAAATGCACAACTAGAAAAAGGTTGGTGTCGGGATGTAACGTAAAGCCACTTAAATTTCTCTTGGTAGTAGGTAGTCATCATTGCTATTTTCTGCTACTTTTAATTTCGTGCTCACCACCCCTAAGCTAGTAAGCATTTAATCAGATGTCTCCAAATATCAGTCAATGCTTTATATTTTAAGCACAACTTAAGGAGCCTATGTTAGAGTGAAAGCACCAAGAAATTTGGGAAGTGTTTCCTTTTTTTGCTTTGTAAGAACATTCAGAACATTAATAATTTTTACAAATTCTAGTTGGTTGTCCTGATGTCCTTTAAAGTAGGATTTAAACTGGTAAAGTCTTACTTTATCAGGAACTAGAGTCAAATCTGACTGCTACAGATCTGACTGCTCTAATTTTTATCAAATGCAAACCAAGTCTAGAGACCAGAGGTCTTAGACTAGAGCAGCAGTCCCCAACCTTTTTGGCACCAGGGACCAGTTTAGTGGAAGACAATTTTTCCACGGCGGAGGAGGGGATGGTTCAGGCAGTAATGTGAGCGATGGGGAGCGGCAGATGAAGCTTTGCTTGCTCACCTCCTGCTCTGCGGACCAGTACCTAACAGGCCACGGACCAGTACTGGTCCAAGGCCTGGTCCACGGCCCGGGGGTTGGGGACCCCTGGCCTAGAGTCCTGTTTATCTACATCTGAAACTCCTACACTTCAGAAAAGATAAAATATTCAATGAAAATATCTGGAGTAGACTTTTAATATAAACATGGAAATTGCATTGTTTTTTGAATCACAGCTTCTTGAATATGGAAGGCACAGGGAAAATTACAAAGTAGGTGGCTTATGTCAGGAAAATGCATTCTACTTTCTAATGACAATGGCTGGAGCCACCGAAGTGTTGAGCAGCAACTATTTCTGTTGATTCCTTTGTGGCCTCTGTGTGTGACCTGGTAGTTATTTGAACAGATGAAAACAGATAAGTTTCAATTCCACCCAGCTGAAGGAAGGCATTCGCGAGGAATGTAACCAGACTTTTATTTCAGGGACAAGAACTTGGTGTTACATAATGCTTTGTGAAGTGTGGTTGCTACAATAGTTGGAGTTGTTTGAAGGGAAATGTAGTGACTTCCAAAGGCAACTGAGAGAGAAATCAGCAGAATGGATCACTGGCGTAGTTTGGACAAACGACAATTTCTGCTAAACCAGTCAGCTTGGAAGGGGGATTGCAATGAAATGGGTCATTTAAATGTACCTCATTCTACATGGACTAATCTCATTTTACATGCCTTCCATAGATTCGTTATGTGTACATCACTGGAATGTAATTAAACCACAAATAAGGTGGCCACTCAATGTCATTTTGGAAATTAAAATCATATACATTATAAATAACTGGAATAAATATTGTGCCTATTTGGTACTTGACAGAGCAGTTAGCCTATGACACTATGCACGTGTGCATTTGCATATCTGTGTATATTTTGTGAGAAAGCCAATTTCTCTTGTTTTTTGTTTTTATTGTAGTAAGAACATTTTACTGTAGCAAGTAACATGAGATCTACTCTTTTATCAATTTTCTCAGTAACAATAAATACAGTATTGTTAACTATAAGCTGATTGCTCTCTTTTTGAACATTAACTGGATATTTAATATTAAGGAATAACTTCAAGTATCATGGAGTCATGATTATATTATAATATATAATACAGTATATATAACAATATTATATTATTGTTAAAGGATCCTTATCTTTTAGAGATACTGAAGTATTTATAGATAAAAAATGATATCTTGGATCTACTTGAAAATAATTAAGGGCAGGGAGGAAGTGGGCAATGTTACACAGCAGGGCCAGAAATGATGGTGCAGACCAAATCTGGCATACCACGTGTTTTTTTTTTTTTTTTTTAATATTTATTTATTTGGCTGCATTGGGTCTTTTTTTTTTTTAACAGCTTTATTGGAGTGTAACTGCTTTACATCGTTGTGTTAGTTGCTGCTGTATAACAAAGTGAATCTAAGCTGATAGTTCTTTTAATTGTTTTTTTCACATCATCATAACAAGAAGAATACAGAAGTTCCATAAAATCAGGAAAACCACCTCTTCTATGGCTAAATTTGGCATATTACCATCTGGGTTGAGGCCATGAACACAACTGGTACTAACCAGGTATAGGAGGATCACGATGTTGGTGAGGAAAAGAGTGCAGTGCCCCACCTAGTGAGTGAGCGAATACTGCTGGGGACAGTGGAGTATGAACTCTAGGAGCGTGGACTCTGACCCGAGTTTAAGCCCCAGCCCTGTCACCTTAGGAGCTGCGTGCCCTTGTGCAACTTCACTTCTCTGGGCCGTTGTCTCCTTGTCTATCAAACAGATATATGATTAAATGAGAAGACACACGTGTGAAGAATATTAACATATAAATAATTAAAGCCTCTTCCCCTCCTTTACCCATCAAAGACAGTGTATGAGTCAAGACAGGTTAGGTTTTCTATGATACAAAACAACCTCCAACTCTCACGGAGCCCTTTTGTAAGTCCTCTGCAGACATGTGCTCTGCGGACAAGTTCCTGAGAAGCTGTCCCCCAGGTGTTAGCCCAACATCAGCTCCTTTGATCTTATGACACCTTGATATCAACACATGCTTCCACGATACCCAGCAGCAGAACACAAGGCTAGAGCGTCGAGCACCAGTGGTGATGTGAGGACAGAGGCAGAGATTGGAGGGACATGTGTGCTACCCAAGGAATGCTGAAGATTGCCCAGAGCCACCAGGAGCTGAAATGGCAAGGAAGGATACCCCTTAAAATCTTTAGTGGCAACATGGCTCTGCTGACATGTTAATTTCAGACTTGTGCCCTTTAGAACTGTGAGAGAATAGATGTCTGCTGTTGCAAGTCACATAGTTTGTGGTAAATGTGTTGCAGCAGCTTTAAGAAACTAATAGAGATTTGAAGGCCAGTATCTCTGGCAACCTCCCAATACTTCTCTCTTTCTGTCAAGATGGGTGTCACATCTCCAGATATCATGTCTATGTGCAAGAAAAAATAATAAAGAATGTCACAAATACCCTTTGTCCCTTTAATTAGGAAAGTTAAAATTCTCAATTAAGTGAATCTCTCTAGCAGGCTTCCCTTATTTCTTCCTTAGCTGGGTCAATAATAATGAGATGTTACGAGTTCAAACAAACTCTGAGAAAGTGAAGGAAACAATGCCTATGATTGGCTTAGATCTATCAGGCTTCCTTGCTTGGGAAAAGCATATTGCTGTCCCAAACAACATCTGTCTTCTACGAAGCAGGAGAGAAGAGGATAATGAATATTGGATAGGAATAAAGTGTCATCCAAATCAGTGTCAGCTATTATTACGGATCTAAAAACGGTGGGTCTTAAGTAAGATATTAGAAGAAGAATTTGGGGTTCAGGACTTCCCAAGTAGCATACCAGAGTACATTAGTTTGCCACACATGGGGTATAGGCTGTCGCTGCTCCCCCAGAGACCAGGGCTTGTTATCTCTAGCATCAAATACTTCATCTAATTACCCTAGTGGTACATTTAAATATAATCACGTTTTGTGTGTTGCATTGTGTAGAAAGGCTTGGGATCATTTTTAATTGCTAGAGGGTGGCAGGGACTTCATCTAAACTCTTGGGAAAATCATAACACAGTCTAGAGCATAAAGAAAGAAGATAAAAGGAATAGAAGAGTCAAAATACAAGAAGGAATAAAGTCCCCTGACCCTTTCATGCCTTCTGTGGTATATTTTCATACTCATAACTCTGATGAATTATGCCTCCAAGTATCCTAAGCCCTGCACATCCTCTTTTCACCTTGACTCTATGCCTGATAATGTGATTTGCTTTGGTCTTTGGGGCATCAAGAAACAAAGGCTTGGAAAGTGCTTGGGAATTGGGGTTCATATTCTTGGAATACTGTCACTACCATGTTAAGAAACTTTGGCTGGGGACATATAACTCAGCCAAGGGCCAGCACCAACCTTCAGATATGTGAGTGAGACCATCTCAGACCAGCAGTCACTGTTGAGCCACCAGGCGACTGTAGCCTAGACACAGGTGGCAGAAGAACCCCTCAGCTAAACCAGCCCAACTGCGGAACTGTGATCAAACATTTGGCTGCCGTTTTAGGAGACTAAGTGTGTGTAATAGATAGTACGAGGTCATTGATATTTCTCTCCAAACTCATCTCCTTCCATTTTCCCTTCCTTCATTCCATGTCTGCCTAAGGTCTTCTTGCTCTTCCCTGAACATGACAGGCTTATTTCTGCCTCAGGTCCTTTGATTGGGTGTTGCCTCCACCTGGGAAGCTTCAATTGCTTCACAGTTCACTTCCTCATTGCATTCAAGACTCTGAGCCACTACTATCTCCTCAGGGAGGCCTTTGTTCACCACCATTTCTGATATATAACAGACCAGTCCCTGTATGTCCCCTCTCCATTTCCTTTTTCTACTTTATTTTTTCTTGAGATCTTATTTTGAAAACATATGATGTATTTCTTGGATTACGAGGTTATTTTCTGTCTCCTCCACAAGAATGTAAACTCCAGGAGGACAAAACTCCAGGAGGACAAAAACAATACTGTATTTATAACAAGCTACCTTGTTAATAGCTCTATCAGCTGCGGCTAGACTAGTTCTGGCATGTGGTGGACACCTTACTAACGTCTTTTGAATGAATTAATAAATAAATTAAATGAAATTTATTAAGTGTGAATTTGGGCACAACCAGAGGGAATGAGAAGGTGATATTCAGAGCAAGGACTCATAGATTCCTTAATTGGAAATGTATTCCTAATAATTTTCATATAAGTGCAAATTTTACCCTTTGATTTTTTTAACTGACATATTGAATTTTAAACTCTTGCTTAGTGCAGAGCTCTTACAGTATAATACTTTTATTTAATTCTAATTAAATATTTAGTTATGTGTTTGCTATAATTTATACATAAAATTCTAAATAAAGGCTACTATTTTAAATGTACTTTTTTCTTCATGTGGTTATATACATGCTTCCTAACAAAATATCTCACTGCCATTATTTTATAACTTCTTGAATGTAAAATTTCCAAGTAATTATGAAATTATACTTTACTTGTGTTGTAAAAGCTTCATAATTCTCCGCAGTCCTCTCAGTCTTGTTCAACAAACATCTTTAATAATTATATATAATAATTCACTATTTCCGTATATGAAAGTCACATACCTGAAAATCCTTACTCTCCTGAAAGAACATGAAATGACAACCTGTGAGAACTCACTGTACATATCAAACCATCTGTGGGTTAAATCCCGTGCACTTCTACAAACATAGTCTCATTCACAGCTGTTTTATCTTTAATGTGAACAGCAGTCTAACAATTTTATTATCTAGATCTCTAATCCCTAGCAGACCCTAAACAGAAAACTGTAGTTGAAGAGAGTTTGGGGGGTCTTCTGGAAAAAGGCAGATTGGCAAATGCACCCTGCTCTGTCCTAGGTCCTTTAAATTGTTTGTGTCCATTCACACAAACTTATCCTTTGTTCTTAAATGACCAACCAGTGTCATCAACAGTCACTTACATTTAACCAGGCTGCCTCAGTTCACTGACTCTTGTATCTTCACTGGTTCTGTCCATCCTGATACCCATCTCCTGTTGCCCTGGTGCCTCTAACAGTCTTATGGATTGACCATTACATCCCCACCCACTCTTTCTCTCTCTCTGTCTTTTTCTCAAACACACACACCTACACACACACCATTTTGGTGCTTCCTTTCCTTGTACCGTCACTAGGACTGCAGATAAGAGAAAGCCCCATCTCTGGTTTTAGTTTCTCAGGACCCACAGCAGTCAGCATACTTTTTCCCTCTCTTTCCAGTAGGGGACAACAGATTACAACAGAGAGAAAGGGTTGATGGGCAAACAGGGAGAAAGGAGTCCATGAACACTTAAAAAACAACAACAGAAAAAAGTGAAGAAAACGTGTGTGATACACACACATATATATTTTTATATCTATCATGTATATGTGTATATACATACATAGATCCATATATACGACATAAACAAGCATGAGCTGGGTTTTATTTTACAGTTTTTTGTGTCTGCTCTCACCACCGACCTTGTCATACCTCACAGCAACCTGGAACCACTCAGTGTAGGGACAAACGAATCGGTATAACGTTCATATTGACCAGCACTAATGGTGTGCATGTGTCACACCAAGCATGTGGCTTTTTTTTTAAAAAAAAACAAACAAACCGGAGCAATTGTTATAGGTCAACTCAAGTTAGTGTCATCCTTTACTGACTTAACTTGTCAACGACAACATGCACTGAGTGGTTTGGTCCATATGAGACCTCTTCTGAAGACATGAAATGTTATTGTCCAACTTACCAGCATGCTCTGCAAGGGCAGAGACTAACTTATACGTGGCATCCAGCATAACATACAAACACTAGAAAACATACCAGGGAAAGATCACGAGACATGAGCTCAGCCCAATTATCGGTTCGTGAACACTGTTCGCAAGTTGTAGCCTGTCATTCCACAAAAGTGAGATCGTTCCAAGCATCCGCTTGAGCGAATAAGAATGTTATGCTTTCACAGTACAATTTAAGGGTGTGACAGAATTGCTACGAGATCCATGTTTAAGGACATGGACTCTTAAATTCAACAGGAAAAAAAGGGAACAGTTTAGAGAAGAGATAAGAAGAAACATTTGACATGTTATCAAGGTATGAAGTAACATTTCTCTCCTAAAGTGTAAGTCAGTGAAAAGAATAAAAGAAGGTAATGAGATATGTAATCTCCATTAGAAAGGTTTCTACCATAAGCAGTTAAACATGAGAAAAGTTTTGATGTTCAAAAATTCAATTATCTTAAGCTGACTAAATTAAACATCATTGTGACTTGTCATGGTTTTTTAAATGGACAAAGGACAAAATGAAGCACACTATGGACCCTTCATGATAGGATGAAAAATGTGGCTAAAAATCAGTTCAGGCACCTTTACACATTTACTCACTTTCCTCCCTATGTTACCACCTATTCCCCTTCCCCCTAACCCCAACACACACTCAGCTCTTTTCTGTTTTCCTAACTTTGTCCCATTTATTCCCTTCTTTCACCTTCCTCCAAGGCTCTGTACTTTGCAAACTCACTTTTCTTCTTCTTCTGAATTTCACCTCTTTTTTTTTACAAATAATAATAACAATCATTTATTGAACACTTACTAGTTACTCAGATGTTTGCATTCAATGGCCCATTTGATGTTCGTAACAACACCAAGAGGTGGACACTTTACTGTGTACATTTCACAGATGAGAAAACTAAGGCTTAGAAGGATGAAATAGTTCACTTAAAATAATACAGTTACTAAGTAGCAGAACCAAGATTTGAACCCAACACCATCAAATTCCAAAGCTCCTGGTCTTCACCACGCTGCTTTAAAGGCAAATTTCTTGCCATATTATGGCAGCGAATTAAATCAAACCAAGGCAAAACTACTGAGCATGTAAGTGTAAGACACCATTCTAGACAAGAAGCGCAAAGGTAGAGGATGCAGGAGAAATTCCCTTTGTGCTTGTCAGGATTCTGTCAGGAGACAGAAACCACATGGGTTACTTTATCAGAGAGAATATCATATAAACAGTGTATAGAACGGTGAACTAGCTCTTGAAGAACCGAAAAATCATAATAAAATAAATGTCTGAGTATCACAAATGTAGTAGTAGGACACATATTCTGCCCCTAGAACTGAAGGATCAGAGGAAAAAGTTTAGAATTTTTAAAACTTAGAATTTTGAAGATGGGGACCCACAGATTTGCCACTCAGACCTCTGAGGAGGGGTCAGCCAGCAGGTGCTAGTGTCTCAACTCAGAGAAAGGCTGTGTGAGGCTGGTGACCAGACTTCTGCAGAGGGAAGCTTGGCTGACGGGAGCTGGATCTCTGCGAGGACACAATGCCACTGGTTCTGGGAAAGTGAAAATGTAAATCAAGTGCTCCTGCTAGAATGACCCACCACAGCTAAGATGCAGAAGTGTTCCTGGGGTGACACTGACAAGAACATGAAGGAAGCAGTAAAGTAAGTGCGCCTTCGTCCTTTTCCAGCCTTCCATCTCCCTCCAGTTTCCTTCCTGGCAGAACCTAACAGAGAGGCGGTAGGGCAAAGCAGATCCTTGACTGTAGAGTCTCAGCACAAGGTAGAACATGAAAGGGTACATTTGAAGCTGAGATAGAGGCTTACTAATTAGTACACCCTTGCGGCTTACACTCTAGCAGAATGACCTAAGCAAACTATTATGTAAGGTATCACATAATTGCTAGGACACATAAAAGATGAGAGGGTATGAATCTTATCCCATAACCTAGGGTGTAGGAGATATTAAATGTATTCTTTACGAGTACATTTAAATCCAATTCTGAGTTCCATTGCAGTCCTTATTGCAGCTCTCCCTTCCCCTAGGGTTTTGCAAACGTCATCTGCCCTGCCACAGCACACACAAGGTTTGCACTGGTTTCTCCTGAGACCCATTTTCTCCTTCTTCCCTCTGAGGCATAACCATCATTCCTTCAAAGAAATTATGCTGTTACAAAAGGGACAGAAACAACCTTTAGGTGGCTTCTGCTTTGGGCTCTACAAAAACATCCTGAAGTGGGAAAATACTAAGAGGCTGCCTACCTGCTTGGAAAAAACTTCAGAAAATCAAACAAATATTATTATTTAGCACACGGTCCTGTCACACAAATACAATGCCTATGGGTATAGAACAATTTAATAATATTCAAAGAAATGGAAGTGGAAAACGGCAAATGTGCCTGTTTTAAAGCACGTCCCACTTCGTACCTACTGTGAGCTGTCCTGAGTATATCAGTTCCTGAGAAATAGGCACTGAACCTAGAATATTCCTCCTGCTGTGCCAGGAAAAAAGAGCATATGAGAAAACTTCCTTCATGATCTAAGTTCCATTGATATGCTCTACCTGTCCAATTGTAAATATTACTGAAAAAAGAGTAACAGTTCATAAAAGGAAACGAAATTGAGTTATTTGTAGTGACGAGGATGGACCCAGAGACTGTCATACAGAGTGAAGTAAGTCAGAAATAGAAAAACAAATACCGTATGCTAACACATATATATGGAATCTAAAAAACAAAACAAAAAAAAGGTCATGAAGAACCTAGGGGCAAGACAGGAATAAAGACGCAGACCTACTAGAGAATGAACTTGAGGATATGGGGAGGGGGAAGGGTAAGCTGGGACAAAGTGAGAGAGTGGTATGGACACATATACACTACCAAACGTAAAATAGATAGCTAGTGGGAAGCAGCCGCATAGCACAGGGAGATCAGCTCGGTGCTTTGTGACCACCTAGAGGGGTGGGATAGGGAGGGTGGGAGGGAGGGAGACGCAAGAGGGAGGAGATATGGGGATATATGTATATGTATAGCTGATTCACTTTGTTATACAGCAGAAACTAACACACCATTGTAAAGCAATTATACTCCAATAAAGATGTTAAAAAGAAAAAAGTAACAGTTATTTTTTGTTTTAATCATCATTACGATTTTTAAGATGTATAAATCACTAGTTTCACTAGGGTGAACATTCCCAAATGACAGTATTATTGGTGTCCATGAAAAGATTTCCAATTCTCTGCTGTTTTCCTCAAAGCAGAACAGAGGCAGCCTGAAACTCAACTTAATTTCCAGTGCTAATTTCAAGGTCCTTGGAGATAATGAACATGTTATTTGATTTATATATTAAACGTTATTTACCAACACGATTTGTGCTCTGAGATGCCGGGTGCATCCTAGAGTACACCAGTGTTAGAGTGTTACCTCAAGAGCCTCTCTTTAGGAAGGGCCTTGTGAAAGCAGGCTTATGATCTGCAAAACAGTTCCAGGGACACCTATTAAGGGCAGGTGTGAGGACTTGTAGCAGTGCTGTGAACACCGAGAAATCACTTTCCAAGGAACTTGCCATGGCTTCGAATGTCTGACGGTGCCATCTCAAGTGCTGAATGAGATGTTAAAGTGTCTGTGCTTTGGGTTTGGTCTCTGCCAGAGATGACTTACGTTGCACCCCATAGAAAACCGGGCATAATAATAATAAAATGGCTCTACCACAGTGCTAGGAAATGGGACCATACAGCACTATCAGAAATAAAACCACAGTCCATATGCCTCGGGACTTTTTTAGCACATAGCAAACAAGGGTGAGATCATAGTCCGAAGAGGTGGTATTTTCTACCTAGTTTTCAAATTTTGAAACATCTCCTCCCAGAATCGTGACAAACCCCCAAGTAAAAAGGAGGGTACGTGACACATCTCTGCTTATTGTGTTGCTCACTAGATTGTCAAACCCGTTTCATCTATTACACATATTACTTCGAGATACTTCACAACAGCGGGTGCTTATAAAACAGTATACCCATGGAAATGATTTTCTTCAGTTTATCCTGACATAATAGAGAACTTAACCATTCAAGACACCAGCCTATTTCTTTGGTGTATTTGTGCAATCCAGAAGAAAATGAATGATGCTGCAAGACTTCTCAAACAATTATGCACAAAGATTTTATTTAGTCTTCTTGATAACAAGCAAATGCATGATGAGAGCAACCTTTGAATCTTCTCTTCATTCGTTTTTTTCCTAATAGAAGAACAGTGCTCCTTGTCAGAAGGTTTCTCCTTCCTACCATCCCTCAGTGGCACCCAGGAAAAATAGTAAATTAAAGTTTGTGGCCATGAATCACTATGATCTTTCCAACCTCACTGAGGCAGAGAGATTTATGTGATGAAAGCAATAGCTTTTTGCAACCTGTCTTACACTGTGCACTGTCTGCTCAGTAAGATATGTCTTTCTTTCATCCTCCATGTTAGGCAGCCTCTAAAGGTCACAAAAGCTAAATCCAGATATAATGACATCCAGTAACATTTCTATTGCCAAGAGACTACTAGCTGACTTTAATGCAATGCATTTGTTAATGCAGAGTAGCATTTCTTTTGGCATTTATGATACTCCTATGCATAGACTCAAATCACTTTATGTTTGCTCTAAAGAATAAGCTATTCTGAACTGAAAGAAAAATGAAGGTGTTAATGATCATCATCATTATCACAAGGCTGGGCTGGATTTTGCTGCTGTTTTAGTTTGGGCAAGAAATTTCAGAAGAAATTTACTCAATAGATGACTTTGTTTTAATCCTAAGAGCTAAACCCTATATGTAGATAAAAAATATTTATTCCCATGGAAGTGGATATTACCTTACATAAAACTCTAAATTAAATTCTCAACAGAGCAATTAGTCTAGGTGCTCATTAACCTGTAGGAGCTCAGAAATCCCAAGAACTGAAAGTCTGTTTCAGTCATCCCACTGGCACTAGGAATAACAAGAACGGTGTTGGAATCCTCTCCCAAAGCATTAAGAAGAAAAGGGGGAAGTTGTCTTCCTTGATGTTGCTACTTTCCCGCCATTCTGAACCCAGTAATTTCTCTTGTTCTCTGTGCAATCCAACCTCTTTAGAGAGACGGGCCCTGGTAGCTGAGTTCTCACAAAGACTAAAATTAACTGTAATCACCTTTGTATAGTATATTATTTGAAATCCCATAATGGCACAATGTTAATGGAAAACCTTCTTCTCTCCTTTTTTCATAAGGCCACAGACCAAATAAAAATTAAAAACAACCCATTTCCTTTTCCAATGGGAATTCTTTAACAGTAAAATGAAAAGATTCCAGCCTTGCTCTGCTGCAGCAGCTCCCACACCTACCTAATTAATGACACTGTAAAGCTCTGGTAGTTGCACTCTGCAGATAACACATTAAAGTGTAGCTCTGGGTGAGAAATAACTTGACATCAAAGTCTCTCAAGAAAAACACATTCATTAGACATGAACACAACAAGGGAGGAAAGCTCAAGCTTGCCCTCGAAAGAAACATGAAGTGTCAAGATTCTGAGGTCACACTGAATCCTAGAAAGCCAAGGCAAACCTTCTATATTTGATAACGCTGCTTTAGTGTGAAGAGGCTGAGTATGTATGGAATTATGTCACATTTAACCTGAATCACAGGGTATGGTCTCTACTGAATACTCATGCTTAAGTTCCAACCCATCAAGTCCCCTGAGAAAAAATGAAAATGGTGATATCTGCTAATGATGCAACTTTTAGTCCTGCCAGGAAGGAAATAGGTAATGCAACAAACATTTCTCTGAGAAGGAAAAGAAGCCATTTAAATAATTTTGAGCTTCTCAGGGATCTGTGAAATAAGACACAGTGAGATGAATGAATTTGCTATTTCCTCAACTTGGTATAAAGGAGGAAAGGGAACTCAGAGCCAAGGACCCTAGCTGTCATTTCCATTTATACCTCTGGCTCATTAAAACATCCAACTCATTTTCCTTGTCTTGGTTTCCATTGATTAAATTCTAAAATGTGTCTTTTTGTGGTAGTTCCCAAGTCACTCAGTTCTTCCAAGAGGCCCACGTAGCCCTATTCTGACCATCATTAAGCCCCTAAATAGTAAGTAGAAAACCAAAATATAAAACAGGTGTTTTAGCTTAAGTGAGACCTATTGGGGTTGGTCAAATAGTTCATTCGGGTTTTTCAGTAACAGCTTATGGAAAAACCCAGATGAACTTTTTGGCCAACCCAATATGTTTCTCAGGTCTCCCTTCCTTGTATGGTTCACGTTAGTGTTGCCACAGAAGAATTTGCACTCGCTGTGGAGGTGGGGTGTAGTAGCAGCCATTAGGCTCATGCGGAGTCTCTAAAACTCATGCCCTTCTGCTGCTGATTCGATGGTTCACCTCACTGCATCAGACAGCAGCAACTTGGGACTGTAGCCCTTCAACTGCTACATAATCTTTCTTTTTTTTTTTTTTTCAGGTACCTGTGCAACTCTGCAGCAAAGGGCCCCAGATCTTTCTGCAGATCATCCCCATCACCGAGGTTAGATATAGGGAGAGACTCATGCGAGTTCCAGTTTGTCCTTATGGATTCAATTCGCTCTGCAGATTCCAGTCTGTCCCTGCTTTACATCTAGCTTTTCCTTCCCACTGCTTGTCCTGGGGACCAACAGTGATTATACCCCCTCCCAGTTGCAGAAGCAAGAACCTTCCTTAGTGCTGTGGTTTCTATGTTTATGTCCCCCAACCCCACATCGATATGTTGAAATCCTAATGGCCAAAGCTGTTGGTAATAGGAGGCCAGGCCTTTCGGAAGTGATGAGGTCATGAGGGCTCCCATTAGGTCATTTAGTGCCATTGTAAAAGAAGCCCAGAGAGAAGCCTTGCCATGTGAGGGCACCGCGAAAAGGCACTGGCTATGAACCAGGAAGAGGGCCCTCAGCAGAATAAAATCATGCTGGTGCCTTGATCTCGGACTTCCCAGCCTCCAGAACTATGAGAAATAAATATGTCTTTGTAGGCACCCAGTCTGTGGGATTTTGTCATAGCAGTGTGAACAAACTAAGACTCTCTGACTTCTTTCCCTTCGTGTCCCCTAGTGACTTCTCTGATCCTTTAACCATCCCTGCCAGACTTACTTCCCCAACTTTTCTCACAGTATTGTAATGTCTAACTCTATAATAAGTCACTTATTTTAGGTCTTTCATTCCCTGATCAAACCCATTTCACAACTGTGTGAGTCAGGAACTTGGGCAGAGCTCCGCTAGATGATTCTTATGTCCTCGGGTGCTGATCGGGTCGCTGGGTGGTATTCAGCTGATAGTTGGACTAGTCTTCAGGGCCCAAAACAGCTTCAATCACATGAATGGCACCTTGGCAGGGGCATCTGGAAAGCTGAACTACACTCACCCCCTTTACATCACCGTGCAGTCTCTTCCACGGGATATATGAACTTCTTACAAGGATGCTCAGGGCCTCAAGGGAGCAGGAAGCTGCCAGTCCTCTTGGCATAACATCATATCCACTGTACCTCATTGGTCAAAGCAGTCACAAACTAGATGGTTGAAGGGGAAAAGAAAGAGACCCAACCTCTTGATGGGAGGGATGCCAAAGAATTTTCAGCCATCTTAAATCCACCACAAGACCAAATTGGCCTTGTTTAAGCATTACATCTAGTTTGATTAGAATTAGGCCCTTCCCTCATATTTCTTCCTCACCCCTTTTTCTTCCTTTTCCCACATTTATTTACTTACCTACTCATTTATAGTTATTTCATGTGGTATTTTGAGATTGCCAAATCCTTTCAGGTGGCCATCTTCTACTTCCCAAACAAGATGATAAGTTTGGGAACAGGACTGATTTCTCTCCTATACCTATCTCCCATCCCCAAGTGTCCCCAAATCTGTGGCCTCTGGGAAGTTCAGAGATAGGAAACCTAGTCTATGGGAGGCCTGGCGGTCAAACATGGTAGAGTCTTAGTGGCCGAGGAACTGGAAGCAAAGTGTAGTGTTAGACATGAAGTGAATGTCCTACCATGATAATTGATTGACACCGAGACAGTCAATGGCACCCTCTTACACATCAATCTACACCTCCTTTTATGTAGCTAAGAGTGTGGAAAAAGACTTCTCTCACTCTCGTTAAAAACTTTGGATAGGGCTTCCCTGGTGGCGCAGTGGTTGAGAGTCCGCCTGCCGATGCAGGGGACACGGGTTCGTGCCCTTGTCCGGGAGGATCCCACATGCCGCAGAGCGGCTGGGCCCGTGAGCCATGGCTGCTGAGCCTGCGCGTCCGGAGCCTGTGCTACGCGGCGGGAGAGGCCGCAGCAGTGAGAGGCCCGCGTACCGCCAAAAAAAAAAAAAAAGCTTTGGATAATTTTTAAATTAATATTTACCATGAGTCTGAGTTTAAAGGCAATGAGAAAAGAAGCTTTTTAAAAAAATCTTTTGATTCTGATATCATTTTAAACTTACATAGAATTTGCAAAAATAGTACAGAGCTCCTGTGTACCCTTTAACCTGCTTCCTCAAATAACATTTTACATAACTATAATAAAATGATCAAAATCAGGAAGCTGTCTTTGGTGCAAATCTATTAACTAAACTACAGACCTTATTCAGATTTCACTTGTTTTTATATGTTCTTTTATGAAATAAAATAAAGGTTAGATTTATGAAACGTCATCACATGTATAGATTCATGTAACTACAACCATAATCAGGATACAGGACTGTTTCATTTACCCAAAGAAACTTCCCCATGATACCCTTTTATGGTCACACTCTCCTTCACCCCTGTGGAAGACAAGCCACTCTACAGTGGAGCAGTGGGAGAAGGATAACAGCCAAATAAAGTTCCATTCAGAAAAGGGAAGCATGAGAAACATCACAGACATTAATCCATGAAGTAACTCTACAGGGTGAGTTTTCTGAGGTCCCTCCACCTAGCAGTGAAACAACTTCTTTAATTAGACCCTAATTCTGCTTTTGGAGAATGTCACAGAATGTTTTCTGCAGGAAGCAGACTCTAACAGAGGTTGCACCAGGAGGTTTACTAGAACATGCTCTTGGGAACACCACCTGTGGAGAAAAGCTAAGGAATAGGACTGAGAAGATGAAGAGGGACAGTCTTATGGAAAGCTTCAGCCTCCCAGTGGGGGATACAAAAGATGGGATATCTCTTCAGCACTGAGATGGGTTGAGAGAACTGGGACTTTTATTCTCACACAGAACTGTCACTAGACCTCAGAAGGTGTCATGATCTTGGGTAAGGCGACTGAGGGCTGTCATCCAATAGCACTCCCAACATCAGGGGTAACGAGTCTTATGATTTGGAATGGAGGGCAAAATGGATCATCCCTACAATCCCCATATGAGAGAAATTGTCTTTTAGACCTGGGGTTGCTGGACCATGAGGGCCCTGAAAATCTTATAAAGAGCACAGTGCACTCTCCAGGTAATTCTGGGCTTTGAGCAGGATGGGGTAACTCTTTCAGACTTATGGAAAGGAAAGCGGATTATGTCCACATAGAAAAAGATTTAATAAAGTAAAGATGTCACTTTTCTTACAATTCTACTAAAGATTAAATGAAAGTACTAACAGTTGTCAGTGAAGTACTTCATGAAATTTGACAAGCTTCTTATAAATGGATCTAGAATAAAAATGGCCCCAAATAACCAAGACAATCCTGAATACGAACAAGATAAAACAGCTCTCCTTTCTAAATATAATGATTTTTAAAAACTTATTAGGATTATAACATAGTATTAGTGCAGAGGCAGATAAAGACTAATGAACCAGAATATATAGCCCTGAATCAGACCCATGCATATACTGAAACATAATATATGATGGATCAGGGTGGAAAGAATAAACCCTTTGATAAATGGAACTGGGGAAAGAATCAGTCATCTAAAATTAGATTAGACTTAAAAGAGAAAAGCATAGCTTTAAGGACTTTCAGAAGAAATATAAAATAACATCTTTATAAACTAAGAGTCAAAAGAATTTCCTAAAGTATATAACCCATAAAATAAATAACTGATTGAATACACTAAAATTATGAACTTCTGGTTATCAAAATATACCACAAAGAAAATGAAAATGGAAGCTCAATAAAAACAATAAGAAAAAGAAAACCTGGTAGAAAAATGGTCAAAGCAAATGAGTGAATGTGGATCAATAAGAATGCACATAGACTGCTGGTAGAAGTATTAATTAATAAAACAATATAAAAGATTATTTGGTATCATCTTACAAAGTTTAATTTTGGCTTCACTTGCATGAAAACTATAGAAAACTCATGTCATAATGTTCAGGTTTCTGACAGGCAAATGTTTTTAATAGTGACAAATTGGAAAAAAAATCTACATGTGTGTAGGCAGAGGATGGATAAATTGAGGTGGACTCATACAATGGAATGTCACTCAGGAGTGAAAATAAGTGTGTTATAGCTACAGGCTTCAATTTGGATATATATCAGACCCAAAATGTTGAATAAAAAAAAAGCAAGATTTAGAAGAATCCACATATATAATTTACATAAATTTTAAAACAATATATTCCTTAGATATATATTTAAATTAGTTACAACTATAAAAAAAGTGAGACAATGCTAAACATGAAAATCATAATAGCAGTTAGTCCATAAGGCATTTGTGGGAATATAAAGAAGGGATACCTGAACTCACTGTGGTAGGGTAAGGTGAAAACTCACCCAGGAAAGAATCCCTGAAGACGAAAACACTTGAGGTGATTTTTGAAGAAATAAGATGTGCAAATGATGGGTAAAGGGAGAAGAAAGGAAGGAACTAGGGTAAACAGCAAGGAAGTGAGAGGGAGATCAGGTAACAGAGGAAAAGTGCTGAGAATTTCACCCACTGTGATGGGAGGTAGGTGCAGTTATGCTGGTAAATATTTAACAAAAGGTCTCTAGGGGGAAAAAATGTGTATATACACAATATATGGATATCTATATATACATATAATATATACATATGTAAGTTTATTGTAAAGTTTAATATGAATGATGTGTAGCCCACAATTTACAAATAACAATAATATTAAATACTCTTTATTGCTAATTCCTTACAGCCAAGAGATTCTCAAAAATTTTGCTGGGGGAAGGGGATCAAGATGGTTGAGTAGGAGGATGTGGAGCTCACCACCCCCCCCCACCCCGACAAACACATCAAAATATATTTATGTGTGGAACAATTCTCACAGAAAACCAACTGGAAACTGGCAGAAGATATCCTATGCAATCAACGCTGCAAGAAAGATCTCCACATAACTGGGTAGGGCAGGAAAAGAAAGTGGGGTGGCACCAGGACAGGACCGATGCCCCTGGGAGGAATCTGTAAGGGAATGAGACCCTCGCCCTGGTGAGCCCCCTTGACTGTGCAAAATCTTCTGGGACAGAGGGGCTGGAGAAGCCTAGAATCTCCTCAAGAGGAGTGCACGTGTGCTGGCTTGCTAACAATCAGGGCAGAAAGAGACCTTTGCTGGTGGCTGCAGCCTTGTCACATTTCCCAACCAGATGTTTGGTCCAGCTGTGCAGAAACAGACCAGGGCACCTGGGGTGTGATCCAGGCTAAACTGTGATGACCATTGTCAGCGCATGCACAGGGATGATGGGTCTAGCCAGGCAGATACTGTCAGCGCATGTACTGGGTGGCACCACAAGAGTGTGTAACAGTGAAGCACTTTATTTCAGGCAGACAGGCCCTGGAAGAGGACTTGATATAGCTAAGTATTAATATTGTTAAAATGTTAAAATTAAAGGAACAAATAATCCTAAATTTTATATGGAATCACAAAAGTCCCAGAAATGCCAAAACAGTCCTGAGGGAAAAGAACAAAGCTGGAGGCATAACCTTTCCAGACTCCAGACTATACTACAAGGCTACAGTAATCAAAACAACATGGTATTGGCACAAAAACAGACATATAGATCAGTGGAATGGAATAGAGAACCCAGATATAAACCCACACACCTACAGTAAATTAATCTATGACAAAGGAGGCAAGAATATGCAGTGGGGAAAAGACAGTCTCTTCAAGTGCTGCTGGGAAAGCTGGACAGCTACATGTAAATCAATGAAATTAGAACACTCACTCACACCATATCCAAAACTAATTCAAATTGGTTTAAAGACCTAAATATAAGGTCTTTTATGACCTTATAAAACTTCTAGAAGAGAACAGAGACAAAACATTCTTGGACATAAATTGTAGCAATATTTTCTTAGATTAGTCTCCCAAGTAGAAAGAAATAAAAGCAAAAATAAATAAATGGGACTTAATCAAACTTAACAGCTTTTGGACAGCAAAGGAAACCATTAATAAAATGAACAAACAACCTATGGAATGGGAGAAAATATTTGCAAACAATGTGACTGACAAGGGGTTAAATATCCAAAATATACAAACAGCTCATGCAACTCAATATCAAAAAATCAAACAATTCAATCAAAAAATGGGCAGAATAGACATTTCTCCAAAGAAGACATACAGATGGCCAACATACACATGAAAAGATGCTCAACATCGCTGATTATTAGAGAAATGCAAATCAAAACCACAATGAGGTATGTCACACAGGCTAGAATGGCTACCAGCAAAAAGTCTACAAATAATAAATACTGGAGGGCTTCCCTGGTGGCGCAGTGGTTGAGAGTCCACCTGCCGATGCAGGGGACATGGGTTTGTGCCCTGGTCCGGGAAGATCCCACATGCCGCAGAGCGGGTGGGCCCATGAGCCATGGCCGCTGAGCCTGTGCTCCGCAACGGGAGAGGCCATGGCAGTGAGAGGCCCGCGTACCGCAAAAAAAAAATTAAAAATAAATAAATAAATAAATGCTGGAGAGGGTGTGGAGAAAAGGGTACCTTCCTTCACTCTTGGTGGGACTGCAAATTGGTAGAGCCACTATGGAAAAGAGTATGGAGGTTCCATAAAAAGCTAAAACTAGATCCAGCAATCCCACTCCCGGGCATATATCCAGAAAAGACAAAAACTCTAATTTGAATAGATACGTGCACCCCAATATTCATAGCGGCACTATTTATAATAGCCAAAACATGGAAACAGTGCAAGTGTCCATCAACAGATGATTGGCTTAAGAAGATGTGCCATATATATATATATATATATATATATATATATGCACACACATACATACATACACGTATACAGAACTATATTCAATATCTTATAATAACCTACAATGGTAATAATGTGCAAAAAATATGTATAACTGAATCACTTTTTTGTACCCTGAAAATAATACAGTATTGTAAATCAACTATACTTCAATAAAAAAACTTTTACTGAATTCTTATATGCTTGAGCAACCTATAGTTTCAATTTAACCATGATTTGACAATGAGAGTAGCATCCCAATCCACTAACTTTACCTAATATATTTATTGCCACTAAATTTGATGTGTGACTTACTTTTAAACTATTTTTCGTCCTTATACAAATTTGATTTATTAAATAGAAAACTCTTTTGGCTTCAGCGCTACCGTATTTCAAACTTCACTCTTTCATCAGTGAGGCAAACAACTTCTTTGCTGAATTAGATGATCGTGTTTAATACTGGAAGAATATTTCCTCAAATAAAGGTGCTATCCTATCCACTATGTAAAGGCTGTAAGCATAAGATACTTTTAAATTTAATCTGAATTATTAACATTTTCTTAAGTCCAGACAATCAACTGAACAATAAATCATCCCCTGATCTGTAGCATTGCCTATTGCCAGACTGAACATACTCCCATATTGGCTGATTTCAAGCTACCAATGTAAAGTCAATGAATGTGAATTTGGGGAAATATACACAGTAACACACTGTTCTATGGTGCTTCCACCACGCAGATACTTCAGAGATTAGTCACCTCAAGAATTGAGTTAAGAAACAAAGTGGTAGCATAATTTTAAAACGGATGGGTTTTCAGTATTTATCTTTAATCTTAAAGTAGTAGTTAACCTTTAAATAGTAGGTTTAAACATTTTAAAATAGTAAGTTTGTATAATTTAGTTTTTAATAATGGCTGTGTTTAACAACCAGCTTTCAAAATTCCTGAAAATTTGGCAATTGGCTCTTCTGGTCTAGAACTAGTCCTCTCCAGCCCACCAGCTGGAGGATGGTCTGAGTGACAGTGAACAGGTGGGAGCAGAAGCAGTCCAGCACCCTGTGGTAGAGCTTGCTGGTACCCCTGGGGGAAAACAATGGTACTACAATTTTCTTGCGCTTGGATACAGTCATGTGCACTGAGTTCTGGCTAATAGAATATGAGTGGGAGTGCAGTGCATCACCTTCAGGCCTAACTGATGGCCCTCCCCACCCACCCCTCTCCCCAAATGAGATGTTAGCTCTCTTTTCTCATCTGCTAGCTTAAGGGAGAAGACTCAGTGATCCCAAAAGACAGAGACACAAGAAGCAAGGAACCTGGTTCCCTAATAGTCCTGTAGAACAGAATCACCTCCCACTTGACTCCTCCACCTACCCACTCATTCACGTGCTGACTAGAATAGTCCCGAGATGAGCAAGAAAAACATTTTACTTTGTTAAATTACAGACATTTCAGGTCTTGGCTGTCACAGCAACTAGTGTTTTTTACCTCAACAAATACAAAACCAGCGCAGAGTTTCCTGTTGTTTGCTTTGTTTTGTTCTGCGTTGAGAGTCTCAGCTGTGTTTTGTATCTATCTTCATTGCTTCTCTATCACATCTTTAGGCTTAGGCTCCAATTTGGAGATTGTATTGAAGATTGGGGGCCAGAGCAATGGATCTTACTAAACAAGCCCCCACAGAGTGAAAATTATATTGAAAAACAAATTATATGTCAAACCCACCTGGAGTTTGACAGCCTTTTTTTTAGGATAAACAGCTTCCAAGCCTGGGGATATGAAATTCCTTAGGGCCATGAGAGAGGAAGTGGGAAATCTTAGATACCACAGGAAGGAAAGCATGTCCTTCAACAATAACATGTCAAGTTTTTATACTTGAATAGTGACACTAAAGGAAGTGGCAAATAAGACCAGGATAAAGAAATTAATTTTTAGAAAATCAGGCTTCCACAAAAAAACATTGACCAGTCTTCCAGGGGAGAACTGTCCCTGCAGGACAGCCTATGGGCACTAGTCCAAATTCAAATAATTTCTTCTCCTTCCTCTTTCACCTCTCCAAGTAGATGGAGCACAGCCATATGACCTTTGAGTTATGTGTGAGACATTATTCCTCTCTACTTAGGGTGTCTTTATTTCTTGATTTTTTTTTTTCCTTTTACTGGGACTGCTTCCACATACCTTGAACAATATTATCTTTCACAGTCTGGGATCTCCCTTTTTTTATCTTTTAGTAGGATCCTTTTAAATGTTTCCTGGCTTGAGTTCTTTCTCTGTGTTTGCTGACCCTCTGCTTCATGGAAAGATAGGCACATCTCTCTCGAGCCTTACCTTGTTAGTGATCGCCAAACACAAACACACAGATGTGTCACTCTTTTATCTTCAACTACGGTGCCAGGCCCTCCAGTATCAGAACTTTTCCTGTGTTCTCTGAGCTCGCTTTTTTTTTTTTTCTTTTCTTTTTGAGAATAAGAGGTAGGTTCTTTGAAAATAATCTGAAATTGAAATTAGTTCAAAGATTATTTTATGATATATTTAGATCCCAATTAACGGAGAGATATGAAATATTTAAAGTGCTTCTTTCAAAACATAAGCCTCCTTTCACAGATGCATAAAATGCTAAATAAATATCCTTCCCTATAACAGATTGCTCAGCAAAAATTACTGTAATAATGCCATCTAATCAAGTCCTGCAGAGTATCTTAAAACTTGCTATCAGGTTTCTTATTTTCAACATTTTTCTACCATCGATGCTGTGTATCTGTGTTTTTTCATCTGTATTACTTAAATACAATAAAAATCAAAAGCCCACCATTCCATATCATAGAAGAATAATATAAAGAAATTCCAATATATAAGACCCAGATGCAATTATTTGGGGACCCAACCTTCTATGGATTTTAAGGAAGAGGAACTATGAAGATGATCCATTATTTATGGCATCTATTACCTATTCATCACTTTTCTGGTAATTGTGCCTCAGGTCCTCTCTGAGCCATCACCCTTCCCCCATGGTTAGCTCCCACGCTTGGGAAAGGCTTGGCTGTTGACTCCAGAGTTATTATGTGCCTTAGGTCACATTCAATCAGAGGATTTCCCTGAGTGATTGCTACAGAGAACCGGCAAGTAACCTAATCAGAGGTGGTGAGAAATGAGGTGGCTATTTCTGGAACTTGTATTAGTTTCTATATAGCTATTTCTTTAACTTAGGTCTCTCACTCAGGCTCCCTGGGATCATCATCTTCTATATACACTATGTGCACATTCTTGCCTTAGTCCTTACTTTGGGGAGCATGGGGGAGCCTGGGGGCAGCAGGCTAACATACCTATCATAGTCCATCTTCCTCAGGGCAGCCACATTTAGCTTTTGAAATCAATTCATCCCTGGCTAAAAACACTCCAGTGGCTTTATTTTACTACAAATTAAAAATTAAAACTCTTTTTTTTTTTTTTTTTTTTTTTGCGGTACGCGGGCCTCTCCCTGTTGTGGCATCTCCCGTTGCGGAGCACAGGCTCCGGACGCGCAGGCTCAGTGGCCATGGCTCACGGGCCCAGCCGCTCCGCGGCATGTGGGATCCTCCCGGACCGGGGCACGAACCCATGTCCCCTGCAACGGCAGGCGGACTCTCAACCACTGCGCCACCAGGGGAGCCCTAAAACTTCTTTTTGTGATGGTCTGCAGGAATCCACAAAATGTGACCCTGCCACCTCTGACCTTATCTTCTTCCAAACCTCCTCATTTACAGTTCTAGCCACACCAGCCTTCTTTTTGCCCCTAGAATAGGTCAAGCCCATTTTTGTCTCAGGACGTTTGCACCTGCTGTTTATTCTGCTTTGAACAATCTTTCTCAGGATGTTTTCATGGCTGTTTTCTCATTTAGGCCTGAAGTCAAAATACACCTTCCAAAAGTCCCTACCCCACCACCTTGCCCAGCTCACCTTATCACCAATTCTCTATCACACTTCTATGCTTAATGCTGTTTGCAAATATCTAAACTTGTTTCACTAAGATTCTCTCTTTCCCTCTGGACTGCCAGCTGAGAATAAAGTGCAGAACTGTTGTAGTATCTTATGGAAATGAAGAGGGAACCTGGAGGAGAATGGTACCAACAGGAAGAGTGTAGAGAATTGACACAGAGGAGAAACCAATCCTGGTGCTGTTGGTGGCTTAAACAGGATCCGAAGCCACCCTAGTTCTGCTCTTCTCAGTTAAATTATATATTAAATCTCTTAGTAGGTTTGAATTGTGTTTTCTGTCACTTGAATTTAACAGATAGTATGAACTCCATGGAAAAATCAGTGGGGATATCATTTAAAGACCAAAAAAGCACAGGATGCTCCTTGGAGAAATTGTTTTAAGTGTCTTAAAAGTATCATACTAGAGCAAAGAGTAGCAAAGCTAATAAGACTTGAAGATAATTGTCAAACAAAAATTTTATTTGGTATTTTGACATAAATTACAAAGGGTGTTGTGTAGTGCCCTTCCCTCGAGGTACTCTAAAAGAGCGTGTTACCTGTTTGAGGTGGCTGAATTGGCATCAATCTGATGGTAGGGAGGATCTAAATGATCTCAGACTCCTTTAGACCCTGTGATACAAACAAAACAGGGAAAATGAAAGTTGTTGATAAAAAAGTAGGCATTTTTAGGGTAACGCAATGTAATTAGCCTAAGCAAGGAAACATACTTGGAGCATGAAGTGAAAAAAAAAAAAAAAAGAGTAATAAAGCAAGGCTATTAATTAGAGAGAGGGCAAACTAATGTCACATGATGGTGACTAGTCCAAGATGCCAGCAGGATATGCCGTCAGGGCCTCAGTATCACTTAGGTATATTCAGAAAGTCCTTTTCTGTCATAAATGATCTCAATATTTTTAACATCTGATATTTGGAACCAAATGTCATTTCAATAACAGATCGAATAATTATTACAACAACAATAATAACAATGTTTTGGAGCAGTCTCCATATGTCAAGCACTGTTCTAAATACTGAACATCTAGTATCTGTTTTAATCTATCAACAACCCAATGAAGTAAGTACTATTAATTTCTCCAGTTTATAAATGAAGTCACTTAAACAGAGAGGGCATCTATTCTTTTGCTGGATGGAATGTCAGAGACCCAAGAAAGGATAACTAAGATAAGATGCATAAACTACAAAATATAAAATCAACTGAAGAATTTAATAGCCAGCAAATTTGGTCTTCACCAGATTTAGCTCTGATCATTTTTTTGGACCTCAGCTGTTGAGAGTATGTTCTTGAAGTTTAATATTATGAGCAAATCAGATAAAATCTGAAACTCTCTAGTTTTTCATAGAACTGGAATGTGGTAATTTATATTCAGCATAAGGCAAAAACTCTCAAAGTCAGAGAAGAGGCTGATGAAGCTGGGCTACTTGAGGAGACCAAATGGCAAGGAATACAATAAGGCCAGATTGTGTATGACAGAGGAAATGACAATATGCTAGTTAGGAAATAAAAATAGGGAAGTCCAAAGAACTTAATGCATGCAAAGGTTTTTTTCCCCTGCAAAAGAAGTCAATTTGAAAAGCTTCAGGGAAAATACAAGTTCTGTGTTGAGATGAGGTTTTAGATGAATGAAGAGCTTAAAATACTTTCAACTTGACATGGCTTGGCTTCAAGGTCTAGTGGTTCATTATGAAGTATAGAAGATGTAACTAAAAGCACAACTCTTACCATGAACCAAGAGAGACCTAAAATGGTGAGGAAAAAGATCTGATTGCAAACGTGAGTGCCGTGCTCGCTAGCTTCCTCTGTTTCAAAGGGAAAACCCTTTTCCTCTTAAACTTTTACACTCCCTCATGCACATGACATCTTTTGTAACAATCGCATAATTCTTCAGGGACAACTCTGTACCCAAGGGAGCAGATCCCAAGGACAATACAGAAGAGGAACCCCAGGTGTGCACACCAGTGAGTCTCCGGCTGGAACGGTAACTCAGGGACGCTCATTCCATCTACTTCTCTTAGCTTTTAGCCTATGTTGTCCTACATATACCCCAGTGTTCAACAAGAGGTAGTGGGAAATAAGGTTTGACTAAAAAAAAAATCTAATTTCCAAGAAACATGTTCAGAATAAAACAGTAAATAACTGTCTTTCTGGTTGGCTGGTTGCAACAGTGCTCTGGAAAAAAAAATGGTGTGAGACCACTTGAGATGTTCCTTACTTTTATTACTGAGATTCAAAACAGTATGAACTTCCAGATCTCTCCGCTGAGTCATTCACTCATAGGCCTAAGGCTCTGGAAACTTGGGTTGGGTTCTTTCCTTCTTTTAGACAGATAAGGGTGTAGAGGTCTGCAGAAACTATGGGGCCTTACAAAAGCCTCAGTGGGAAGGACAGTCCAAAGCAGAGACTGTTAGAATCTTGAACTCTCCAGTTCTCAGCTTGGGGATCCCAGGAACACATGATCCATCATTTTCACTAGTGCTTTTTTATTCCTCTCTTCCTGTATTTTCAGTTTATTGTGATGAACACTAATAACCACCTATGAAATACCATAGTACAAGTACAGTACATCCATTTGAAATACTGTGATATGATTCCAATCTGTCTGACTCCTTTTCTCGCCGTCTTCTGCTAACACACCTGGTGAAACTCTGAAGGTGCAGCTGGAGTCGTGCTTTTAGTCTTTTTTAAACATCAATTGGAAGCTGCAACTCAAAGCAATGTGACCCGAGGCTCTTCTGTGAATTAAATGGCCAGGTTTCAAAAACACGCACATGGCATTTGAATGAAGTTCAGGGCAGCTGGTCAGAAAAAGGAATTGAACAAAAGAAGGGCAAACTTAAACTCACTAAAAGAGCAGGCATACCAACAACAAAAGCAGGCAGACAATGGCACCGAGGTCAGGCGGAGCTTCCCAGGCCTCTGACAGAGCTAGGGCTCCCGAGAGTTTGGCAACAGTGTAACTAATTAGGGAGCTCAGGATACCAAGTGTCAAAGCACTATTTGGTCTCCCAGGCATGACTCGGACAGTTTCATAGCTGTCACCTTTTCTGGGGACACCTTGAAACTTTCTGGGTCAACTCGAAGCCAATCTCCTTCAGCAATTCAGTGGCACTTCTAGGGATGGCTCAGGTGACTCTTTTCTTGAAAGGTGCCCTAGGGTTAGAACAGAAATTCTGCCCCACCGACCATTCCTTTCAATTAGTAGTAAAGCAGCCTGGACCAACTTCTATAGGGCTCCATAACATTCCAACCACTATTTTCTTCCCATGAGGGTCTATTTTGTACCCAGGACCGCACAAGTTGCTGTCACTAAAAATTTAGAAGTAATTCACGGCACCCCTGTAATTTACAATCTTTTTTTTTGGACACAAGATTTACAAACCTGAAACAATGCTTTAACAGTACAATATTGTCCTGAAAACCAACTTAGCCTTAATTATATTCTGTGTTAAATAGAGTTGGTCTCATATATCCTCTCGGAATATGAAATCCTAGAGTGCAGGTCCATGTCATCTGTATCCCCTAGAGCATGGTAGCATTGAAGCTGAGCACTGCAGGTCTGCAAAGAATAATGCACTGTTTGTAGGATTAATCAATTGGGAACCTAAAATGCCTGTGTTTCTTCATGGGTTAGGTCCCCTGGTAGCCCTAGAGGTAGCACCAGGTGGAAAATGGCAGTAGCTTATACAAAGAACTTCATTCTGGGTTGCAAAAGGAAGTTTATCTTGTTTTTGCCTTCCTGTTTTGAAATCTGCAGGATGGCTTCCCCTCATGCCTGGGTGCTATCTGGTAAGGAAGTGTTCCAGTAGGGAGTTGCTTGGCAATATTCCTGGCCTACTGTTATCAGCCTCTGGCCCATGTCACAAGCATTCTCCTGCTGGATTCATCTGTCAGGAGGACAGATAGGAAAGCACCTTGTAGCACAGAGAGTATGTTCGATGGTACCACACCTGTGTGTGCATGCATGGGCGCACACACACACGTGACACAGGAAAGTACAAGACAATGGTATCAAACAGAGCAATTAGCTCAAAGAGAGTTTGTCATTTTTCCTCCGGCAGAATGGGGGGCAAGCGTGCAGGGAGTGCAATAGCCCCTCTCTCAGAACTCTTAGAAGAAAGTTGGTTGGCCACACGATATAACGCACATATTGGTCAGGTGGAGGAAAGAAGCTCCCCACTTTCTGAACTTTATTGTAAAGGGAAATGCATACTAAAACTATGCACAAGTTCTGTCAACTCTAGTTGCATTTTACAGACTGCTTTTGCTAGTCCTATCCAAAGAAAATAATGGGACTCAATCATTCATCCATCTAACCAATAGTTAATACCTACCCTCTGTATGCCAGGCACTAATTCTAGAAGCTGAGGATATAGTGTTGAACAAAAGACCCCTGTCCTCAAGGAGACTATAACGAGTTATAGTTTTAGTCATTAGTTATATCATTATACACCATTAGTCATATCATTATAACTAGTGGTGTAACTAGTATATATCATTATAACTAGTGATATATCATTATAACTAGTGATTTCAGAGAATAAAAGCACTTTCTCTGAAGGAAATTAACACTGTGGGATGATATTGGAGGAAGATATTTAAGGAGGTTGCCCAGAGCAATCCTGGATGAGGAGGTAATGAGGAGGTAACGTTTGCACTGAGAGCTGAATTATAAGAATGGGAGAACATTCCTGGCAGGGAGAAGAGCAAACACAAAGGCTGTCAGTTTTCTTTATTTACTTGTGAGACGAGCAGCCTGATTCCTGACCCAGACAGTCTTCCACAGCGATAAAACTGTGTGTTAGCATGGCCTCCATTCAGATGGGTTATCCTTTCAGCTGGCCCAAAGGCATGAGGGCAGAGGACAGGGACCCAGCAGAGAGACTATTTCTCAGCTTCCAAGGAAAAGAGAAAACATCAGAAGAGGAAGAATCACAACAGGCCAGGGCATATCTCTTACTCGTCCTTGTAGTAATGGTCCCTGCAGTCCTGAGGTAATGAAAATTACCTTCAAGCATCCAGGAGGCAAAGGTCAATCAGTGACAGAGTATTAGATGCTTTTATTGGTCATAGAACACAGCCCACCACGGGAATCACAGCATGGCCTGGGCCAAGTTCAACACAAAGAGATGGCCTCTCATGTTCCAAGTTGAAATTAACTTTTCTTCCAGTTTTCTCCCTCATTGTAACCTCCCATATAGGTGTGACAGAAGGGAGAAGACAGAGAGGCAGCTTGCCCCTGGGGCTCTAACTCTCTGACCTGACAAGTTTCTGATCCTTCCATATACTTGTGAGCTCATATAAACTTCAATGTCATGGTTAAAAACAAAGAGTTCTGGAGTCATGCCGCCTGGATCCAAACCCTGGCTACACTTCTGGCTGAGTGACCTAGAATAGGTTACATCCTCTCTCCAAGCTTGGCTTTCCTCATCTGTAAAATATAACCTCATAGAGTGGCTGAGAGGATTAAAAGAGATCATTCATGTAAAGTCAGAACACATGTACTACCTAGCACACAATATGCACTTGATCAAAGCCAGCAGCCATAGCAGTAAGGAGAAGAGAAAGACGGACAAGTCAGTATCATAGTAATACACACAGGCTCGGTACCCAGTACCCATTCATAAGCATCAAGAACACTTGGCTTCAGACATGGAAGCAACTTAAGCATCCATTGACAGATGAATAGATAAAGAAGGTGTGGTATATACATACAATGGGATATTAGTCAGCCATAAAATGAATGAAATAATGCCATTTGCAGCAACATGGATGGACCTAAAGTTTATCATAATGAGTGAAGTGAGTCAGACAAAGACAAATATTATGTGCTATCGCTTACGTGAAATCTAAAATATAATACAAATGACTCTATATGCAAAACAGAAACAAACTCACAGACATAGAAAACAAACTTATGGTTACCAAAGGGGAAATGGACAGGGAGAGGGATAAATTAAGAGTATGGGATTAACAAATACACACCACTATGTAAAAAATAGATAAACAACAAGGATTTACTCTATAGCATGGGGAACTATATTCAATATCTTGTAATAACCTATAATGGAAAATAATCTGAAAAAATATATATGTATAACTGAATGACTTTGCTGTACACCTGAAACTAACACAATATTGTAAATAAACTATACTTCAATTATAAAAAAAGAATGCGTGTATTTACTGGACATGTTGTCCCCTAAAACCAACCTCAAAAACCCTAAATTAGAGAAAGTGAGAAAAAAGTGTAATTTTCCCTTTTTATACTTTCAGCCATATTTTTAGAATACTCTAATAGGGCTCAAGGACTGAAAGTACATTTGTTTCAAATAAATATTAAAACAATTGCAAGAATTAGAGAAAAGAAAAGCTGTTTTGCAGATGTCTGGCCATTCATCATCATCCTGCTTTTGGATTGCACCCAGCCAGTGAAGGGAAGATGGAGCCCAGTCTGAAAGATGGGCTCCCTGTGAGGTCATTGCTGATTCTATTGCAATAGCAGACCTCCAGGAGATTATTAATTTTTCAACAATAAGCCTGAAAGGAAAAGAAGCACTAATCTAGCTCTCCCTGGCTGCTTGTAAACATTCATTATTTCATGTCCTTCTGTTCTCCCTTTCTATTAGGCTAATTTTTTTTCCAAAGCCAGAGACCAGGCCTACTCTTTTTATGATGCCAACAGCAAGTCTGATTTGTATGGTAGTGATATTCATCTGATATCACTCACCTGTACTTCTTTAGAATGGGGGATCTGGTGAATGTCTCACACCCATGAAATATTACATTGCTAATCTTTGTTTTCCAGTAGTCTGGCATAGTTTCTGGAACACTGGTTTCCACTGAAGTTTGTTTAAGGGAAAATTGAAAATAGAAGAAGATATGTAATGATGTTAAGAGCTACCATAGAAATCTAATAACAATAGGAGAAATTTAATAACAATAGGAGAAAAGTAAACCCAGTATGTTAGCACATGCTGACATACTGTAGTTAATATAAGATTAAAAATAATATTCCAACTGGAGGTGAAAGGGCTAATAAGAGTTTATTTCTCATACACATAAGAAAAGAAGCATGGAACTCAGCAGGCCTGGGCTGGAATGATAGCTCCATGGTCACCAGAGACTCAGGCTCTTATTGCTATTATTAGGATCCAGCCCTCATCATCATAGTCCAAAAAGGCTGCTGGAGTTCCAGCTATCACAGCCACATTTTTGCATCAGTATAAGAAAAGTAGAAAGGAAGAAAGAGACTTCCCAGGATTTCTATGCAACACATTTGCTTACCTTTCATTAGCAAGAACTTAATCACCTGAGTCAGCTAAATGCAAAGAAGACTATTGCCCATTGCCCATTTACTGGCTTCATCCCAGTAGGGACCAGTATGTTTGGCAACAGGATCATAACAATAATAACTCTAAATATAAAAATGCTTAGAAGCTTCCAGAGGATTTCACATGTGCCCGTGTTTTGAGAAGGGAGGAAGGAGGGCAGAAGAGGGAGCTGGCTCTTGGAAACCTACAGCTTAAAGTAGCAAGAGGAGCACCCAGCTCATCTGGGGCCTGTTCTGACGAAAACAGATGCACTTATGGACATAGTGAGGTAGAATATATTAAAAGTAAATAGACAATCTTTAAATGGTCACTGTTGGTGTTTTCTAGTACAGTTTATCACAGAGAAACAGAAAGAGATTCAAGCAGAAAGCTCAGGTCCAAGTGAAGATTCCGTTGTTAGCCTGTGTTCTGAATCTCTTTGAACTTGAGTATGACCGAGAGGGTGAAAAGGCGAAGGACCCTAACCCTGGTGCAACGCCAAAGGGGGCAGGCAGAGCCCAGGGCTGCCTCTTTCCCTGCCTATATTTGGGGTCTGTCGTGGATTGTCTTGGGCCCCTCATTCTGGATCAGTCCCTTCCCAGACCTTCTGTAGCCCTGAATATTGTGACACTGTCATTTTTACAATAATTTTCAGCCGATGCTTGCTGTTGAATGACTGAGAAATGGCCATCACTGTAAATACACCACCACCTGCCCCCATACTCACACACTTCTTATCTCAGAGCAAGCAGGTTCCTGGGAATTAATCTGTCAAATATTTTGAAAGAAGACTCCAAAGTCTGGTAACAAGGCTTCTCTTTCCCCAGTGAATATTCATTCCACTGGCAGCTATAACTGGGAGACAAGTATCACATAGATCCTCCTAATTTCTGGCAAGGAGAGGAGGGGAGTCTAAGACAACCAACAGCTGCGGAAGATGGCACCAGACTGAGGCTGTCCTAGAAATCTCTGTCCTCAGGGAAAATAACCCTGAGGCAGAGAGCAGCAGTGCTATTGTGAGGAAAATCATTTACTGAACGGTTGGACCCAGCTACAGGCCCAAAGTAAGAATAGATGAGGGCTTCCCTGGTGGTGCAGTGGTTGAGAGTCTACCTGCCGATGCAGAGGACGCGGGTTCGTGCCCCGGTCCGGGAAGATCCCACATGCCGCGGAGCGGCTGGGGCCGTGAGCCATGGCCGCTGAGCCTGCGCGTCCGGAGCCTGTGCTCCACAACGGGAGAGGCCACAACAGTGAGGGGTCCGCGTACCGCAAAAAAAAAAAAAAAAAAAAAAGAATTATAACATGTTGTCTTTAAGGTAAACTGACGTTTATTACTTTGGAAATATTAGACCTATACTATAGCATAAAACTTATGCTGCTAATTTCCAATTTCGAAGTGCTCATCTTCACAGTGATGCTGCAGATACAAAATAAATGACCTTAATCAAAGAGGAACTTTCAAAGAGAGAAAAGCAAAGAGCAAGATCAGGAATCTTAAAGAGCCGCCATCTTTGAGGATCAGGGAAGGAGAGGCAAGAAGGCCAAAACAATACGGGGGAATAAGGAACAGAAAAAGGATAAGAGAAATAGAAGAGTTCAGAAAGTACCATGTCATAGAAACCAAGGAAACAAGAAGTTTATAGAAGAAACAGATTTCAAAGAGTCAAATAGTGCAGTTAAGGAGAATTGTATTTTATGAGACAGAGGACTATACTGGTGACTTTCAAGAGAGAAGTCTCAATATAGTTATGAGGGTGAAAATCAGACTCCAGAGGTTAAAGTAAGTGGTAGATGGATAAGAAGCAAAGCACTGGGTCACAGCTAAGTAGTAAAAAGAAGAAAGTTTGGATGCTAGTTGGAAAAACAAAGATCTTTTTGTTTTCCAATAATAAGGGAAAATATGTTGAGAACCTGAAGCATTAACCCTGGAGCCAGTATATACAGGGGCTCCTATACAGGTTACTAATGTGTACATAAAAAGTGTATGGTTCCGTAAGAATATTCTGTTTCTCTACCATATTTGGTCCCATCTCTGATATACAGCATTCATAATGGGGGAGCTCTAGCCCAGGGATTTCCAGCCTTTTGATTAGTAGAGAAGGGTATTGTTCTCAGCCTGCTTGCCAGTCCAAGGCCCTGTAGCTTGTTACTATGTGAAGAGATTTTATTGCGGGCCTAGAGACAACTACAGATGACTAGTTAATCTTGGTGTCTTAATCATTTCAGGCTGTTATAACAAGTTATCACAGACTGGGTGGCTTAAACAGCAATTTATTTCTGACAGTTCTGGAGGCTGGGAAGTCGAACGTCAAGATGCCAGTATATCTGGTGCCTTGACTGAAGAAAGCCATCTTCTCACTGTATCCTCACTTGGCAGAGAGAGCAGAAAGGAAGCAAGCTTTCTTGCATCTCTTCTTATAAAAGCGCTAATCCCATTCGTGAGGACCTACCCTCCTGACTTCATTACCTTTCAAAGGCCCTACTTCCTAATACCACCACACTGGAAGTTAGGATTTCAACATATCAGTTTGGGGGATGAGAAAAACATTCAGTCCATAGCACTTAGCAACACGAGTCAGAGTTTCTGGGGATTTAAGGAAGGATGCTGATGCTGTTAAAACGGTTCAGGATGTGGCAGTAGTTGTCACACTTGCAGGTGATGCAGAACATTATGTGAGAGAGTTGTTGCTTTGTCTAATGGGTTTCCCTGTGATAGGTAGCTGTTTCCAAATGGTGATCATTTGCTAGCTCTTGACAACCCCCAGCTATTTGCTCTGAGGCTATCGGGCATATACCTTTGTCTTAATTAACGTTTTTGTGTACATACCTCTTTTTTCCAGCTATGGCCAACAAATGAACTTGGAAGAAGGTAACATATCTTTCTATCCCTGCATTTCTGCACCCCTTAAAGCTATCTGCTTCTTTAAAGCAGGTCCACACCTGATCAACAGCTTAGTAGATTTATTCCAATTCCTGCCTCTGATCATTTCCTGTTCTTAACTTCTGTGTCCATTTCTCCTCTGTAGTTGTCCTGAGAGCAGACCTCCTCTCACCTCCACATCTTTCACCTGGCAATTGAACTCTTGGTTTTTCCACTTTACGTTTTCGCTTCATCTCTCCCAGTAACCATCCTAAATCTCCTCTCCCTGGAAAAACTCTCAATGATATCTCTGTCCTCCAGGGCCCAGAGTAGTCTGAGGGGCAAGGGTCAATTAAAAGCAGAGATCAAGTGTTTTCAATTACACGTTTGCTTTTGGCTGTAATGGAAACAGCCAGCATATTAGTTCTGCGTGTGCACGTGCGCATGGAGAATCTTTTAACCAAATGAGCAAACACAGCAACTACACTCAAAATGCATAAATTGGTATCAGAAATAAGTGAAAATAACTAAGTATAAAAAGTATATCTGATCCAGTGTTAGATAAAACTTCACCTGAACCGTCTGATCTCTTCAGACATGTTATATTTAATTTCACATCAGAGAGTAGATCGAGGAACCTATGATATCAGTAGTAGAGATGATCTGCTAAATGTTCTCAGGATATTTGAAAAGTTAAAAGCTATTCAGATTCCTATTTCAAGTCATGGCTTAGAACTGAGTAAGCTACGTTACTGCCCATACTCAAACATTGCTTAGGATGTTAATTATCTCCCCAAATTGTCAATGTCATATAATGATGTGAGGCCCCAGTTTGTCTTGGGAGGGCAATGGGAAGTGGGGGGACTGCCCAGGACACTGCTGCCCTGACCACATGGCATTAGGGAAAGGCTGATACCCTTGGTATGGCCAAAGAGAGAAATGCAGTTTTCATAGTTCTTTGTCTCTTTCACACATACACATTCTCAAAAGATCCGTTACTGTGCATGTGCTTCTCCTCTCCTTCTGAAAAGCTACATAATGAAAAAAGATTTATACATTTTAAAATGTCTGCGCACAGAGTGAGCCCTGTGTGCATCCTCTGGCTTTTGACATTGCTCTTTCTCTGAACCTTGAAAAGCCTGCATGAGCCAGACCGCTTGCCGTTTGCCCTTAGACGCTCAGGCCCTGGCTGGTAGAGGCAGCCAGTGTGTGCAATTGGTTAATAGCTATTGCACAGCCCAATGAGGCTGAAGAATAAAGGTGTCCCATGTGAACTTTCTTCTCCACATCTGAGGCTCTGAGGAAGTGCTTTTCAGAGTCTAGGCGGTCCAAGGAGAGTGCTGTGAGGGCCTGCCATGTTCCTCTGGCTGCAGGAGTGACCTGAATGAAGTGATTGTGCCAAACGCTTGGCATCCCCTTGGACCAGTATGTAAGGTCTGTGCTTAGTCCCAAGGCCAGACTCCCCACAGCTAAAGTGACCTCTCCCAAAGCTTAATTCAGTCCATTATGGGGTGGGCACTGTGAGCTGATACCCACTGAGAAAGAGAGACAAAGAGAAAGTGTGGTCTGAGAGAGTGGGTACTTAAAGGAAAGGAGCCAGGGAGCGGGACAGACATGCCACTAAGGTTTGCTCTCCAGGACCTTCAAAGAAAGGGTTAGAACTAAGACTGAAGATTCGTAGAGCTGTGCTGTGGGCAACTGAGGTCTGAATGTGTGCAGACCAGCTAATGCAAAAGCAGAGAGTACAGCTGGACCTGGGAGCAGCACCCCATGGCTGTTACTGAAAAAATTGCAGGGAAATGTCAGCTGCACCTGCAAGCATAATTGAAAGGGTGGAGATGATAGTGGCATCTTATTTTTACTAACATAAATGAACACCAGGCTTTCAAATAGGGTGGGAATAGCAAGTATTAATCATATCTCTAATATGGTGGCTTGTGGCATTGGTGTGTGTGTGTGTGTGTGTGTTTTCCTGGGTGCAGCAAATAACAGTTGCTGCATTCTTTAGGGAAGCATTCATAAATTAAAAGTTTGGAACAGAAAAATATTATCAGTGGGCAGGGAGTCCGGAAAAAATATTAAAATGAGGAAGGAGCTGGCGGCTGCATTGAGCCATGCTGGGAGCTATAAATATGGAGAGCAGAGGCAACCTCCTAAATGGCATCCTTCCCAAGCAGGCAGGCAGGCAGGCAGGCAGGCAAGGTGTGAACACGTGTCTGCTCCCAGCAGGCCTGCACAGTAACCTCTCTCTCCATGGCTGTGCACACTATCATAGAGCTGATCTCTCTAAGATGGAGATGCTCCAATTTGAGTGTTCAAAAGATCACATGGGAACTTACACAAATGCAGACTCTGAGTCCTGCCCACCCCCATCAGAGAACTGATTCAGTACCTGTGCGATGGGACTCAGAAATGTGAATTTTTAAAGCTCCTCTAAACTTTAAGAAACACTCTTCTAGCCAATATTGAGGCCGATGCTGGATGAAATTAAATGATAAATGTTTCCTTCAGAGATCTTACTATTTTCTCTCTTGAGGGCAATCTATTTACTGTCAGCTCCCATGGACCATCATCCACATATAAAAAGTGGTTCAGGAATTTAGCAGCTGATAGACATTTACATCTTGGGTTAAATTTAAGTCAACATACTATCTTAGGATCAATGTTGGGCACATAAATCACAATGAATGTTGATGCATAAAGTGAAACTGTTTAAAGAAAATAAACATACACCAAGGGATCCATGAAAGAAGATCAGATTCCTCTATATGGAATCATTAGTACATTTGCCTCCTTATTGGGCTGGGGACTGTCTTGGCCCATGGAGAAACTGGCCTCCATAAAACCCTACCACAGTTATTTTCCATCTACCCAGCTCTAGGCCACATGCAAAGCCTGCTTTTTTCCAAATTAAAGCAGGTTTTTATGCCTGTAGTCACCAAAGGAAAACAATAAATATTAATTAACACCCTTTCCATTCTGTCTTCATTTGTTAGAAATCTAACTAAATTTAAGTAGAAGGGGAGCCTTGCTATTGTGGTCAATGTCACTGTGCTTTAGAACAGCCTGGTGGTTGGACTAGGTAAGGAGGCCAACAAGATGAAATGACCTTTAATTTATCTAATTGGAAAAAAGAAAATATTTGTTGAGAAAGTAGTGGTTACTGGAGCCAAATAAAAATGACCTCAATACTCCTGAGATGGCTTCTTTTGTTGTTTTCAAGAAAGTAAACGGGAATAATGATTATTATATAAGTTAATATTTACTGAGCACACAATATGTATGCGCTGGCCACTGCGTTAAAGAGTTATGTAAATTTTCTTTTAATTTTCATAATTATTCAATGAGTATGTTACTTTTACTATTCTAACTTTACAGATGAGAAAGATAATTGGAGGTTTTTTTCGAGAGTGTCATTCCACTGATTTATAAGAAGTTGTACGTAACAGAGTTCACCAGGGCCCACATCTCCCTCATAAAATAAGCAAGGCAAAAAAAGTTTGAGAATCAGACAGCTTAGATTACAACTAATGCAAAGCAGAGCAAGGACTCAAACACTGGTATGGTGATGCCAAAACTCATGTTCCTCAGGAGTGCCCTATATCGTCTCTTACGTTGTTTCACTGTTTGGATAAATCAACAATGGGGGATATTATAGTTCATATGTTAAGCACATACATAGATCATTTTTTTAAAAGTCTCTTACTGTGTATATTTGGGGCAACTACCATCAGATAAATAGATAATTGCTGTATTTCTTTTTTTTTTTTTTTTTTGCTGTATTTCTTTGAAGGGGAAATTTTCTTAAAGTTGGGGCATATGAGGGAGTCAATAAACTGTAGTTTGATTTGTCTTTAAAATCGTGAATCATTGGCTCAGGGAGTTAGAAGCCACATTAGCCATCTTCTTGTAGGACCCTGGATCCAACCAGGAATTCCATCTGTAACATCCCCAGTGGAAAATCCTAGTAGCTCAGGCAACAGACACTCCTTTTCTTAGTAATGCTTCAAGATCCAAATCAAGAGGTAGTTCCTGCACGAAGATCTCCCTGGTGGATGAGTCAGAATTTCTTTTAATGATTTTAATCAGACTGTAGCTTACCTGAGATGATCATATAATTTTTTTCTCTCTTTCTCTTATTTTCTTTCTAGCTTCACTGAGCTATAACTGACATATAACACTGTATAAGTTTAGGTGTACATCATGATGATTTGACAAGTGCATATTTTGTGGTGAGAACTTTTAAGATCTAATCTCTTAGCAACTTTCAAGTAAACAATACAGTATTGTTAGCTGTAGTCACCATCCTGCACATTAGATCCCCAGTTGGCTGGGCTCCATGTTCACGTGGGAACACTGGGTGGGCTCCCTGCTCAGGCAGGGTTGTTGACTATGTTCTGCTGTTAGGTGAGGCTAGCAGCTCACCTAACTGGGCTCTGTAATCACCTCTAGCCTGGTGGGGTTGCAGGCTATGTTCCCTAGCAGGGTGGTGGTTGTATTCCACGATTGGACAGGGCTGTAGGCTGTGCTCCACAATTGCTCCTGGTCTGGTAGGACCTCAGACTGTGCTCCCAGGCGATGGTGCTGCCAGCTATACTCTGCATTTAAGTGGGACCACAGGCTGTGGCTGAAGTTGGGGAGCGGGGAACAGCCTGGGCTTAACTCTCAGGAAGGCTGTTGGCTGTGCTCCACTTTTGGGCAAGGTCACCAGCCAGGCTCTCTGTTTGGATAGGGCCCCCAGCTGTGTCCCACATTTGAGTGGGGCTGAAGACTGTTACACAGTCATTCGGGGTCTCTGTCTGAGCTCTGTGGTCTGATGGGGCTGCAGGCTGTACTCTGTAATTGGGTGGCAAGGCAGCAAACGTTTTTCAGCATTAAAGAAATACTATATGCCCAACTTCACTGTTGCGTGGGCTTGAGTGAACAGAAGAATTCACTGGTAAAGCCATATGCATCATTGAAAAGTAATTTTTTTTAAATACCAGATTTCCATTCCATTAACAGAACAAGATTATTCAGATTTTCTATTTCTATTTCTGTTAGCATTGTGATTGGAAATTTTTCACAGGTATTGTCCATTTTATTCAAATTCATGAATATTTTGCCTAAAGTTTATAACATTTCCTTTGTTTGTAAAATAAAATCTGTAGCTCACTTTCTCTCTCTCTCTCCCGTCCCTCCTTCCATCCTTAATCATGCTTGATGATTAAAAGTTTATCAATTTCAGTAATCTTGAAAAACAATTTGTCTTTGTTGATTTTCCCATGTATTTTTTTCTATATCAGCTATTTCTGCCCTTACTGTATTCTTTATTCTATTTTTCATAGTTTTGATTTGCTCTTCTTTCTCTCATTTCTTGAAAGGAAAGGTGAACATATTTATTTTTATCTTTCCTATTTTCTTTAAATATACTTAAGCTAAGAATTTTCCTGCAAACACTGATTTAGATTTATTCCAAAAGTTTGGGTACTCTAATATACTTTGTCATTCCATATAAAATATTTTCTGATTTCCACTTTGATTGCTTTTTACCCATAGATGATTTAAAAATTTGTTAAGTTCAGTGAACATAGGGTTTTCCTCATTATGTTTTTGGTTTTGGTCCCTGGATAAATCTCAATGTAGTCATAGAAGAAACTGAATAATTTTAATTTTTTTTAAGATTTTTTTTGATGTGGACCATTTTTAAAGCCTTTATTGAATTTGTTACAATATTGCTTCTGTTTTGTGTTTTTGGTTTTTTTGGCCCCGAGGCATGTGGGATCTTAGGTCCCCCACCAGGGATCGAACCCATACCCCTGCTTTGGAAGGCAAAGTCTTAACCACTGGACCTCCAGGGAAGTCCCCTGAATACTTTTAATTATTTGAACTTTTTGAGACTTTCTTTTTGGTCCAGAATATAATTAGTTTTGGCATGTGCACATGATAATGATTTGAATTTTATTAGGGCTGATTTCAGTGTTCTATATATGTTGTTCAGATCTCCCATACCATTACTGAGATTTGTCTGTTTATTAAATCAACTTTAATTAAATGAATTTTCTGCATGTCATTTTAGTTCTGCTTTGTGTATTTGTTCATTTTTGCTTTATCTATTTTGTAACTGTGCTATTGAATACATATAAATATTGGGATATATTTCTGTTAGATTAACCTTCTTATTACGATAAAATACCCTTGCTTCTTGCTATTTGTTATCTCTCAGTACAGCTATTTTCTTTTGGTTGGTGTTTGTAAGGTACAATATTTTTCCAACCTTTAACTCTAAAATTTTCTATGTTATTATAGGTAATGTGTGTCTCTGGTCAGCAGCAAAAAGAATTTTTAATTGTTACTCAGTCTTTCTTAGATTTTTATTGGAGTATTTAGCCCATTTATATTTAAAGTAATCTCTAAAAAATAAATAAAGTAATCTCTAATAATAGTTGGGTTCATATCTACCATCTTATTATTCACTTTCCATTTTTCCCATTTGTTCACTTTTCCCCCATTATTGACTTCTTTGGGGTTAGTCATATATATTGAATATAAATATATATGTATATACATATATATGTATATATAAATATATATATATACTTCTACACTTTCTTAACTTTAGTCATATATTCTTATACTCTTCTGTTAGCAGTAACCATAGATGCTACAAAAATACTCTTGAGTTATATAGTTCAATTCAGTTTATTACATTTACCACTTTGTAGTATTATTATTTCCTCAAGACTTTTAAACACCTAACTTTTATTGTTGTTATACATTTTAGTTCTACATATAAATGCAACTCCACAATCAATATTCATACATAATGAATATGCATATATTAATATATCTATCAATATATTTAACATATTTTATCTTTTATCCTTTCTGCTATTTTTTATTCACTCCTACATTTCTCTGTTTCTGTTTGTGATCATCATTCTGCCTTATAAATTCTAAGTCTTATTTTCTTTAACTGCAGGCTTATTGAAGAAAAGTTCTCTCAGTCTTTCTCTAAAAACATTGTGCTATTCTGAAGTATATTCTTTCAGCATACATAATTCTAGTTTGGCAGTTATTTTCATTTAGCACTTTAAACATATTATTCCGCTGCTTCTGGCTTCCATTGTGTTTGTAAAGATGTCAGTTAACAATCTAACTTTATTTTCTTTGAAAGTAATGGGACTTTCTTCTCTGAATGCTTGTAAGATTATTTTCCTTCTTTTTAGTTTTTGTTTTGTTTTGTTTTACCAGATTAATTGTGTATGCACAGTTATTTTTCCTACTTTGGATTTGCTAAATTCTTGAATATTTGGGTTGATGATGTTTTTAAATTTTGAAAATTTTTAATCACTATCTTATTAAATATTATTGCTATACTATTCTGTGTTCTCCTTTTAGGACTCCTTTTACACATATGGTATATACTATATATTTTTAAGTAAATTCCATATGTCTTTTGCCCTCTATTCTGTTCTTTCCATTTCTTTTCCTCTGTGTGTCAATTTGGATGTTTTCTATTGACCTGCTTTAAACTAACTAATTCTGTGTTCTATTGTATCCAGAGAGTTTCAGGTTTGTTTTTGTTGTTGTTGTTTAGTTCTAGGATGATTATGTGATTTTTTAAGATACGCTTTATGTATTGGGTCCTTTCCTCTAATTTCTTTAATATATTGTTTGCATTGGGTTGGCCAAAAGGTTCGTTTGGGTTTTTCCATAACATCTTCTGGAAAACCCCAAATGAACTTTTTGGCCAAACCAATAGTTATTTAAAATACTTTGTGTGCTAACTCTGTTACTGTGATCATCAGAGGACTGACATGTATTTTCTGGCTCTTCTCTTAATCATTGGTCATATTACCTTGCCTCTTCATGGGGCTATTAATTTCTTTTTTTTTTTTTTTGTGGTATGCGGGCCTCTCACTGTTGTGGCCTCTCCCATTGCGGAGCACAGGCTCTGGATGTGCAGGCTCAGTGGCCATGGCTCACAGGCCCAGCCGTTCCATGGCATGTGGAATCACCCGAGACCAGGGCACAAACCCATGTACCCTGCTTCGGCAGGTGGACTGTCAACCACTGCACCACCAGGGAAGCCCCCTGCTATTAATTTTTAATTGTATGCCAGATATAATGAATAGACTTATCATAGATTATTCAAGATACACAAATCAATGAATGTTACACACCACATTAACAAAAGAAAAGATAAAACCATAGGATCATCTCAATAAATGGAAAAAAAGAATTTGATAAAATTGAATATCCATTCATGATAAAAACTCTCACCAAGGACTTCCCTGGCTGTCCAGTGGTTAAGACTCTGCACTTCCAATGCAGGGGGTGCAGGTTCAATCCCTGATTGCGGAACAAAAATCCCACATGCTGTGAAGCGTGGCCAAAAAACTTTTTAAAAAACTCTCACCTATGTGGGTACAGAGGGAATACACCTCAACGTAATAAAAGCCATTTATGACAAACCCACAGCCAACATAATACTCAATGGTAAAAAACTGAGAGCCTTCCTGCTAAATTCAGGAAGAAGACAAGGATGCTCACTTTCATCACTTCTATTCAACACAGTATTGGAAGTCATAGCCACAGCAATCAGATAAGAAAAAGAAATAAAATGTATCCAAATTGGAAGGGAAGAGGTAAAATTGTCATTAATTGCAGAAGACATGATACTCTCTATAGAGACCTCTAAAGGCTCCACACAAAATCTATTATAACTAATTAGTGAATTCAGCAAGGCAGCAGGATACAAGATTAATATACAGAAATATGTTGCATTTCTTTACACTAATGATGAAATATCAGAAATAGAAAGTAAAATAAATAAATAAATAAAATAACACTCCCATTTAAAATCACATCAAAAAAAATACCTAGGAATAAACTCAACCAAGGAGGTAAAAGACCTATACAAAAACTATAAAACATTGATAAAGGAAACTGAAAACTGAAGACGAGTCAAAGAAATGGAAAAATATCTCATGCTCTTGGATTAGAAGAATACTGCTAAAATGGCTGTACTACCCCCAAAGCAATCCACAGATTTAATGTGATCCCTATCAAAATACTTGGATATTTTTCACAGAACTAGAAGAAATAATCCTAAAATTTATATGGAACCACAAAGACCCAGAATTGCCAAAGCAATCCTGAGGAAACAGAGCAAAGCTGGAGGCATAACCCTTCCAGACTTCAGACAATATTACAAAGCTACAGTAATCAAAACAGCATGGTATTGGCACAAAAACAGATATACAGGTCAGTGGAACAGAATAGAGAGCCCAGAAATAAACCCACATACCTATGGTCAATTAATTTATGACAAAGGAGACAAGAATATACAATGGAGAAAAGACAATCTCTTCAACAAGTAGTGTTGGGAAAGCTGGACAGCTACATGTAAATTGATGAAATTAGAACACTCCCTCACACCACATACAAAAATAACTTCAGAATGGTTCAAACACCTAAATATAAAACATGATACCATAAAAATCCTAGAAAAGAACATAGGCAAAACATTCTTGGACATAAATCACAGCTATATTTTCTTAGGTCAGACTTTCAAGGCAAAAGAAATAAAAGCAAAAATAAATAAATGGGACCTAATCACACTTAAAAGCTTCTGCACAGCAAAGGAAACCATCAACAAAATGAAAAAATAACCTATGGAATGGAAGAAAATATTTGCAAATGCTGCGACTGACAAGGGGTTAATATCCAAAATATACAAACAGCTCATGCAACTCAATATCCAAAAAACAAGCAACTCAATAAAAAAAATGGGCAGAAGACCTAAATAGACATTTCTCCAAAAAAGATATCCAGATGGCCAACAGGCACATGAAAAGATAATCAACATATCTAATTATTAGAGAAATGCAAATCAAAACCACAATGAGGTATCATCTCATACTGGTCAGAATGGCCATCAACAAAAAGTCTACAAACAATAAATGCCGGAGAGGGTGTGGAGAAAAGGGAACCCTCTTGCACTGTTGATGGCAATGTAAACTGGTGCCAACCACTATGGAAAATAGTATGGAAGTTCCTTTTAAAACTGAAAATAGAGCTAGCATATGAACCAGCAATTCCACTCCTGGGCACATATCCAGAAAAGATGAAAACTCTAATTGGAAAAGATACATGTACCCCAATGTTCATAACAGCACTATTTATGATAGCCAAGAGATGGAAACAATTCAAGTGCCCATCAACATATGACTGGTTTAAGAAGAAGTTATATATATATAAGGGAATATTACTCAGCCATAAAAAAGAATGAAATATTGCCATTTACATCAACATGGATGGACTTAGAGAATATCATACTAAGTGAAGTAAGTCAGAGAAAGACAAATATTATATGATATCGCTTATATGTGGAATCTAAATCTAAATCTAAATCAAATGAATCTAAATCTAAATCAAATCTAAATCAATCTAAATACAAATGAATCTATATATCAATACAAAAGAGAAATAGACTCACAGACATAGAAAACAAATTTATGGCTACCTAAGAGGAATAGGGAGGAGGGGTAAATTAGGACTAGGGATACAAACTACTATTCATAAAATAGATGAGCAACAAGGATTTACTGTGTAGCATGGGGAACTATATTCAATATCTTGTAATAACTTACAGTGGAAAATAATCTGAATATATATAACTGAATGACTTTGCCGTACACCTGAAACTAACACAATATTTTAAATCAACTATATTTCAATAAAAAAAGAATCATAGAGGGTACAGATCATTTTATCTTTCACCGTAGAGTGTTCTCTCCACAATTAAGCAAACATAGTGAAATATGATCATCTTAACCCATTTAGAAATTTATTAGGGACAAAACTAGATTTCAATATTTATAATATTCAGTCCATTTCTGATTTTCACGGCTCCAAGGGCATAAACCGCTCAGATTTTTTAATAGAACCCTGACAGGCTTCTGCCTACTGAGACCCAGAACAGTAAATGGTTTCCACCTCTGCTCTTTGTAAGTTTCAGTCAATATATCCAGCCCCCGAGCAAATGTTTTGAGCTCCTGACAGATGTTGATGAAAGCTCTCTCACTGGCAGATCTTAGCTCCTAAGCACCAAGAAACTCTAGATACTTTCCTCTGTATTTTAGAAGCTTTTAGCTTAGCTCCCCTGCAGCTCCAGAACTTGTCTGGGAAAAACAAATGTCTGAGTCCCTTCAAGTTTCCAAATTGTCACATCAGCCCCATTAAACTGCTAAAAGCTTAGGTGGTTACTCTTACCCCCAGCAGAGCCCTGCTGCATCAGCAAGACTAGTCCTTGAGTCATGCCCCAAATTGGCAGATGACTCAGGTTGAAAAATGACTGGAGGTAGTCAGCTTACTTCTCCCCTCTCAGAAGTTATGGTTTACCTCATCTCTGTTCCTGCTACAGCTCTCTCATGCAATCAGAAATTATGAATTTCACAATTTATCTATTTATTTCAAGTTGTTGCAGTGGGAACATTACCCCGTTAGCATCTACTGTATCTTACTTAGAAGCAGACGTCTACTATACTCTATCTAGAAGCAGAAAAACCCAAGTTAGGAATCTTTTGGTTGCAAGTAGCAAGCAACCCAATGCAAACTGGTTTAAGGAAAAGGAAATTATTTTTTCACCTAACTGAAAAGTTCATGTATTAGGCTGGCTTCAGCTACCAGCAATCTAGGAATTTTTTAAAAATCTCATTGGCTATAGTCAGTTATGTGCCCATTCCCGTCTCAGTCATCACCCAAACTAAACGGCCTTAGATTGGGGGATGTATGATTCCTCAGAGCAAAATCTGCATCATGTTGTTAGAAAAAAATAAGTAGATTGTGGGCAGTGAGAGCAATTGCCCACTATGCCCGACCAGTCCAGCTGTCATTCATCTGTCTTCTCAATTGCCATAGTTTCTACAAGCTATTTAAGCACTGAAATGCATTGTTTTGACTTGTGTATTGCTCAGATTAAGCTAAAACCTTGTTCTCAGTACTCTTTTGATATCCAAAGTACAAAAATTCATGCTGGGCTGCTAATAGATGCTTAATAAATACTTGTGCCTTGGTTAGTCCTGGGGTAGGTTACCTGACTGCATCTCACACTGCAGTTCAGCAACTGAAGAAGGATTATTTTCTGTTTTCAACTCTAATCATGTGCTAATAAGCACTGTCAGAAGAAAGCACTTTAAACTAAGATGTGGGTTATTGTTTTATATTTTATACAATATCCTTTTGAAGAAAAACTAAATGTGAAAATGGGTTGAGGATGCCTAGCTAATCCCTGAGCCATTTCACTGTTGTGGAATATTGGCTTCGGCATGCCCGCATTTGCTGTGACATCACACATTCCAATTTTCCACTTTCCAGGCAGGCAATTATGGGAAAGACTTCAGTGCTGCTCTCTAAGAGACTACACTATGGGCTGAATAGAACTATGTCAGAAAGGCAGCCCCATTTCCTCCCAACTACTTGATGTGTTTCTCCCAACAAAGGACATGGTTTTGAATTCTTCCTTTCACCTGCTTGCCGTCGGAAATCGCATAAAAGTGTCTATGCTTTGAGCCTGAGCTTGAAACGAGAAACTGACTTAGTCAGTGGAGGGTTGGGATTAGCAGCTCATGCTATTTCCAGTATGTGTGCAGATCTCACAGTGGCTGTGTTAACTAAAGCCATCTGAAAGAGGAAAACCTAAGGGAATTAATAAATTAGAGCAAATGTACAGTGTGATGATAAAGAGCACAGTCACCGGAGTCAGAATCTTGGCTCTGCCGCTGGGTGGTCCCGGGCCTCAGACTCCTAATTTGCATCATAGAGCTATTATGATTAATTGGAATAATGCATGTGAAGTGCTTAGCATGATGTCAGACATAAACAATAACAAATAGTCATTATTGATATTTTTATTGAATTACACAGGAAACTTTACGGATAGCACCACCAACTATCACCATGGTAATGATCTAGCACGGCAACAGCTACAGATAAGTGCTACAGATAAGCAGAAAAGGCTTAAGGATTAGGCTTTTTGAAATGAGTCCATATATACTTTTTCTGCACATTAAAATGCCCAAACAAATTATTTTGAATGCCTGCAGACCCAAGGCAGAGGTTAACATTAAAAGTTAACAGCATTAAGACAGGGGGAAAATTAGGAGTACATTCCTCTAAGTACCTGTGTTGCTCAGGACTAATACAGATGCCAAAATCTCCTTAAACTGCAGCATACAGACTCTTATATTAAATGCTATTTTTCCCCCCCAAAAAAAAAAAATAGGAAGAAGCTATGTGGAAGGACTTGTATTTTATTTACTTATATACCCTGCATCTATTGTTAATCCATAGTTCATCCTAGATTGAAAGCAGTTAGTATCCAAGCTCAATCTATTTTCTCTGTTCCAAGTTTTGACTTCTTTCCTCTTTCCCTGTTGTGAATCTCATCCATAAAAGCATTCTGTTCACCTAGTTATCACAGATACATATTCATTTGTGACTGATTTGTGACATATATAGTATATGCCAGGCCCTATGCCACAGACATAAGAATATAGGTCCTGCTCACAATCCACTTGAGGTGAAGGTAAGGAAATAATGCTTTAACACAATGATAGAAATGTGCACTGACTGTGAGAAACTAATGGATTCTGAGTCTTAAATGATGGATGAGAGTCAGGCAGACATGTCAAGAAGTGAGGATGTTGGCATGCCCAAATGTACAGAGGTAAGAAAGAGCTCAGCATGGAAAGAAACTAAAAACCATTTGATGTTACTCAAATAGGAAGTTCAAAGTAGTCAGTGGCAAAGGAATTCTGGAGAAGTAGACGAAGGCAAAATAGTGAGGCACCTCTCTTTCACTTTAATAACTTTGAGCTCTTTTCTGTACATAGTGGGGAGTCACTGAAGGTCTTGAAGCAAGAAGTGGTCAGATTTCGCATATTAGATAGATTACAGAGTGGAGGAGGTCATCCAAGTCTCTGGCCAGAGGCAACAAGATCAGCTATGAACCTGTTCCAATAATCCAGGCTAGAAACCTGAGGACCTGAATGCAGGCAGTGGTAGTAGACAGAGAGGAGACTAGGCAAAGATATGTTTAGGGAAGATGAAACTTGAAGTCTTTCCAAAAGAATCTTTTTTTGGAAAAAAAAAATGAGGAAAATACTTAAAAGTGAAAGAAAGATAAAGTATAAAAATATAGAAACCAATAAGTCTACATACTATGTATCCTAAGGTAGTTAAGTTAGGCCAGCCTCATATTTTACCAGACACTTAAGTCTCAGAAAATTTCCTGGCCTCTATCCTATCTCCCTTTGATCCTGGGACAGACTTGGGATGGCACTGCAGCTAGCAATGGAGGCTCCTCCATTTTTCTCCTCTAAGAATCATGGATCAGGTCTTTAGGCCTTAAATCATGAAGCCATTGCTATGCATCTTCCCTGTCTCCTACAACTGACAGTCAGGATCCTAGGCCCTGAGCCCTCAAAAGAGAAAGTTCCTTCCTTATCTGCTTCCCAATACCTCTTCTTGGACTTTAGGCCATTCTTCTTCATTTTTATATTTACTTCCAGCACCTGGCCTGATACCTTTCTTCAAAGTAGAACTTCTCAGAATTCCAATCAGAGAAGTTCTTCTTTGAACCCTGACCAATGTCTTTTTATTCAGCACTGTTTAAGAGAAGCACAATAAATGGTAGGCAGACAAGTTATACTCTTCAGTGGCAAGTGTTTCGTTCACCTATGGTCCTAAACCAAGGTCCCAGAGACTATGGCCCACAGGCCAAATCTGGTCCACTATCTGTTTTAATAAAGTCTTATTGGAACACAGCCGCTCTCATTCATTCAAGCATTTTCTCAGTTGCATGTGTGCTACAGTGGCAGAGTTAAGCAGTTGTCCCCACGAGTTGAGAACATGTGTTCCAGAACCTTAAAATATTTACCACATGGCCCTTTACAGAGAAAGTTGGTTGGCCCGTTTGCTAAACCATTATTAAGACTGATTTTTCTCTGTAGTTACATTTATTCTATAGTAAATGCCCATCTGCTTAGAGTCTTTGGAACTCTCCCCAACTCCCTACTACAGCTGCTATGTCCCAACCTCAGTGCCTGTTTCCCATGTGAGGACAGTCTTCAGCTTCACCACCTCCTCGCCCCATAATCCACCCTAGTGACCATCCAGAATTCTATTAATAAATTCTACAAATTTTCACACAAAATTGTTTTTTATATATGGTATCAATTTTAAAAATTTGCCTGGCAGCAGGACATGGAGGAGTACTGAGTGGTTAGACCTCTACGAAATGGTGCAATTAGTTTTTCTCCTTTGTTTCCTTTCCTATAAGTCATATCAGCAGAGCAAAAGACATGGGAGAGGAAGCAAAGCTGAAATACTTCAAGTATCCATATTCCAGAAAATCAACGCATAGTAACTAAAATTTAGCTGAACCATTTTTCAAGGCATATAAAATGTCCTTGATTTCCTGTAATGTAGTAAGATAATTTACATCTGCTTTTACTTAAAGAAGTATTTTGTTAAGAGACAATATCATTTGATAATTCAGGACAAGGACTCTTGTTCTACCTTTGTTAAATCCTACCTTCATCATTCATTTACTTACATCTCTTCTTTGTACTTCAGTCTTTTCACCTGTAAAATAGGAATACTACTACTGTTTATCTAATAGTGTTTTATGAGGTAATATTTGCAAAATATTTAGAACAGTATTGTACGATAAATGCTGTTTGTTATTGTATTTAGTTTTCTTTGCTGCATTTTGTTTGTCGCTGTTCTCAAAATGATGAGTATTTCCATTTAGAAGAGAGCTTAGCTAGATTCTGGCTGAATTTTTCCTTATTTTCTCCTTGCTAGGCAGGCCCCTCTCACACTGCTTCCCTCTGATTTTGCTTGCTACACCAGCCACACCAGACGCTCTCCTAACCCCTTCACACTTACAGATCACAAGCAAAGTTCGTACTCTTGGCAACTGATCTCACCAAGAGTGGAGACGGAGAAACCAAGACCTCAAAACAGTGGCTACTTGTGCACTTTTCCAATGCCCACTCCCCCCACCCCATGAGGTAGGGAACTGTGTCTTTCTTGTTCTAATCTCTGCACCAAACCCATAGAATGATGTCTCATAGAAGGTGCCATGAATATTCATGGAAGGATGAAATAAACTGCACAGAGAAGCAGAGGCCAGTGAGGGAGAGAAGGATGAGGACTGAGTGCTGAGCCTTCACCAGTAGCTGTTCTTCTGGCCTCATGGTCAATGATCAATATGGAAAATGACTACACCAGAGGGACATGGATTGCTGAAAGTATCAGCAAAAGTTGAAGGTAGCAATTAAGCAAAAGTCAGGGGAATGCATTCTGGGAAGAATGGTTTGAGGCCAATTTTGGGTACTAACTCCAGATATATACATATGTATATGTGTGTGTGTGTGTGTGTGTGTGTATATATACATATATATATATGTATATATACACACACATATGTATATATGTATATCTGTGTGTGTGTATATATATATATATATATATAAAGTAATTAGATGAGAAACACAGGTATTACCTTTAAGTTTAAGTAAATAAGTACCATTTATTCCTAATTTGTCTGGTAATGTTCCCACTCTTCTGGTGTTTGGTAATCCATTTGTGTTGCTAACCATTTATTTGCTATTATTAACTCAACATAAGCCTATCAAGTACATATTTGATACCACACATTCTGCCACAGATGGGGCAACTTTTACAAAATGAGTAGCACATTGTTCTTGCTCCTGTTCTGAAGGAATGCCACTTGAAAGATAGAGATATTCAAAATGACAAATAATTCAACATGGTAAGTGCTAATCAGGGCAAGGAAGAAAGGCATCGGAGAACAGAGGAGAGAATAATTCTGCTCTCCTGCAAAGGAGACATCTATGACCACTTTAGAAATAGGAGATATTTCAGTTGAACTCTGAAGTTGAAGCTTGCCAGGCAGTGAAAGAGTGAAGGAGTATGTCAGATAGATGTGGACAGGGTGGGACAAAACAGATTTTGGAAATGGCATGTCATCTGAGTTCCTAGGATAGAGTGTACTGTGTAGTAACAGGGGATGAGACAGCGAAGATGGTTGAAGCCAGATTGGTAAAGGTTTAGAGAGATTTCTAAGGAAAAGAGTGTTGTGCTGCATCCCAGAAATTTCAGCTCTGTGACTTGGGAAGGTTCCTTGAGTTCTATCTCTATGAGTTAGTTTCCTCATCTGTAGGAGATCATAACAGTGGCTCTCTCTTATGGTTGTTGTGAGGACTAAATGAGTTAATACATGCAAAGTACTTAAAACAGTGCCAGATTCATATTAAGCAGTCTTTAAAAATATCTCCTATTATTGTCTTCAAGAGTGAACTTCTCATTTGTGACCCACTGTTACGGCATTTTGGAAGATCTACCATTTTCCTACTCCTAGGTCACCCAGAGCGGCGCACCAATAGAATATATGCTCTGTCTTGGGTACTGTTCCTGTCAAGATCCGGTGCCAAGGTAAGAGCTGTGTTGGCTGCACATACATCAGTGTGCCCAGAGCCCAGCGTGTGAGATGACAAATTATGGGTCGAACCAGCTATTAATCACTCATGCCAAACAAAAGAGAAGGCTGTCTACAAGTTTCTGCAAGGTGAACCCTAACTTCATTACCTAAACCAAGATTATTTTATGCTGTGCTTTGCTTCCTTCAGGATTTCCTTCTGGAACATGGTTTTTATTTTTTCCTTCTGGAACATTTTTTTAAAGAAATCTTGCTTATCAGATTAGTTGTAACTTTTAAGAAGCTTCTCCCTCTCATGTTTTTCATCACGCAGCTATCTTTCAACATCCTGAGTGCCGAAGTTCTAGGGATTGTCGGCAGAACAAATTGATTTCCTTTATTATATGAAATTTGACCTTTATTTTCTGCCATATTAGATTGGTAGTTGATGTGGTTTTCCATTTTTAAAAGCACCAATATGGTAAAAAGAAACTATCAGTATCTGATATGCTAAATGCCAATTCTGGGAATTGACTGCCTAGAGGCTAACTTGGAAATAGCTGTCTTTGTTTACCGACTGCAACTCCCTCAATTGAGAAATTATCTCATTATATTGCTCATCTAGGTTAGAGTCCAGAGAGCAGGCCCCTAAAATGATTAAGTTGCAAAGTAATTCCATTTTAGCCCAGAACATTTGCATTTGCCCACATCAACACACCATGGTGCTGCCCTTCCTGCTTTTCCGGCAGGCAATCTGTTCTACTCAGGCAGACCACAAGGCCAAAGTGCCACCTACTTGTCGTTCTAGGGCCCTCAGTATCTACCCTAGTCTGGATTTCACTGAGCTTAAGTGATTTGTTCTTAAATTAAAATGAGTGGTGAGATAACGTCCTTGACTGGATTCGTTATTTGATAGTGCTAATATGTACTAGACTTTGATCAACTTTTTATGCAAGAGAAGCTTCAAAATCAATAGTAGATTCAGGATAGAGTAAAACTAATTGTGTAGGTATAAATGACACATGTTAATATCAAGCACATTTCTAAATACAGCATTCAACTATTTTATTTATGTGCCGTACATGAAAGGGATTTGCAACAGGATTGTCTTGCTCATTCATTGAATCATTTATTTATTTACTATTTACTAAATCAATATCTGAGGAAAGCCACCCTACCAAGAATTCTTTGCTTTCTCCTCTGCACTCTCATAGCTCTCTACAAGTCACTTATAATACTATTTATTTTTAATAGACATATTTTAATAGATGTATTTTAATAGATAACCCCTAAATATCTCTAATCTTAAGGAAATAATATGCTGAGAATTTTTTTTGTGATGCTAAGAAGATTTTTGTGCAATTATTTTTACTACAACATTATTTGTAGTTAAAAATGTAGAAACAACCTAAATATTCAGCAATAGAGGATTTGTTAAATAAATGATGGCACGTGTACAGTAAAGTGCTATAAAACCATCTCAATGCTTATGTGAAGTTTATAATGATGGCAAAATATTTGTTTTACGATGTTAGTAGAAAAAAATGAAATACAAAACTTTATTGCTATTCCTAATTCAAGTTATACTTAAATATTCATGAATAAATTGATTATTAACTGATATGTTAATAGTGATCCTTTCTGAATTAGAAAATTAAGAATATTGTCTGTTACTTTCTTATATATGTGTATCATAAGTATATATAACTTTCACGATTAGAAAACAAAACCACAAAGGGTTTTTTTTTCTTTTTCTTTTTTTTTAGTATTATAATTACATTATATATGTCATACTGTGTTGTCTCTATAAAGCAATCAGAAGGAAAAAAATTTTAAATAGACTGATTCTCTTGGAGCTTACAATTTAAAGAGGGATACTAAAGAGACAAATGTGATAAAGAAAAAGGAACAATACAAAAGAGGAATAAAATTGAAACCGAGAAATTGTTCTCTGCAGGCTACTACCACTGGAAGAGTTAAGAAATATGGATTTAGTGGGGATTCAGAAGCAGGGAATGTTGCATGGAGACAGACTTAGATGGATTTGAATGGGTAGAAAAAAGGGAGAGACAAGATAGTCCACCGTCATGTGGAGTTAAGTCCATGTTTTACCTTTGGTTTTAGACATCTTCATTAGAGGAGGGTTTATATTACATAGTCAGGGTTCAGTTAGAAAAAGAGAAGCCGTTCTATGTATTTAAAACAGAAAAGAATACAGTAGTACAGGAAATTAAGAGCTTACAAATTACGGAATGGATTGGACAGAGTCAGAAACTCACGTCCAGAGGCTAAGAACATGCAGAAAACCAGCAGCACTTCATAGTTCCTCCACACGCCTGTGGCAGGTGAATAGCAAACAAAAACAGAGACCATTAAAAAACTCATCTCTGTAAAACCCATAGTCTAGTGTCAGAGTAAGAATAAAATAGCTTCTGCCTCTCTTCTTCTTTCTAAATCTTGCATTGTGTGACTACTAGGCAAAAGGTCACTCTGTCTAAAACACAGGTGTCAAAGTAGTTCCTCTGCCACACAGGAAAAAGCAGAAAAAGCATAAGAATGAGTGCTGAGTCTCTAACTCCCTCCCCAGACATTTATCATAGATAGTTCCATAAATCATTGAAAGCCAGGGTAAGAGGCTTAGCCTTAAAAACAATAGGGTTCTTTAAGCAGATGACAAAAAAATACCATGCTGGAAAAGTAAATTGGTTAAGGAAAACTATCTTACTGTGGCAAATATGTTTCGAGTTGCTTCATCAATACAGAGTATCATGAAAAACACAAACAACCTCAAAGAACTAAAGGGAAATCAAAAGTGCAGTCAGGGGCTTCCCTGGTGGCGCAGTGGTTGGGAGTCTGCCTGCCGATGCAGGGGACACAGGTTCGTGCCCCGGTCCGGGAGGACCCCACATGCCGTGGAGCAGCTGGGCCCGTGAGCCATGGCCGCTGGGCCTGCATGTCCGGGTCCTGTGCTCCGCAGTGGGGGAGGCCACAGCAGTGAGACACCTGCGTACCGCAAAAAAAAAAAACAAAAAAAAAACCAAAAGTGCGGTCAAAGTTACATGGGGTCGAGTTAAGGGCCATGTGCCCAAACCTCACTATGGGTCTGGTCTGGAGGTGTTTTCCGTGCATCACACAACCACCCTGACCCTTTTAACCCGTCTATTTGCTTAAAAAATAAACTCAGTTAAAAAAAAAAAAAAGCATTAAATCCAACTGGTTTTTAAACTGTTGTTCTGGTTGCACCATGTAAACCCAATTTAACAGTTTCTACAGTCAACTCTGGTCAAATGAGAAATGTCATACGCATGCACACCAGTCTCCCATGGTGATTCTTTCACTCAAATACTATTTTCATATCATCCCATGTCTGGTTTTCAATATTTCTCCCAATGTGGTTTAGGAAAATTATATTTTAGATTTCTAATGCATTATGAATAGAATGAATTTAATATAAACTCCCACTTGCTGAAAGATCATTTCTGTTTAGAAACAAAGAAATTTCAAACAGACAGAAAGAAATGAAACATTTAAACTCTCCACCCTTTTGGTTATGGGTGGAGTGAGGTAACTTTTTCAAATTTTATTTTATTTATTTTTATTTTATTTTTGGCTGCATTGGGTCTTCATTGCTGCACATGCCCTTTTCTCTGGTTGCAGTGAGCAGGGGCTACTCTTCATTGCATTGCATGGGCTTCTCATTGCGGTGGCTTCTCTTGTGCAGAGCACGGGCTCTAGGCGCACGGGCTTCAGTAGTTGTGGCACATGGGCTCAGCAGTTGTGGCTCACGGGCTCTAGAGCGCAGGCTCAGTAGTTGTGGCGCACGGGCTTAGCTGCTTTGCGGCATATGGGATCTTCCCGCATCAGGGCTCGAACCCGTGTCCCCTGCACTGGCAGATGGATTCTTAACAACTGTGCAACCAGGGAAGCCCAAGGTAACTCTTTATAAGGGAGAAAGCCGTGTAGGATTTTGAACAATTTACCCTACTCTCCTACTATCCTGTCTTTACAACATACTTGTCCGTAAATTCTTTGGATGCAGATGGTGTGTTTTAGGTTTCCCAACACTACTGACCTCAGACACTTGCCTACAAGCTTTTGTTTGATGCATAAATCTACTCTAATAGCCTCCATACCACCGCTGCTATGTCATGAGTCCACAATGAGACTTAAAAAGATGGAAGATTCTTAGTCTGGAATTTTATTATTTTAGAAGGTACTCAACAGCAGCATTAAATGCAGTGGATGAGGAAAAGGAGTAGGAAGAGATCAAAGAAGGAACGAAGGATGATGAAAGGAAAGTAAGTATGATGTAAAACTTTTACGAAGAGCTTGAACAATATCTTACCCAAAGGAATTATAATAAGAGCTGAGACGAAACATGGAATTGGGCAAAATGAAGTCATATACAGTTCTGACTAGACTCCATTAAAAAATTTCTGTGTTTGGGCTTCCCTGATGGCACAGTGGTTAAGAGTCTGCCTGCCAATGCAGGGGACACAGGTTCAAGCCCTGATCCAGGAAAATCCCCCATGCCTTGGAGCAACTAAGCCCATGCACCACAACTACCGAGCCTGTGCTTTAGAGCCCGCAAGCCACAACTACTGAAGCCCGCGCGCCTAGAGCCCATGCTCCACAACAAGAGAAGCCACCACAATGAGAAGCCCGCGCCCTGCGACGAAGAGTAGCCCCGGCCCACCACAACTAGAGAAAGCCTGCATGCAACAACAAAGACCCAATGCAGCCAAAAATAAATAAATTAAAAATTTAAAAATTTTTTAAATTTAAGAAATTGAAAAAAAAAAGATCTGTGTTTCACATGCCCATACTCAGAAAGCAAGGCTGAGACTATGGAAAATGTATAGGCCATCTCCTAAAGTTGTTTTTGAAGACATTTTGAATCATGACAAATCTCTTGAGTGGAAGTAAATAGACAATTCTATACGAAAAGTCATGATAAATGGATAGTGTTCTCTGTGGTCTATAATTTCCTGATTTTTAATAAAAGTGCCCATATCATTGTCATTAATATATGTCTTATGACCTTATCTACTCAGCTCATCTATCAGAAACTACAATTAAAGTGGCACTTCTGCTACTTTTGGAGAAATCCTTTCAAGTCAATTTTCCTTGGATCAGCCTTCAACATAAATTTGGACTCTTGTGGAGAAATTCAGTACCATGTATGCAGGCCCATAAAATAGGAAAGGCTATCCTTATCAAGGAAGTGGGGCGCTGCATATTTATGCACAATGCCCTATGTAAATCAGGAAACCACAAAACTAAAGGCATTAAAAACTCCAGGTCTTTCTACAGAACACTGTGGTTGGTGCATTTTTATGTGAAAAAAAGTTAAAGCTGAGACTCAAATTCTTCTGTATTGCAGCAATGCTTTTGCCTTAATAAAGATCTGGGGCCAGAAAGAACTACCATCAATTCACAACATATTTTTCTTTCCAAAACTACATTTCTCTTATAAATATCGCTGGAAAACAACCTTAAGAATCCAATAAACCCTGAATCACTTTGCCAGTGACCTTATTTCTGGTTGAATGTTCTCGTCAGCATCCTGGAGGAAAAACTGAAATTTGTGATATTTTGACGAGCCATGCAGATGAAACCTGTGATTTAGAACTGAGGGTTTTGAGAGACTTTCTAAACAGAGAACAGAGCTTCTGTACCCAGAATCCTCTAAAATGTCCACCTGTGCGCTCTTGTCACTCTGTTCCTTTTTGGTCACCAACACGGACTGGAAAGAACTTTGTGGTAACACTATAATTAAACACCAGGCTTAGGTTTCAATGCACCAGGATGGTTTTTATCCCCCTTTCTGTGATCCTCCCCCGACTACTTTTCCACCCCATGGGGCAGCAGCTTTGCAAAGCCCGCCTTTATTGTCCACTTGGGTTGTATTTTTATCTGATTGGGAAAGACATACATCCGCAGAGGCTTTGCTTTTTATCCTCTCCTACATTTCAAAGATTGTTTCTCCCTCAGTCCCGACACCAGCAGTCCTTTGTGGTTTTTCTTGGACCTCAAAGGCTTAATGGTCTGGCACAGAACTTGAATCTTTGGAAATATACCCCAACTACCTCTAACAGCAGCTTCAGATAAGTTCAGGGAGCAGCCACTGAGAAAAGCAAAAGTGGTGCCCGTGGTTAAATGTTCCAGGGAGGTTTTTGTCTTTAAAATCAAGTGAATATATTAAAAGGTGGCTTTAAAACCTGCAGCACTCACCCAGATAGCATAGAGATGTTTCTAGATTCGCTGTGGGTAAGAAGATGAAACCAAGTTGAAAAGTTAATTAGTTAGCTCTCTTCCTGAATGTTTGGTGGTCCCTTGCCTGGGGAAGAGGGGGGCGGGAAGAGCATGACTGGGGAGGGGAACTCGTATGAAGCTAGTTATTTGGAAGTCGGGTAATATTAAAAGACTAGTTACCTCACAGGGGCACAGATATAACTACAATCAATGCACTTAAGCAGTTATGATGAAAGGAGGCCTCCTATTATTCTAATTAAGGCTCTCATTTGATACTTTTCTTAAACTTCAAATGAATTAAGCTACTATCTAAAATCCTTGCAGGTTAGTATTTTGCTCATTTCTTTGTCATGGATTATCTCTTAGGGAAGGCCTGACGTGAGAGGGAGGGAGAGAAAGAGGGAGAGAGGGAGAAAACTAACATTTATATGTTATCTGTGTGCCAAAAACTGTCTTTAACACTTTACAAATATTAACTTATTTAATCCTCATAACACTGTGCAGAATATTATTATTCTTCCCATTTAAGTATTCTTTATTTTGCTCCCAAATAAGGAAACTCAGGTACAGAAAGGCAATTAACTTGCCCAAGACTGCATAGCTGGTCAGTGGCAGAGCTGGGATTCCAACCCAGGAAATCTGACCTCAGAGTCTACGCACTCCATCAGCTAGACTTCTGATAGAAACTTAAGGCTCTATTTTTAAGGCCTGCTGAAATCTAACACACACACACACACACACACACACACACATCCCAAACCTCAACTGCTTAACACAACAGATGTCAGCTTCTCAATCATTCTGTGTCCCACGCAGGTTGTTAGGGAAGCTCTGCTCCTGTACCCACTCAGGGACTCAGGCTGATGGAGGCTTCCTCTTAAGATACGCTCCCACAAAAACCACTCCAGTGGGAAGGGAAGGTGGCAAGTCACACCGTGGCTCTTAAAGTTACATATATCACTCCCACTCACACTGTACTTGTCAGTGTAAGTCATACGGGCACGTGCAATTTGAAGAGGACTGAGAAATGCAATCCTACTATGTTTCCTCGAGTAGGGGCGATATATTGGATGGAATTAGAGACTGGATATAATGGGATACCTGGGATGAACAGCTCTAATGACTACCAGAACACCTCTTTGGGACCCACCCAGATCTCTTTTCTCAACAGTTTCCCTCTAGTCCTTTCTTTCCTTTACCTGGGAATTTATTTTTAAATCTCCAGGAGAAGACCCACTCTCCTTAAACTTTTGGCTATCTAGTACAGATTTATTGAGAATATTTTTGTCCACGTTACCTTAAAGCCCAAGGATTTTTAAACCTACAATTCAGAAAGAGACTTAAAATTGATGGGCTTTCTGCTCTGCATTTCTTCCCTGTGGCGATGTGTGTAGGCTGCTATCTGCTTGAAAGGGAGGAGGAATGTCAGTTAACATTTTGAAAATATTACTCTATCACAGTGCTACTAGATGGTACTAAAATCTTAGAGTTCAGAGGTTGGTGCAAAGTTTTCTTTACTTTTTCAGTCAAATCACCTTTCAGCTCATTAAATTCAATCTCAGCTGGAAATTTATGAATCTCTGCTCCTTCTTAATCTCTCTCCCCCTCCAGAAGTTACGTGCACCTTCTGCTCCCCACCTTCCACTGGCATCACTGTCAGGATCCGAACTCTTAACATTCAGTTCTGAGGGGCAAGGGTAGGCCCTTCAGAGCCTATACATCACTGATGGAGGCTTTAGCAACTTCGAAGTGAAATTTTCTATGGCAGGAAACGAGCATTTCCCATGTTAGTAGTGATGGTCTTCTTCAGAATGTCCTAATCCTATTTTCTAGCAGAATTTTTATCCCTTTCCTCCATATGGCCAAGAGACCCCCTCCCAGGAGGAATGAGGTAACAATAAGCCTGCAGCCTACCACTGTGTCAAAGGACTTGGCATGTCCCAAGAACATGATCAACTGTCCTCCACAGCCACTGTTGGTCTCATCTCTCTAACACTAACACCTTTCTGACCCATGAATTAAGTAACTGAATCGTGGGCACTGTCTAACTCTAATATCTAAGTAGTATTACCTAGCTTAGTAGTTTTAAATATGCCTAGGTCAGTAGTTTTAAAATACAAGGATGCTTTTCAAGATAAAAATATAGTTGAAAAAAGATATACAGATGGCAAACAAGCATATGAAAGATTCTCCATATCATATGTCATCACGGAAATGAAAATTAAAACAATGAGATATAACTATATACCTACTAGAATGGCCAAAATCCAGAACACTAGACAAGCCCAAATTCTAGTGAAGATGTACAGCAACAGAACTCTCATTCATTGCTGATGAGAATGGAAAATGGTACAGCCATTTTGGAAGACAGTTTGGTGGTTTCTAACAAAACTAAATATACTCTTCCCATAAGATCCTGCAGTTATGCTTTTTGGTATTTATCCAAAGGAACTGAAAATTCACGTTCACAAAAACCTGCACACAGACGTTTACAGCAGATTATTCATAATTGCCAAAACTTGGAAGCAACCAATATGTCTTCAGTAGGTGGATGGATAAATAAACTGTGCTGCATCCAGACAATGGAATATTATTCAGTGCTAAAAAGAAATGAGCTATCAAGACATAGAAAGAGATGGAAGAAACTTAAATGCATATTACTAAGTGAAAGAAGCCAATATAGCAAGGATCTCATGATTTACATCATGTCCAAATGCAGATCTTTGCAACTACTCTTAATCTGGAGATCTATGTACTAAACAATATAGGATAGCTGACCCCTACACACCTAAACATAAAGTGAATACAGTCTTTATATGACATTAACAATGTTCCAGCTCCCAGAGTCCAATTCATTCAAAGTTGAGAATGTTTTTGTGTCATCATTTGTGCAATAGTACCTAAATAAAATAAACAAGCTGAGCTCCATAAAACTCTTAGTTTCTTTTATACTACTTTTGTTTACATCTGAATTTGTCCTGGTTGTATTGTTTGTTGCTATATGACTTAATAGAACTAAGTGTATTTGATAATGCCTGACCATTTTTACTAGAAGGGCAATGGGCTATAAACTAGAGAAGTAGCATTACCAGTTACCACTTGCTCTGAGGCCCCCAAAACAGAGACTTCCTAGGAAGACTAATAAAGGTCGTGAGAGCCGGTATAGAGGATGCTTTTGGTACTAAGCTACAGAATAAAAACTAAAACTTCAAAAATTGACATGGATTCTAAATTTCTGGAGAGTAGTTGTGTTTATAAGGACTTCGTTAGACTTCTAAAACTCTGTTTTAACATAAATTTCTTTTAAGAGGAAAGAAAGTGTATAGCACAATAGCTCCATGGTACAGTTATGTTTAATAGAGGTGCTGTTTTTTATGTTAGCTGTGGTTTATTTATTCTTTTCATTCACTGTGGTAGCTCTCTGTAAGAATTTTAGAGTTATTTCCCAGTTACCCAATGAAGCTTTGTTCATCCTTTGGTTTTTTTCTTATTGCTTCCTAATACATTTTCTAGCAGTGAGAATGGGAAAATCTCTTGGAAAAAGAAGACAAAAGCAAGCAGAACTAATTTATCTTCAATAATTATTGTCAAGGAATTGGATAAGAGAGCCAATAACTTCTGTTAAATTTTCTGGGTCTCAATCTGGAATTATTTTCTTGAAAAGCTGAAATCCACACGAATTTTCCTGAACCCTGGCATTGCAATACTGCATGGTAGAGAAAACAAGTCATTCTTCTGTGTCAGTCATTCATTTTCTGATGCATGTCTTAGATTGGAATAAAGTGAGTCTCTTTTGTTCCAGAATTACAAGGAGCTCTGCTAATGAGAATGAAACATTCTAGAGTTACATGAAGAGTTGATGACTTTAGAACACTGACAATTAAGGTAATGGTCCAAAAAAAAAAAAAAAAAAACCCACCAACCTCTGGACTTTAAAAAATCTAGGCTAATCAACAAAAATATATCTCAAAACATGTTGAATAAAAAATATATTACAGAGAAAAATATATACCATATGATATAATTTAATTTTCAAAACACATAAAGCTACATACTATTTGTGAATACATGTATATGGAGATATATATACCAGTTTCAGCAGGGTAGTTGTCTCTGAGGGGAGCACACAGTCGTTCGGAGAAGCATTAAGAAACAGCTTCAACTGAATCTGCAACATTTTATTTGGTGAGTCTAATGGATGTTTGCAATATTATTCTTTATACTTCTCTATATGCCTCATGTATTTTATGTTAAAAAATTTACAAAGATTCAGAATGCTTTCCAAATAATCTGTCAACCCTGATATAAGGAGCTGGCACTGGATGCAGACTAGCATAGACCCTAAAAGAAAAGTTCACAAAAAGGAACAAAAGAAGAATGATCGGGGGGGAACTGGGTAAGAATGAAGAGAAAGTGAATCCCATTAGCCTCACCCTCTATAGGTTTCATCAATTCCTAAGAGTCTTAGCCCACACGCACCCCAAAATCAGAGCACAAAACAAGAAGATACGTGCAATCATTTAACTTAACTATTTCCTTATTTATTCTCGATTGTCTTGCCCTTAATTAGCACTTGATTTGATCAGCAGTTGATCTAATTTGCTTGCCTGGCAAGGTGACCCAGACCTTCAATCCTGAGGCTTCAGAGTCCTCAGGTGCTTTACCTTGGGACTCCTGCTGCTACAATTTTCAATGTGTGATTATCACTGAGTTTAAAGGTATCAAAAGATGACTTGGTGAGCTTCCTGGATTTTAGACCTACTTCTTTCTGTCCTCATTTGTGTAGTGGTAACCCTAGATCCTCACTGGGACATAATGATAAAGCTCATTGAAATTACCAGTAGGGTAATTCCTTTTTTACTGGTTCAATAGCACAAGGATCCCAAAATATTCAAGTGGGAGTCATAGCTTCACGCTTAATGGATCCACTACTGAATCCCTTTGTTAAAGCATTACTTCACCAGCCCTGAGAATGAGGACTTTTAATCTAGCAGATCCTAAGTGCATAGATGAGCAACAAATTCCCCCAGCAAGTCACTGGAAGAGACAGTGAGAGAGCCAATCCTACTTTCACACATAGTTCCCAAATCCATGTAGTTTAGCTATTGCATACATAGTAAAAAATATTCAATGTACAAACTGCATCCTTGAGGACAGGTCCTGTACCTTTTAGGGTGTGATACTCAAGCTGGTTCCTTAACTGAGCTCTTAATAAGCCATTCTATCATCCTATTAGGCAAGTTTTTTCCACATGATGTAGACAAGGTAGTAACAGGGGACCCCATGGGTGGTCATGCAACCATAGTCATACCTCCTTTATGAGAAAAAGTATCCTGTGGTCTGAGGCAAAGTTATGCAGATAAGATGTTGGTAACTCAGGCATTCAAAGCCCTCAAAGAATAGTGTTGGCAAAGGCACTGCAGATAGAGAAAGCAAACCCGTATATGAAATATGGGATGTGGATCGACAATTCCAGGGTTGAATGGGTCTGGTATAATCATCCTTCCCCTAAGTAGATACCTGGTCTTTCTGAGGGATGATATTAAATCAAGGGCTTAGTGTCGATCTCTGCTGGCAGGAGGGCAGTCAGGTATCATCAGCTCTAGTGACAGGCAGCCATCATCACTACTCTGTTCACAGGCCCATTGTCTAAGTACTAGGATAACCAAGGAAAAAGACTGGCTAATATCCACAAGATGAGGCATCTTATGCAGCTGATATTTAGTGACTCCTCTGAGGTACATGCTAGTAGGACATAAGGCACAAATATTTTCAGTATTTCTGCCCATTCCACATGGGCAGAAAGTCTATCCACATGTCTCTTCCTTAAACTTGTTTCTGGTTGTCTAATCTTGCTCTTACAATATTCCTGAATAACCAAACTATTTACCATGGCACAGAAGTCCATGTATAACCATAGCTTAGCACAGTTCTTTATTTATACAGCATGAACATCCAAGTACCTGGCTTGCAGCTCTGCCCACTGGGAAGATTTATTAACTTTTCTTCACGACCACCTGTGAGAAGGTTTAATGCAGTGATGATTCACTCTTGCCTAGTAGTTACATATTGAACTCTGTTGGTTGTTGAAGGAAACCACACAGAAACCATAAATGTTTTTTGAGACAGGTGATGTGGAAATGTGAACCACCTGTTCATGCAATTAATAGTGCCTCCTGACTCTGCTTGAATATTGCTATCACTCAACAGGGATTCTTTTTCACATGGTCTACTGGGGAATGCTCTCAGGAAAAGGAGGGTGGTGGTAAAAGATATGTTTAGCTTTTTAACTCCAGTGCATCAGAACATGACCTTATTTGGAAATAAGGTCTTTGTAAATATAGTCAAGTTAAGATGAGACCATTAGGCTCTTATGCAATATGACCCATGTCCTTATAAAACAGGGCAACTAGGACACAGAGACATACAGGCTCACAGAGAGAATGCCATGTGAAGATTAAGGCAGAGACCAGGTGACTCATCAACAAACCAAAAAACACCAAAGATTGCCAGTAAGCCAAGAGAAGCTAGGACAGAGACAAGGAATGAATTCTTCCTCACAACCTTTAGAAGGAGCCAACCCTTCCACCACCTTAGCTCAGACTTCTAGCCACCAAAACTGTGAAACAATACATTCTGTTGTTTAAGCCACCCAGCTTGTAATGCTTTGTTATGGCAATCCTAGCAAGTTAATACAGAGCATGAGGGAAATTTGGGGTGTGGTCAAAATATTCCTTCTTTTAATTAGTATGGAGATCCAGTGAGTTAAAAACTCACCGAACTCCATACTTAAAATAGGTTCATTTTGTTGAATATAAATATTATTCTTCAATAAAGTTGATTTTAACAGGTAAAATGAATGGATTAGTTAATATTTCAAAGATATGATGGCTCTTAGTCAATTTTTGCTTTTCAGGCCTGTGGGCTACTTCATGCCAGTTACTACTCTGATGACTAATTAAAAATCAACTCTGTTACTGTAAGCATGTAGGCTGACGACTGCATAATGAAGTCAGGGAAGTTTGTCTGGAACTCAGTGATTCACTGGGTGCCTGTTGGTGTTTCCATGTAAAGTAACAATTCAAGCAAAGGAGATACAAAAATACCTCCCTCCATTCCCCATCAGTTCTTCATACACAAACACTGCAAATACACAGAATTCTGGGTAACTACATTTAATTTTTTTAAAAATCTGCAGGAGCCAGATTGCTGTTCATGAAGTTTGGGATGAGGTTTGAGGGAGGTAATAAGAGAAAGCTAGGACAAAGGAGGAACTAGAAAAGATAGTCCTTAATTAAAGGCTGGGGTTTTATATCTATCCAAAGTCAGGAGTTGTAGGGCTTCTTTGAATATAGTAGGAAATGAGATATAGTCTTCTTATATAAAACTGGGAATGCAGATAACACTGTCCTGCCCCTGAACCTGGACCAAAAACATATCTTTCTACCACTCAGATATGGTAACAATTGCTAAATTATTCTTTATAAATTTTGGTACTTATGGATTTCTTAAAAAATGCTGGTGGAATAGTGATTCTAAATTCTAGTTGGAGGGATTAATAAGTTTAGTTTGGGACATACTGAGTTTATGGAGTGCGTGGGACATCGAAATGTCCAGCAAGCTTACCTAGAGCAACTTAAAGAAAAGCGTAGCCTAAAGAGCCATTGGGAGCCACGGAGGAAAGGGCTGGAGCTAGATGATGCCACTAAAGAAGAATATGTAAAATTGGAAGGACAATGGGCAAAAGTCAGAAGCCTGGGCTTCACTAACACTTGAAAAATTGGGAGGAGCATAAACAGTCACAGACAGAGGAAGGCAACTGGAAGAAGTACAACACCAAGCCCACAGAGCAGGCAAGCATGCACAAGAGAAGCCTGGAAGCTGCAAATTGGAAAATGTTCACTGGAATTGGCGATTAGATGTTAGTTCATAATCTTCAAAAGCAGTTTTCAAAGAGTGTGGGAGGCTAAAAGCAAATCACAGCAAATTTAGGAGTAAAAGGTAAATAATACAGTTAGTATTATAGGAAGAGAGGAGTAAAGACAGAGTAAGAAATTACATGAGATGAGAGTTTATACAGTGTCCGGCAGGAAACAGTGTCAAGATAGGTAGTTTGAGAATGGGATACATTTGAGTCTCCTAAAAGATGAGGAAAATGAGCCAGTACAGAAGATAATTTCATGATGTGGGAGAGGGAAATGTTAGTAAATGGAATGTCTGTATGGATGAGGAAGGAGATGGATTTAAGGGAACTGATGAAGAAATAAGCTTGGATAAGAAGAGAGGTCCTTATTTTTAAGAACTGGATGAAAATCTGTCAGATGCATGTAAGTACAAGTAAGCATCTTGGTAGGGAGATGAAAAGTTATCTAAAAGAGAATGTGTATCAAGTCCTTGAAATATTAAAGATACTTGAAAGTCATTGATCCCAAAGGAATGCTTTGCATGACAAAAGTCTATTCCTTTGATAAGATAGTCATATTACCTCAGCCATGCTAAATCCAGTACATTTAGAAAATGATTGTACATAAAAACATATTCACAAAATAAGTCTCATGGGTAAAATTAACTTTGTCACTAAAAAGTCCACATAGGAATATAAAACATGATTTTCTAAGTATATCTTTCCCAAAGGGACCTACTTTGATAGAAGATAAAGTGTTGGATCATGGTGATTCATGTAGCCTCTATATTACAAAGGTTGCTCTTACAAAATAATATCCTTTCTCTGGTTAAATATATTAGATAAGGGGGATGTTGTCTATGCCAAGAAGCATTGTAGTTGCATGTTAGTGGGTGTATGCATGTGTGGAAGAAAGACAGTGGTTGGAAGAAAGCCCTATCCTACTGCATTTCTACGTTTCTTACTGCTTGGATCACAGCAGAGACCCAGCTACAATCTCAGCCACTGCCACAGAAATGGATTCTCCATTAACTCTTCAAAGACCTAACTGAACTCTGTTTCTTGAACTCCTTTTTCTTTAAGTCAGATACCTAGTTACACCCCCTTTGTTAGACCATTCCTCTAATCCCTCCTGTAGAGAATGGAGGCTTCCTTATTTGCCCACAAACAGTTAAATATTTTTGCCTATTAATGCAGAAATCATGCAGATTAAACTATATGCCATAAAGGGCAATGAAAAACAAGTTATAATGGTTGTTTCTTTGTATTGGCAAATAGCATTTTTAGTTAGTAAAAACATGTTTCCTGACCCCCGTCTTTACCTAGTATGTGACAATTTGACAAGTAGTGTCAGTAAATCAGGCAGTTTACTGACCTGATTACAATGTTGAGGCCATCAATTATACTGTTATGTCTTTTACTCAGATGGATTGTATCAACATATCATGGCGAAAAGTGTTAGCAGCTAATGTAAAATAAATGTGTTGGCAGGTTAAATATTTGGTTCTTCAGTGAAACTCCCTCTCCTGTTGTTATGATGGTCTGTAACAATCAACAATTTAGTTGGGGACTTTGGGAAGCTCTTGTAACCTAATAAGAATGATACATTGCTGTAGGTCTAGAGTTTTCTCTTTTTCTCTCTTTTTTTTTTTTTTTACATCTTTATTGGAGTATAATTGCTTTACAATGGTGTGTTAGTTTCTGCTGTATAACAAGGTGAATCATATATATATATACATATGTCCCCATATCTCTTCCCTCTTGCGTCTCCCTCCCACCCTCCCTGTCCCACCCCTCTAGATGGTCACAAAGCACCGAGCTGATCTCCCTGTGCTATGCAGCAGCTTCCCACTAGCTATGTATTTTACATTTGGTAGTGTATATATGTCAATGCCACTCTCTCACTTCCTCCCAGGTTACCCCTCCCCCTCCCCTTGTCCTCACAATTTCATACCACTTTCTGTACCTCCATACACCCCAAAGTAGGAGTTAATTCATCCTGGACACAGTTTCCTATAACCCGTTGTTTTTTTTGTTTTTTTTGTTTTTTTGCGGTACGCGGGCCTCTCACTGTTGTGGCCTCTCCCGTTGCGGAGCACAGGCTCCGGACGCGCAGGCTTAGCGGCCATGGCTCACGGGCCCAGCCGCTCCACGGCATGTGGGATCTTCCCGGACCGGGGCACGAACCCGCGTCCCCTGCATCGGCAGGCGGACTCTCAACCACTGCGCCACCAGGGAAGCCCTAACCCGTTGTTTTGAAGGAATCACGTATGAAGCAAGTCTCCTGTTCAAGAGTTAATGCCTTACTGCCCCACCTGCCACGGAGGGCTGTGAGTCTGAGATATGGTGCCCAGACCAAAAGGGATTATATGAGCAGACATTCTTCAGAAATAATGACTTATGAGTGCCTGTCTCATTTCCCTTTCCCTGGTGATATCCCCACAAAGACCAGTTAGAAAGGATTCAACAACTTGCAGGAAACAGAATTTGAGTTCTGAAACATCCAAAGATGAGTGGATGCCCCTTTTTTCTTCTCTGGAGCATTTCTAATTACAATTTTCTTACCACAGCCTAGATGATGAGTGAGATGAACTCTAAAAATAGTATCTTCTGAGCTACTTCTCTGTCTTGTGAGGTCCCCAAAGCAAAGCTACTGAATGATTTGCAGCTCATTGTAACCAGAATCTTCACAGATGTGGAACTATTGGGTTTTTTTTTAATCCTGGAAGGTGCCAGATGGATGATGTTTATGGCTGGGGTCTTGATTTGGGATCACGGTAAGAGGAGGCTAAAATGGTGGTGAGTCCGTCAGCCTTCTGCCTTCCACAAAAGCATTGGAAAGCAGTTTTCTCAGTTTGAGCTGAGCAATATCTGCATTCTATATTATATGGCCACCTTCCTGGGGGCCAAACAGACTTACCAGTTGAGATAATTAGGGCAGAGCCAACATCTCTGCCTCCTGGGCAGCGAAGCCTCCAATGTTTTATCCAAAACTTAGAAGGAAGTCACCAGTTCTATCGCGCTTCCTACATATCATCATTTATAAAATTGAACCATTTTATTATCCTATTTCCTGGCCTATTATTTATGGGGTATTTATTTCAGAAATAAAATATGGGGGCATCAAAGGAGGGGAGAAGGATCTTCTTTCCTTCCCTGTCCTAACTATCAATTTAAGTCTTGGCTTTACCATTCCTGAAACAAATGAGTGTGATATTTACATCCATGTTCACTGTTCATTCTTTCCACCACCCTCAGGAACTAGCAAACTGTTAATCGCCTGGTAAGTTCCAAACAAGAATGACATGAAACAGAATTTCTAGAAAGTGAGGGAACATTCTAGCAGTTTCTGGTGAGGTGGCTAATTATTTTTTAGGGATGGTTTTAAGAATAGACCTGCTACTAACAACATTAAGACTGGATGGGACATCAACTTCAACTAGAAGAAAACAGTACTCGTGAAACTTTTAATTAATTAAGAAATCTCCTCACATCAAGACAGTTAAAAAAAACTAATATTCTCCTACTGATAGAATGCAACTTCTCCCTCTTGCACAAGAGGGAGGAGATATGGGGATATATGTATATGTATAGCTGATTCACTTTGTTATAAAGCAGAAGCTAACACACCATTGTAAAGCAATTATACTCCAATAAAGACGTTAAAAAAAAAAGAAAGACATGCAACTCCTCAGAGCATATGTATGTTTCCTATAGAACATCTTGTACTAGCTTAGCAAGGCTATATATAGCTTTACACTCTGCTGGGTGTGCTGAGCTGTCTTCGGTCACCATGGATAGGGTACCTTCTCTCCTCTCCTCACCCCACTAGTTTAAAAACAAACAAAGAAAGTAAACAAATAAAAACAATGCTTTCCTCACCTACTTTACTGGTGATTAAATTTTCCTTCATAGGATATCAACATTTCATTTCCCATTTAAAAAGATATCCAATCCAATACCTTTGCAAGGTAGACATCAGGACCTTACCTGAGATCTGGTTTTCATAGGCCAGGAGGCATAAGGGTAACTGCTTTGGAAGGATGGATGCCAGACTGTGGTGAAAATGAGAAAGAAACAGGAAGTTAAAGAATATTTAAGACAGAGTTTGGGCATCCCTCAAAGTAACCCAGGGTCAGATTTCACACCGAGAGTGGCTTGTTAGAGAAATTCTTGGAGCCTAGGCATTGTGGTCAAACACACTTTGGTTGAAATCCCATCTTTGTTGTACTGGTCTATAAAACTTTAGGCAAATCTTCTAATGTCTCTAAACCTCATTCTCCTCTTCTATAGAGCACATGTCAGCTACCTGGCCATTAATGGGTATTTCAGTAAATGATACCCACCATAGATACATCACTGTGTCAGAGATGCATAGAGACCCAGAGAAATATTCAGGTGAGAGACATTGACTATTCATTAGAAAATAGCATAGAATCTCATACTGAGTGAAGTAAGACAGAGAAAGACAAGTATATGATCTTTCTTATATGAGGAATCTAAAAAAAAGCTACCAATGAACTTATCTACAAAACAGAAATAGAGTTACAGTTGTACAAAATAAACTTATGGTTACTGGAGTGGGAAGCAGAAAGAGGGATAAATTGGAAGACTGGGACTGACACATACACACTACTATATATAGAATAGGTAACTAATAAGGACCTACTGTATAGCACAGGGAACTCTACTCAATACTCTGTAATGGTCTATATGGGAAAATAATCTAAAAAAGAGTGGATATATGTATTTGTATAACAGATTCACTTTGCTGTATACCTGAAAATAACTCAACATTATAAATCAGTTATACCCCAATAAAAAATTTAAAAAAAGAAAAAAAAATGAATTATACATAGAAACAGAGATTTTTTTCCCCCAAGAATCCTTAAAAACTTTTTGAACAGTTATTAAAATATTAAACTGGTTAAAATATTCTCCTCTCTGACAGTGATTATGTGAAGAAGATGTTTCGCTCAGGCAGCCCTGTGCAGAGGTATAAAACAGGGTATTTTGCTTCTGGACAGCTTAATCAAGATTATCTGAACCATCCCCTCAGCCTGATTAAACAGGGCTTCTTCCTGACTCTAGGTCCCTGACTTCCCTTTTCTTAGAGCATTTATTTTAGAAAACTTGTCATTGTAAATCCTTTCTCTGCCCCCTTTGAATTGTATGTAAATCTTCTCCCAGGCTCTTGTCAGTTTTACAACCCAGGAAATTCTCAAGGACCTAGGAATCATTTTGAAAAATAAACACTGAAGGATAAAGTGTCCCACTCTCCCAGTTTCTGTGGAGGGTAGGTTGAACTTCCATGGGTGCCAGTTAGCAAACACAGGTTGACTAATCACAGAAAAAAAAATTTGCAAACTCAGGAACAACTAAATGTGCTCACAAACCCTGGTGATCAACCTGCTCTCTCACATCATCCAGTACTTTTCCACTAGCTCACCCTCAGGGTTTAAAACCCTCTGCCGTTTGTTCCAGTGAGGCTGAGGATCCAGACTTGCTCTGGGCTCTCTACCTCATTGCCGGGAATAGTATCAGAATAAAATCAACTTCTGTCTGCTCATCTTATCCTGTGCCCATTTTTTTTTTTTTTTCTGTAATAAGCTCCACTCTGGTTTTGGAGCCTCCCTTTTGGCCATGAGTGTTCCTGTCAACATCTAGTCTAGTACAGTTTCGAAAACCTTCAAGGGGTAATGAATTGCAGGCTGATGAAACTTGCAATGGAAGGGAATTCCATCTACACTTGGAGCCCTTTAAGGTATAAGAATGTCTATCCCCTAATATCTTCCTCTTGTGAGTCTACCTCCTGCTGGCCTCCAGGGGTGAATTGGCGTAGCAAAGTGTAGTGGTAATGGTCTCATATTTGTTCCTAGTATGCATGGCCTTTTGCAATGTGACTTTGCCACCTCTCCTGTCAAGAGATGCAGTCTTCTCCAACTGTTGAATCTGAGTATGGTCTTATGCCTTGCTTCAGTTAATTGGACACTAGCCAATATGCCAGAAGCAGAATCTTCAAAAGTGTGCAGTGGGGATTGCCCTTTCTTGCATGCTATGGGACCCATACCGCCTCCAAATAATGAGAAGCCATGGGAAGAGATCCCAGCCATCACAGCTTCTCCGGCTGAGTTCCCAAGCATCTTAGTGAGGCTATTCTAGTGTGATCTATTACATCCCAAAACATCTAGCCAGCCTACAGAATCATGATACATATCTGAGTTGCACTTTTTAAAAAAGTATAGTAAAAGCTGGTAACATTAGGATGTTACATTTACTAAGAAAGCATGAATGAGTTCCCAACCATGAGAAATGATGAGAAGTTAGCTGGAGAAGGAGGGGTATCCAAGAAAACATTCCCTCATATGGTGAGCTTCAAACCTGAAATGTTAGCTGGAATTTAAAAGAAATTTTTTTAAGTTAATTCAGAATCTCATAGAAAATCAATCTCTCTGTAAGACTAAAAATATCTCGGCTTTGAACACTTTTTTCATTCTTATTAGACTTGAGAGCATGCCCATTGATCTAGCAAGAGCAATTTGCTAATAATTAGGCTGGCAAGGCAGGCTTGAGATTATTACCAAAAGCGTGGGTGAGAGGCCCCTTTAGTTCATAAAAGTCACAGGCCTAGAGAGAGAAAAGATGAAGAAACAGCAGCAACCAAAAATGCCTCTGTTCCCTAAAATTCAGGTGAGATTAAACTCTATCACAGAAAAAAGTCATCCCATGCAGTGTTCAATGCCGTCTGCAGAGAAGAAATGGTCTTTAAGTTCCCCTCCCAAGAGATCCTACAAACTCTTACATTCCTTTCACACTACACTTACCTCTCCTCCTCCTCTTCCTTTTTTTTCCTTCTTCTTCTTCTCCTTCTTCACTTCCATGAATATAAACAATATGCACTTGTCCATATCTCCCATTAGACCTGAAGTTCATTGAGTGCAGGGTCTGTGCTTAATTCATGTTTTTATCTCCTTCAATACAAGGTACAGAGAAGGTGCTCAATAAATGTGTGCTACATAAATGAATGGAAGAGGACAAGTTCTATGTAATACAGGGAGTAATAGCTAGATAACTCTGTTCCTGTTCCTAAGGCCTGAACAGGGAGCTTGGCAAACAGAGGCCACCTTTCTTCGTATGAATTAAAGTTTATATTACAGAAAGCTGCGATAATGAATGAAAATGTGTCATATTTTTTCGTGAGGGCACCTGAAATTCCTCCAGAAATCATGACATGATACATCTATAATAAGTCTGTTTGAATAAATTCCTTTGAGTAAATTCCAGATAGTATTTGCTATTTGTATCCCTTCTTTTCGTTTGGGAGAACAAAAGCCTCAGCAGGGAACAGACTTCATGATGTTCCAAGACAAAACTTTCTGAGAGAGCACATGCCTAACAAGCTACAACCCGAGGTAAATATTTTTTAGAAGCTCAAACTAACTAAAAACAGTATTGTTTGCTTTCAATTGGTTAATAGGGTGAGATTATTTTTACTGTTTCAGTTTGCTTATTCCCCAAAAAAGAAAAAAAAAAACTATCCCTTTCCTTATAAAATATTTATTGTTTTATATTTTAAAAGAAAGAACCAAATCAACTCTATTTTGAAAGGCACATTAAAAATGTAAGCACAAAGCACAGGGCACATTTCACAGAATATAGGAACAGCTACAATTTTTTTTCATCTACCAGAAGAAATCAAATGAAGCCAGTTTGCCTCTGGGGTTTTAAACATCATTACAATTCATCTTAATAATGAAGTTAAAATTAACTAAAAAAATACAAAATGGGAAAAAAAAAATCCCTCACATCACTTACTGGGTTTATTCATGGGAAAATGGATAAAAATAATATCCTTTGGGTATGGTTAAGAAAAAGATCAAAATAACCAGTATATAGGTGAACCGTGAGTGAACCACACCTTAGGCATTTTGTGTTTATGGAAACATAAACTAATGCATAACACACACACTTTATACCCGTATGTAAACATATGTTCAGAATACAGACATATACACCCAACAAAAAATAAATGCAACCAAGAGATCTTTAAATTATATTCAAAAATACTACACTCAAGATGATCTACTTACCATGGAATTCTGTTTCTGATATCGCATATAGCTAACCACAGGAACTCAGTTCTGCTTCATGTAAGCTTCCCAGTTGTCATTGTGGAATCTTTCTGTTGAGGAATGAAAAGACAGATGAAAAGGTCAAAAAGGTGCATCTCCACTCCAAAGGGCCCTCAAATGTCTCCATGAGCACTCCTGCTTTGACTTCCATCCTCCCCCTCCGAGAGAAAGAACAAAACAGGTGCTTGCTCCTTGGAAATGGATAGGGGATTTGTTTTTTAACCAACTAAATCCTTTCCAGAAAACTAAAGCTGTCACATTGAGGATATAATGATGGTAACAATAATGAATTACAGAGCCAGGTTACACACTAGAAGATGCAGTGTTCGCTTGGCTATCAGATGGGAACTCGGTTTACTGATTCATACTCTTCTGTGGTACAGTTCAGAATTCAATCATTTCTCTTCAAACCAGCAAATTACAATATTTTGGTTTTCATTGAAAAAAAAGAAAAAAACCTGTAAGTTTCCTGAGGAGGTATGCAAAGTTACAAATTACAGGAATGAACCTATTGATTTTTTGTGTATGACTTGCTTTTTTTTTTGGTTGTTTGCTGTTATTGTTGAAAGTGGGAGAGATAATTGACTTAATATTTCTTAATATTAAGCTTAGTATTTCTTCAGTGTTTTGGAGAAACCAAACATAAAGAGCACAGTATACTAGGAAAGAGAGAAAGCCCAAAGTCTCATGGAGTTTTTGCCTTTTCAAGTAAACAATACCAGAAAGGTTGAGGATGAAATCAAGACTCTTTGTTCCTAACACAGAGGGATCATTCTCTGTCTCTCTCTCTCTCTCAATAACCATCACCTCTAATTAATCTGAGTTTTCACCCTGTCATTCTGATTCCTTTAAATATTTAGTCTTTTTTTCATACTACAAATGCAGAATAATAATAAGGTGTCAAAAAGTCACAATTAACACATTATTTGTTCCAAGATTTTACCATTGGTGACCTGGTTATATGGTTAATTGTAAGTATGGTTTGAGGAAACACTCCAAAATTTACATGGTACCTGTATAACTGAGTAATATATGTACAGAAAATAATACATGCACAGAAAATTTTCGCACAAAGTATTTATTTACATAATAAAAACAGAGATGACAACAGGTGGAGAAATTAACATGAATGGGGGGCTTGATATCTAAGTAAAGATTTTAAATGATTTAATACCACTTCTCCATTGAAAAGATAAGGAATCATAGCAGGTGAGCAGTTCAGAATATACGTGATGGAAATCTATGGAATCATAGAGTTCTAACATACATACGTAATGGCTTAGATGTCACCCCCAAGTTAAGAATAAAAAAGGAGCTTTGTATCACTCAACTGGTTATTTCATAGAACACAATAAATTCATTATATTTTCCTGTACAAGGCAGTTTAGCACCGTGGTATATGCATAGGCTCTGAATTCATACCGATTGTATCCAGATCGCAGTTATTCACTTGCTATCTGTCTGATTTTGCACAAATTTATAGTGCTTTCTGACATCAGTTTCATTTGTAAAATGGAGATAATTCTATCCATGAGTGTCCAGTCAGGAGACAGGAATTACATAGTAATGTGAAGGGGAAAAGTTTAAAATAAAGGATTGACCATAGCAGGGTGTTGGAGTTAGGAAGGAATGGGGCACAAGCATGAGGACGCTAAAGAACACAGGAATAGCAGATATAAGGAACAGATTTCAGGGCGAGATTGAACACCCAAGGAAGCAGCTGCGCCAGGGCTGAGATCCAGACCTCAATAGAGAGGACACATCCATGGCTTGCTGGATGACAGAGAAGTCACTGTGGTTTCTTACTAGTATAACTTGCTGAAAATCCAGCATCTGCAATTTAGCAAAAACTTACTTTCTAGGGTTCCAAGGAAAGCTGTTCATGAGGAGGTGTCTCAAGAAAACACTCCACTATAAAGGTGCACAAGGGGAGAGCCAGGGGAACCTGAGGGCCATCGGCTGCTACAGAAGCTGGACATGCTTCAGCAACCTACCTACTGAACACACTGAAATCAGAAATCACCTCCTAAAGCCTCATAAAGGTTGTACCTCCTAATACTATCAAACTGAGCACTAGGATGTCAACATATAAATTTGGGGCGGGGGGACACATTCAGATCATAGCAGGCACCAATTTGTTTTCACTACTTTTTAAAACTCTGAAATAATAGTCCTAAAGATCACCTCACCTCCATGAATGGAATGAATAAGATCGTCACCTCCTTGAAGAGAAGAATGATGTCTTCGTTTAATTGAGTGCAATAAATCCTTGCTGTACTGTTGCAGAATGCAAGAGTTGGTGCAAAAAAGAAAATTTGGCTAATACAATCTTCAATCCAAAAGAGCCTTCAAAATTCATGCATTGAATTACTCTGTCCCACATCTCCAGTAATGAATGCATGATACTAAAGAGAGTGTACAGGTATTTAGCAATAACTAATAACGTCCCAGAGAACTCAGTACTTGGAGAACTCTTGTGTAGTACATGAGTCTCTTCACTTACAGGGAAATTTTCCTCTCCTCCAGTAGGTACCCATCCCTCCTCACTCTTTGCTCCTGACTTCCCTTCTTATTTATATGAAAGAAAGGGCGCAATCAGAAGAAAAATACTTATTTTCCCAGCATTACATCTAAGAACCCACAGACTCTGTACCCACAGACTCTGTTTACCTACTATTTCAACTTTTGTCCTGTCCATGCCCATTTTCAAAGGTCAGTTCCTCAAAACGTGCACTGGACCACACTCTCTCACCTATTCAAGGAATGTATCTCCTCTTCCTCCCACATCATAATTCCTACTCTCTTTACAGTTCTAATAACATACAAACATGCTATAATATTTCCTATTTTTAAAGTCTCTTTGCTGCCCTCATACTTTTTATTAGCCGCTCCCCTTTATAGCAAGAATCCCTGAAAGAGTTGTAGCTATGCTCCAATTTTCTCTTTAACATTTTGATCCCACCACTACTTTGAAATTCCTTTAGTTGTAGTCACAATGACTGCATCTTGCTAAATCCAATGATCACTTCTGCCTCGGTTTGTCTGGTCCTCCAGTACAATAATGTTTGACAACATATGACAAGTGAACATATTTTCCTTCTTGAAAAACTTTCTTCACTCAGCTTTAAAAATATCAAATTCATATGGAAATTTCCCCATTCACTGATTATATTTGCTGACTCCTCTTTCTCTTAATGTTACAGTGCCCTAACCCTTACTCTTAAAATGGTTATTTCCTATCAAAATAATCTTATCCAATTTGACTGTATATACTGATGATGTCCACGTGTGTAACAACATCACTTACTTCTTCTCTTAGTTTCAGACTTATTTATAGAGTTACCTTCTTGGTATTTAAATATTTGGTAGGAAGTTCAAAAAGAGAATTTTTGATTTCTCACACCTAAAACACAAATCTGCTTATCCCCATGTCTCTCTCATCTCAAAAATTGGCACTACCCTTTAACCACTTTCTAATGCCAACAGGATAACCTTTGATTTTTCTCTTTTCTTATCATCCCATATCTAATCTATCAGCAAGATAGGGTCATCTTGACCCTATCTGCAAAGCATATCCTGAGCCCAACAGCTTCTTACCACCTCTACTTTTATCTCTCTAGTCCCAGGAGCCATCATTTTCTGGCTGTACTATTTTAATAGTCATCTAACTGGACTACCAGCTCCTGCTTTTTCCTTCCACAGTTTCGTGTCCCCATGAAGGCTAACATGAACTTTTCAAAGTTACCTCGTGCTCCATAGCAAAGAATAGCTAGTTTGAAAATCTAGTTTTTCTTCTTCCTGCCTTCACAACTGCAGTACATGTTACAGTTTCCCTTGCAGTTAGGTTTAGTTGTTAATACCTTTTTAGTCAATGAAATATAAAGAGAAGTGATATTTACCACTGCCATGCCTAAACCCCAAACCCTTCTATATATGATTCCCATGCTCTTTTTCCTTCTTCTAGCTTGATACAGTAAGCATGCAACTTGCCTCCATATGAATTTTGTAGGGAACAGGTAAGAGCAAATTCCTTGTATAACTGATTCACTTTGTTATAAAGCAGAAACTAACACACCATTGTAAAGCAATCATACCCCAATAAAGATGTTAAAAAAAAAAAAAGAGTAAATTCTTATGCCCTTAACATTCTCATAGTCATCCTGGATGCAGGGTATGGCACCATCAGGACTGGAACAGTACTACATTTTCCCTTTATCCACAGAGCTGTGACATCTAGGAACACAAGCATTAAGGCTCTCCCCCTGAGAAACTGTCATGTATTGGATGACTGGCTCCACCTCTTTCTTCCTTCTTAAAAATAATATAAAGAAAAAATAGAAAGTCAGAGTTATTTTGCTCTTGATGCTTATATCCTTACCAGATTTGTAAGGAAACTTTTAGGGGGAGATGTAGTATGGAAAACTCAGCTTTTGTTTCAGATATATTGATAAGGTTTGGTCTGGTTGTGCACTTCCAAAACACTTTGTACCACTAAGTAATATTTTAGAGCTACAAGTAAAAATTCTTGATTCAAAATGTTTTAGTCTTTCTATGTTAGAATAGTCCAAAGATGAAAATCAATCTCTACTCTAGAAACAGAAAATGATATCAAAAATTGAATTAAATAGGAAAGTAGTGACAAATTTTCACTTTGAAATAAACGTATGAGACTAGCTGACAACAGGAGAGCAAGTTCAGATTCTCACTCCTCTAGTGGTATGGTCTAACAGGCATTTAGCTAGCGGAATAGGGCAGGAAAAGAGGGTCTTCAGCCTACACCTGAGAATGCACTGAAGTCACTAAAATTATCATCGAAGACTTGAGGTTTCCTATCAAATTTGGGGATTTTTTTTCTTTCAAGGTGATCAGCCTAGACAAATAAAAAATTTTGTCTCAAATGGCCCAAAGGCTAAGTGCTGGAAACTAAAAATAATCTCTGATAACATGAATATAAACTATCAAAATTGCTATGTCTGCACAAAACTTGGAGGTTCTCATTTCTCACAATCAAGTATCCATTGGAGATTTTAAATCATTTTCATTTTGCTGTTACCAAGAAGAATAAAGTAATACCTGTGTCTTCAAGTAAACCACCAGACAGCTACTTAGGTTTAGAAAACATAATGTTACATCACCACAGTGCAGGAGTAATACCTATGCTTCAGTGCCTAGAGGAAAAAGAGTACTACAGCAAAAAATAAAAGTAAATTACTTTTGATTTTTCGTTTGGTATTGGGATTTTTACTCTTTACACAATTCATTGAACATGTAACCAAAGGGGGAGAAAGCATCAACTAAATGGGTGTTTTAGATGTGCTGTAGAATTTATGTAGCTACAATGGACTTAGTAAATTAGACACTGAAAGTTAAACTTTTTCCTCAAGGAAACTATGAACATCAATCTTAATCCAGATCCATGAAAATGAAAGGAAGGAAAGTTAGGCATTAAGGTCTATTTGAACACATTCTATCTGCAGGGTGAAAAGCAAGGATAGAAAGAATATTTTATCTAATAAAAGATTAATGTGAGAACACTTCTCTGAGTGATAACCGCATTGCTTCCTCTCAGAGCTAATTATGCCTTTGAATCACATTCAAACAGAAAGATACAAAGTTACCTTCAGCAAATACTTATTTTAATTGTTTAATAGTGAATTTTTTTTTGAGATGATTGAGTTATTTCTTTGAGAGATATACAATCCATCTGTCCTCAGTGGAATACTGAAGATGAACAATGTTATTCCTTCGGAAGAAGGATTTGGAATATTGTAACTACTGACATCAGACAGCTTTTGTCAATAGAGAATTTTAAATTAAACTTATTTTGGCCATTAAATTATTCTATGGAGTTTTTGAATGGACAAAACTCAGGAATTAATCCACAACTGTGGTATCTTCACATAGAAAGATATGAGGTCTTCTGTAACCTAATTTCTATATACCCATACAGAGCACTGAGAAGCTAGGGCTGAGATTGTCTTATCATCCAATCTCACTTGGAACTCCAAGGAAATACATATAGATACTAGTATCTCTTATAAGAGAGACTGATATATTCTAACTGCTCAGTGGTAGAAGTGGCAGAAATGATGGCAGTGGGTTATCTGGCAGGGTGGAGTACTTTGTTACTGAAATTATCTAGAATTTATGGTACACAGTGATAATAAATTATAACCCAACTTTTAGTAGGTATTATTATTTTAAAATTCTCCTCAGGCACTGCACCCCTCACAGGTGCATATAGGGCAGACCACTCCACCACCACTACCTGGGTGTATCATTTAGTGTAACTACTTGATGCTCATCATCATATCGAATTCTCTCAGCCAGAGAAAGGAAACTCAGAGGGCAAGTAAACTGCCTCACACAGTTACTCAACTAGTTAAACAAACTACTACAGTTACCAACTATTTAAACAAGTTACTCAACTTATTCGACTAGAAACTGGCAGAGCCAGGATTAACACCAATTAAAACCAAGAGCTTCCTGATGCCAAAGCCTGTATATTAACCATTAGTTAAGCTGTTCAAATGAGTCACGTGAATCTCCCAACTATCATCTCCTTCTTCATTCCTTAAACGTCACTTTCCCAGTATGGAAGTACTCAGTCTAACACAAAACTAACCAAAATGACATTTGCACCCTAACTTTCCTAGCGATGTGGGAAATGTTTTCTTACATGAGTCCTGCTGTAGGAAAGAGCCATGCATGTGAGACAGGGAGTATATTGGCCTTTCCTCCTCTGCCAAGGACAGAGCAGAGAGAGGAGAGTGAGTCTGCAGGAATAGTGTACATATCATCAAACTGCCACCCTATGTGAAGTGTGCATCCTCCCTTAATTTGAGGAAGGTATAGACCCCTCATCACCTATCTCAGCCTCAGTTTACTCTCCCTGAAGTCAAAAAAACTTTATAGGAAGTAACATATCAGATAAAAGTGTACAGTGGATTTTCTACTTCCCTTATTGTCTACTGATTTCAAAATTAAATTCATTAGAACATTTTCATACCACAACAATGATAAGATTAAATAACCCACGTTTTAAGAAACGTACTTATGAAGACTTCTATAATTTCTTCATCAGGCTGTAACCTAACCAGAGCACACCCAAGTGGGTAGTTTACCTAAAAGGGAATGGATGTGTCCTCACAGCCAATACTGTGGGAAGGATATGAGGAACAAAGTCTTAGACCCAGGTGGAGAGAAACCTGCTTCTTTCTCAGGGAATGGGGTTATCTGGACTCCTAGATGTGAAAGTACGTGGTGCACTTACGGTGATGGTTAGTGAACTGCTGCAGTCACAGAAAGCCATGCAGTGACGAGACAGGAAATTAGCTCTCTGAGGTCCCTAGCTCAGGCCTCGGCCTAAGTCTGTGCAATAGTTGGACTCAGTTAATATACCACGCAGTTAATTAGGCCAAGACGCTGACCACAGGCAATCCTCTCTGTAGCTTGCGTCATTATCACTGATATGAGAGTCAGGATGTTGCGCCCTCGCATCTTCAGTTAGATTTCCCTAGTGTTTCTCAGTTGAGACCTTCCCCCACAGTAATTCCCTATCTGATAACCGGCTTTAACACATGTGTTTCTGATCCTGAGTACCCGAGAGAGGGTCAACAAGTCATACCGTGCAGCCTTTACTTGGATCTCCGTTTTCTATACTATAAGCTGCAGAAGATTCCCTTTCAAAAACTGGAGACCTATACAACCCCTCTGGAAAGATAGTTGACAGTCTCTATCAAAATAAATAAATAAACACAACCTATGATACCATAATCCCACTCCTAGCTACACAGTCAAAAGAAATGTGCACTTATGTTCACCAAAAGACCTTCACACTAATGCTCATAGCAACACTATTTGTAATAGCCAAAAGCTATTGGAAACAATCCAAATAGAATGGATATATAAAAGGTGTTATATAAAAATAATGGATTACTATACAGAAATAAGAATGAACAAACTACAGCGTGCAATAACATGGGTGAATCCCACGAATATACGAAGAAAAAGTAAATAAATGAAGGCAGACACAAAATAGTATATTGCATGATTGCATTCTTATAACATATAAATACAGCAAAAGTAATTTATGATGTTAGAAATCGTGACAGTGGTTACCGTGATGGAGAGGGATAAATAATGACGAGAAGGGAGCATAAAAAGGATTTCCTGATGTGCTGGTAATACTCTCTTTATTGAGAGATAGGTCTTTTTACATGAGTTTGTTCAGTTTGGGAACATTCATGGAACTAAATGTTTAAGAGATGTACACTTTTCTTAATACTACTGTATAGTGCTATAATACCTGAATTTTAAAAGTATACTTCAAACTAATACAACATTATAAATCAACTATACCCCAATAAAAATTTAAAATAAATAAAAAGTATACTTATAAGTGATAAAACAATTGAGTCTTTAAAAACCCAGAACTCTGCCTTGCTCTTGCCAATATCCTTCTCCCCATCCCAGGCCTCACCACCTTTTGCTTTTGGAGTCATGAAAAGACTGATGGACAAATCCTCTGGAGTGAGTCTTGCTAGCCTCCCTGAACTGATAAATACTGCCCTTTGTCAAACTCAAATCAACAGCTGGAATCAGGATTGTCTCACTTTTATTACTATAAAATGTCAAATTCCATGGAGACCACATCTTTCTTTCTCAGCTGAAAGTCTAACGTCAGGTCAACCTCCCTCCATCCTTCTTCTTTCCATTTATTCACACAGTTCTTATTAAATTATCCTTTAATAATTTCACCTATGTTGGGCATTATGCTCAACTATGGGGATAAATGAATTCATGGTCCATATAACCTTCCTCTGCCTCACTTCATTCCTGTAGCTTCATAAGCTTCCCCTCAAACTAATCCACCTGATATGGCAAGGCATCTCTGTCCACCATAGTTCATAACAGGTAATCACAGAGATGCAGATGGACCATGGCTGTTATAGTGACTGAATCATTCAGTCAATCTGAATTCAGTCAATTCTGAAAGAGGTAAGAAGGTATGTGAATTAAATGAGTCCATTACATGATTCTAGTGTATGTAAATACAATTTTCTTAAAAAAGAGTTAGAACCAGAAATGTACTTTTATTGTCTGCTGGTAATTTATTTTTTCTTGTTTGGGAACCTAAATGCCTAAGCAGTTTTTAAATGTTTTTTCCTCTCATTCCCATGAATTAGGGAGTCCAGTTAAGTGGAATGTGGACTCCAGGAAGCATGTTTTTAAGGCCTAAAAAAAAGGAGTCCATAACATTTTTCTGTGAATTTATCCGCTTCATTAATTAACAGCTTATTGAGTTTAATAATGTCAAGTGTCAATGTCAATACAGCCCATTAACTATGATTTCAGTTTTTCAGAATAATACACATAGTTTTTCAGAATAATACACATAGCTATAAATATACCGACCTTTTGGGTAAAACTCATGAAAATTGTATAATATTACCATGTTGCCAGTTTCATTCCCAATAAATCTAACAATTGAAAACTCTAAAAATACTTTATATTTGTTGGAATATAGATTTGGACAATATTTGACATATCAACACCTAATGGGAACTGTAAATATCCTTTTGAACTTATCACTTTTCAGGCCAGTCTTAGTGATGACTCCCACTTACATTATAAATAATTTTAGCACAAAAGAATAACCAGACTCTTAAGGTTACAGATTATCTACACTTGTTCTCAAAGAAGCTTTGACATTTCCAGTTACATATGCATTCACTGATACACTTCTGCCCTTTGCTCAGAAAAGATACATTTCCAGACATATAACCCACAGATGACAAATATTTTACTTTACCTCCGATCTGATCTTTATTTTAAATTCCCTTTAATTAGTTTCAGGAACTTTTAGGCAACCTTACAAACAAATGGTCCCCTCCCCTTCCCTCCCTTTCCCTTTCCTTTCCACAAACATTTACTGAGTGCTTCCTATTTTTCAAACATAGGTGATACAAAGACAAATAAGACTCTCTGATCTCTACCACTATAAAATTTCCACCAATCTACCAATTTCAAAACACGAGTTCCCTTAGCATTCTGGAACTTGACTGACTTTAGTTTCTAATGAGTAAGCTAAGCTTCTTTTAAAATCCAGCCTTGCAACAGATTTTGCCTGTTCTTACATGCTGCAAGTGAAACAAAGGGTAAGCATTCCTCCATCATCTCCTTTCTTAACAATATCTCTTTGACCACCACCCTCTCATCCACTCACCCATGGACTTTCATGGCCAGGTTGGTGAGGTAATTTCACTAGGAATCCCAAACTATTGGAAAAAGCTATGCATCCTCCCAGAATCCCCAGAGTAATTTTTGTGCCGAGATTCTTCGGACAATTATATCTCACAGATGAGGATTTGGGATAAAAAGCAAGGCACAGAAAACTAACAGTGACAATGTGATGAACCATACTACCTGCATCCTACTTTGGTTCTCCTCTACTTAGTCCTAGAACGTCTATGGGTATCTGTTGTTTTAGAGATATAGTGATGAGAGAAACAGCCTCCAATTCCTTAGTAACTATAAAATCATGAATAAATATGTTATAACTATCCCATCTGATTTTTCCCAATCAATTTTCAACTTGATTTCATTTCAGGGTTAATACTCAGGGTCATTTTATATGCAGAAAATGTTCCTGAACTGAATTTGTTGCCTCTCAGTCTCTCAACAGGCTTACTACTCCTGGATCAGAATTTTAATCGTGCTAACATTGAGGGCTACAATTTTTTTCTGGTTAGGGGGCTGGCAATTAACACTAATAATATGTGAGTTGTGACACAGCCTTAAATTCTTTCAGTAGGTTGATAGCTGCTTAAAGGAAAATACAGTGGTGATATATTTTTTTTCTCTTTTTGCTTAAACAACAGACATTTATTTTGTCACAGCTCTGCCGGATAGAAATCTAAGATCAAGGTGTCAGAAGGAATGGTTCCTCCTAAGGCCTATATCCTTGGCTTGCAGATGACCATCTCCTCCCTATACCTTCACATGGTCTTCCCTCTGTGCGTGTCTGTGTCCTAATCTCTTCTTTTTTTTTTTCAAATTGAAGGATAATTGACATGTAACATTATATTAGTTTTAGGTGTACAACATGATTCAATATTGGTATGTACTGCAAAATGATCACCACAATAAATCTAGCTAACATTCGTCACCATATATAGTTACAAAATTTTTTTCTTGTGATGAGAACTTTTAAGATATCCTCTCTTAGCAACTTTCAAATATGCAATACAATATCATTAACTGTCATCGCCTTGCTGTACATTATACCTATAGGACTTATTTTTTAACTGGATGTTTGTATCTGGTGATCACCTTCATCCATTTCACCAACTCCTTCCATCCTCCATTCCATACTTCTGGCAACCACCAATCTGTTATTTGTTTTTAAGTTCATTTTTGTTTGTATTTTTGTTTCAGATTCCACATATAAGTAAGATCATACAGTATCTCTGTCTGACTTGTTTCACTTAGCGTAATACCTTCAATGTCCATCCATGTTGTCACAAACGGCAAGATTTCATTCTTTTTTTAATAGCTGAATAATATTCCGTTGTGTATAAATACCACATCTTCTTTATCCACTCATCCATCAACGGACACTCAGCTTGCTTGTATATCTTGGCTATTTTAAATAACGCTGCAATGAACGTGGGGATGCAGATATATTTTTGAGTTGGTGTTTTCTTGTTTTCAGATAAATACCCAGAGTGGAACTGCCAGATCATATGGTAGTTCTATTTTTAATTTTTTGAGGAACCTCCATATTGTTTTCCACAGTGGCTACACCAGTTTACATTCCCAGCATCACTGCACAAAAGTTCCATTTTCTCCACATCCTCACCAGTACTTGTTATCCCTTGTCTTTTTGATAGTAGCCATTTAACAGATGTGAGTTCATAGCTCATTGTGGTCTTGATATACATTTCCCTGATGATTAGTGATGCTGAACACCTTTTTATGTACCTGTTGGCCATTTGTGTTGCTTCTTTGGAAAAATGTCCATTCAGGTCCTTTGCCCATTTTTTAACCAGACTATTTTTTTGGTTTTTTGATATTAAGTTGTATAAGTTCCTTATGTATTTTGGATATTAACCCCTTGTCAGATACATGGTTTGCAATGGATGTATTAACTAACCTTACTGTGGTAATCATTTCTCAATATATACATATATCAAATCATAATGTTGTACAACTTATATAATATTATATGTCAATTATATCTCAATAAAGCTGGAGAAAAAGAGAAAGGAAATAGGAGTATAGAACAAGCAGGACAAATTGAATGCACTTAAAAGATGGTAGACGTAGATTTCAATATAAATAGCAATTATATTACATATAAATGGAATAAGTGCTTCAATTATAAGAAAAATATGATCAGACTACATAAATAAAATTATAACCCTATGCTATTACAAGAGACGTCTAAAATAAAAAGATACAGAAACCTCGAAAAGAAAAAAAAAGACCCTATAAATGCTAATCAAAGGAAAACTGATATAACTAGATTAATATCAGAGAAACTAGACTATTAAGAGAAAGCATTATCAGTGATACAGAGAAAGGTTTCAAAATAATAAATTCAATTCACCAGGAAACTATTTATATCTATATAATATAATGTCTTCAAAATATGCAAGGCAAGAATTATCAGAACTAATAAAATATGATCTAAATAAATGGAGAGAGAAAATGCTTCAAAGATTGAAATACTCAGTATTGTAAAGCTGATGATTTTTTCCAAACTGATTTTAAGAATTAATGCACTCATAATCAAAATCCCAACAAGTATTTTCTGGAACTTCACAAGTGGATTTTAAATTTTATGTAGAAATGCAACCATTATCTGTAAATAAATTTTTTTCAATCCCATATTTTATTTATACATCCATGTTTTAATTTACTGATTTTAATCTTCAGAATGATATTGAATAGAAGGAGCTCTGCTTGACCTCCTTGTCTTGATTCTGATCTCAGAGGAATCAATATCATTAAACTGATGCTTTAAAAAACTTTTTTTAATCAGAATTAAGGGAGTTCTCTTATAGTCATTGTTTTCTACATTTTTCTATAATGAATATACAATATATGTTTTTCAAAAGTGTTTTCTACATCTGTTTAGATTATATATGGGTTTTCTTTTTTATTCCGTTACTGCGATGAATTACACTGACTGGCTTTCATATATATGTATCAACCTTGTTTTCCTAAAATAAAGCCACAGTCATGGCATACTATCATTTTTATGTATTGCTTGATGTGACTTGATAACATGTCATTTTAAAAGTTTTACATCCATGTTTATGGGTGAGATTGACCTATAATTTTTCTTTTAATGTCCCTGTCAGGTGTTAATATTAAGATCTGCTAACTTTATAAACTGAGTTGGCAAGTATTTCCTCCTCCTTCCCCCTTTATTTTTGGTCTCAGAGTTTTATTTTTCCTTTTTTTTTTTTTTGGAATTGTTGTTTCTTAAATATATAGTAGAAGAAAGGTATGTAAAATATCCCACTGTGAATATGATTTGTCTATTTTTCATTTTAGTTTTTTCAATATTGGTTTTATGCAACATATACGTTTAGAATTATTACCCCTTACTAATAAAGTTAATATATATCATTATAAAATAACCCGACTTGTCTTTAATAATGTTCCTTGCCTTTGTCTGATATTAATCTAGCAAGATAAGCTTTCTTGTTAGCATTTGTATTATATATCTTTCTACCCTCTTTGCTTTCAAATGTTCCATGTCTTATATTTTATGTGCATCGCTTGTAAGAAGCATACAGCTGTTGTCTCTTAATATAGTCTCACAATCTTTATTTTCTGGTAGCATCAGGTAGTTCATTTACATTTAATACCATGACTGATATATTTGCAATTAAATCTACATCTTACTAACTTTTTTCTATTTGTCTTGCCTATACTCTGTTCCTTTTTCTCTCCTTCCTTGTCTAATTTTGGATCAATTGATTATCTTTTAGTATTCCATTTTCCTCTCCATTAACTCAGTAGTTGACCATCATTTACTCCTCTGTCAGTGATTTCACTAGATTAAAACATTCCTCCTATCTTTACCAAGTCTAATGTTCCTTGCTACTCTCCCTCTTTTCCCGTGTCAATTCAGGAACCATACAACTACAGTATTTCTTCTGTCTCTTGACCTACATGCTATTCTTATTATGTATTTTAATTCTATATCTATTTTGAATGACAGATGACTTGATTTCACTTCTTTATATAGTAATATTAATGGATTTACCCTCATAGCTACAATAAAAAAGGCCATATATGATAAACCTACAGCTCACTTAATACTCAACAGTGAAAAGCTGAAAACACTTCCTCTAAGATCAGCAAAAGAGATTGGTTCAAGATGGTGGAACGGAAGGACATGCGCTCACTCCCTCTTGCGAGAGCATCCGATTCACAACAAACTGCTGAAAAATCATCGAAAGGAAGACACTAGAACTCACCAAAAAAGATACCGCACATCCAAATACAGAGGAGAAACCACAGTGAGACAGTAGGAGGGGGGCAATCACAATAAAATCAAATGCCATAAGTGCTAGTGGGTGACTCACAAACTGGAGAACACATACCACAGAAGTCCACCCACTGGAGTGAAGGTTCTGAGCTTCATGTCAGGCTTCCCAACCTGGGGGTCAGGCAACGGGAGGAAGAATTCCTAGAGAATCAGATTTTGAAGGCTAGCAGGATTTGACTACAGGACTTTGACAGGAAGGGGGAAACAGACACTCCACTCTAGGAGAGTGCACACAAAGTAGTGTGAGCATCAGGACCCAGGGGAAGGAGCAGTGACCCCATAGGACACTGAATCAGACCCAACTGCTAGTGTTGGAGGGTCACTTGCAGAGGCGGGGGGTGGCTGTGGCTCACTGTGGGGACAAGGACACTGGCAGCAGAAGTTGTGGGAAGTAGTCCTTGACTTGAGCATTCCCAGACTCCGCCATTAACCCCACCAAAGAGCAGGGTAGACTCCAGTGTTGGGTCGCCTCAGGTCAAACAACCAACAAGGAGGGAACCCAGCCACACCCATCAGCAGAAAAGAAGATTAAAGTTTTTCTGAGCTCTGCTCACCAGAGCAAAACCCAGCTCTACCCACCACCAGTCCTTCCCATCAGGAAATCTGCACAAGACCCTTAGATAGGCTCACTGACCAGAGGGCAGACAGCAGAAGCAAGAAGAACTACAATCCTGCAGCCTGTGGGACAAAAACCACATTCAAAGAAAGAGAGACAAGGTGAAAAGGCAGAGAGCTATGTCCCAGATGAAGGAACAAGATAAAACCCCAGAAAACCAACTAAATGAAGTAGAGATAGGCATCCTTCCAGAAAAAGAATTCAGAATAATGATAGTGAAGATGATCCAGGACCTCGGAAAAAGAATGGAGGCAAAGATCAAGAAGACGCAAGAAATGTTTAAAAAAGACCTAGAAGAATTAAAGAACAAACAAACACAGATGAACAATACAATAATAGAAATGAAATATACACTAGAAGGAATCAATAGCAGAATAACTAAAGCAGAAGAATGGAGAAGTGATCTGGAAGACAAAATGGTGGAATTCACTGCTGCAGAAGAGAAAAAAGAATGAAAAGAAATGAAGACAGCCTAAGAGACCTCTGGGACAACATTAAACACAACAACATTAGCATTATAGGGGTCCCAGAAGGAGACTGGAGGGAGGAAGGACCCGAGAAAATACTTGAAGAGATTATAGTCAAAAACCTCCCTAACATGGGAAAGGAAATAGCCACCCAAGACCAGGAAGCACAGAGAGTACAAGGCAGGATAAACCCAAGGAGAAACATGCTGAGACACATAGTAATCAAACTGACAAAAATTAAAGACACAGAAAAATTATTCAAAGCAACAAGGGAAAAATGACAACATACAACAGAACTACCATAGGTTAACAGCTGATTTCTGAGAAGAAACTCTACAAGCCAGAAGGGAGTGGCATGATATACTTAAAGTGATGAAAGTGAAGAACCTACAACCAAGGTTACTCTACCTGGCAGGATCTCATTCAGATTCGATGGAGAAATCAAAAGCTTTACAGACAAGCAAAACCTAAGAGAATTCAGCACCACCAAACCAGCTCTACAACAAATGCTAAAGAAACTTCTCTAAGTGGGAAACACAAGAGAAGAAAATGACCTAAAAAAACAAACCCAAAACAATTAAGAAAATGTCAGAGGAACATGCATATGGATAATTACCTTAAACGTGAATGGATTAAATGCTCCAACCAAAAGACACAGGCTTGCTGAATGGATACAAAAACAAGACCCATATATATGCTGTCTACAAGAGACCCACTTCTTACCTAGGGACACATACACACTGAAGGTGAGGAGATGGTAAAAGATATTCCATGCAAATGGAAATCAAAAGAAAGCTGGAGTAGCAATACTCATATCAGATAAAATAGACTTTAAAATAAAGAATGTTACAAGAGACAAGGAAGGACACTACATAATGATCAAGGGATCAATCCAAGAAGAAGATACAACAATTATAAACATATATGCACCCAACATAGGAGCACCTCAATACATAAGGCAACTGCTAACAGCTATAAAAGAGGAAATTGACAGTAACACAATCATAGTGGGGGACATTAACACCTCACTTACACCAATGGACAGATCATCCAAAATGAAAATAAATAAGGAAACAGAAACTTTAAATGACACAATAGACCAGATAGATTTAATTGATATTTATAGGACATTCCACCCAAAAAGAGCAGATGACACTTCTCAAGTGCACAGGAAAATTCTCCAGGATAGATCACATCTTGGGTCACATATTAAGCCTTGGTACATTTAAGTAAATTGAAATAATATCAAGCATCTTTTGCAACCAGAACTCTATGAGATTAGAAATGAATTACAGGGAGAAAAACGTAAAAAACACAAACACACGGAGGCTAAACAATACGTTACTAAATAACCAAGAGATCAGTGAAGAAATCAAAGAGGAAAACAAAAAATACCTAGAGACAAATGACAATGAAAGCACAATGATCCAAAACCTATGGCATGCAGCAAAGGCAGTTCTAAGAGGGAAGTTTCTAGCAATACAATCATACCTCAAGAAACAAGAAAACTCTCAAGTAAACAATCCAACCTTATGCCTAAAGGAACTAGAGAAAGTAAAATGAACAAAACCCAAAGTTAGCAGAAGGAAAGAAATCATAAAGATCAGAGCAAAAATAAATGAAATAGAAACAAAGAAAACAATACCAGAGATCAATAAAAGTAAAAGCTGACTCTTTGAGATGAGAAACAAAATTGATAAACCATTAGTCAACTCGTCAAGAAAAAGAGGGAGAAGACTCAAATCAATAATATTAGAAATCAAAAACAAGAAGTTACAACAGACAAGACAGAAATACAAAGCATCCTAAGAGACTACTACAAGCAACTCTATGCCAATAATATGGACAATCTGGAAGAAATGGACACATTCTTAGAAAGGTATAATGTTCCAAGACTGAACCAGGAAGAAACAGAAAATACGAACAGACCAGTCACAAGTAATGAAATTGAAACTGTGATTTAAAATCTTCCAACAAACAAAAGTCCAGGACCAGATGGTTTCACAGGTGAATTCTATCAAACATTTAGAGAAGAGCTAACACCCAACCTTCTCAAACTCTTCCAAAAAATTGCAGAGGAAGGAACACTCCCAAACTCCTTTTATGAGGCCACCACCACTCTGATAAAAAAAACAGACAAAGATACTACAAAAAAAAGAAAGAAAATTACAGACCAATATTACTGATGAATATAAATGCAAGAATCCTTCACAAAATACTAGCAAATAGAATCCAACAACACATTAAAGGATCATATGCCACAATCAAGTTGGATTTATCCCAGGGATGCAAGGAGTCTTCAATATATGCAAATAAATCAATGTGATACACCATATTAACAAATTGAAGAATAAAAACCATATGATCACCTCAATAGATGCAGAAAAAGCTTTTGACAAAATACAACACCCAGTTTTGATAAATTCTCTCCAGAAAGTGGGCATAGAGGGAACGTATCTCAACATAGTAAAGGCCATACACGACAAACCAATGGCAAACATCATTCTCAATGGTGAAAAACTATAAGCAGTTCCACTAAGATCAGGCACAACATAAGGATGTCCACTCTGAGCACTATTATTCAACATATTTTTGGAAGTCCTAGCCACGGCAATAAGAGAAGAAAAAGAAATAAAAGGAATACAAATTGGAAAAGAAGATGTAAAACTGTCACTGTTTGCAGATGACGTAATATTATACATAGAGAATCCTAAAGATGTCACCAGAAAACTACTAGAGCTAATCAATGAATTTGGTAAAGTTGCAGGATACAAAATTAATGCACAGAAATCTCTTGCATTCCTATACACTAATGATGAAAAATCTGAAAGACATATTATGGCAACACTCCCATTTACCATTGCAACAAAAAGAATAAAATATCTAGGAATAAACCTATGTAGGGAGACAAAAGACCTGTATGCAGAAAAGTATAAGACACTTATGAAAGAAATTAAAGATGATACCAACCGATGGAGACATATACAATGTTCTTGGATTGGAAGAATCAGTATTGTGAAAATGACTATACTACGCAAAGCAGTCTATAGATTCAATGCAATCCCTATCAAATTACCAATAGCATTTTTTACAGAACTAGAACAAATCATCTTAAAATTTGTATGGAGACACAAAAGATCCCGAATAGCCAAAGCAGTCTTGAGGGAAAAAAACAGAGCTGGAGGAATTAGACTCCCTGACTTCAGACTATACTACAAAGCTACAGTAATCAATACAGTATGGTACTGGCACAAAAACAGAAACATAGATCAATGGAACAAGATAGAAAGCCCAGAGATAAACTCAGCACCTATGGTCCACTAATCTATGACAAAGGAGGCAAAGATATACAATGGAGAAAAGACAGTCTCTTCAATAAGTGATGCTGGAAAAACTGGACAGCTACATGTAAAAGAAGGAAATTAGAACACTCCCTAACACCATACACAAAAATAAAGTGAAATGGATTAGAGACCTATATGTAAGACCAGACACTATAAAACTCTTAGAGGAAAACATTGGAAGAACACTCTGACATAAATCACAGCAAGATATTTTTTGATCCACCTCCTAGAGTAATGGAAATAAAAACAAAAATAAACAAATGGGACCTAATGAAACTTCAAAGTTTTTGCACAGCAAAGGAAACCATAAACAAGACGAAAAGACAACCCTCAGAATGGGAGAAAACATTTGCAAACAAATCAAAGGACAAAGGATTAATCTCCAAAACATATAAACAGATCATGCAGCTCAAAATTAAAGAAACAAACAACCCAATCCAAAAATGGGCAGAAGACCTACATAGACATTTCTCCAAAGAAGACATACAGATGGCCAAGAAGCATATGAAAAGCTGCTCAACATCACTAATTATTAGAGAAATGCAAATCAAAACTACAATGAGGGGGCTTCCCTGGTGGTGCAGTGGTTGAGAGTCCACCTGCCGATGCAGGGGAAGCGGGTTCGTGCCCCGGTCCGGGAGGATCCCACATGCCGCGGAGCTGCTGGGCCCGTGAGCCATGGCCACTGAGCCTGCGTGTCCGGAGCCTGCGCGTCCAGAGCCTGTGCTCTGCAGCGGGAGAGGCCACAACGGTGAGAGGCCCGCGTACCGCAAAAAAAAAA
>NW_020837948.1:27629968-27638772 GCF_003676395.1 Aethalodelphis obliquidens
CAATGAGGTATCACCTCACACCAGTTAGAATGGGCATCATCAGAAAACCTACACACAACAAATGCTGGAGAGGGTGTGGAGAAAAGGGAACCCTCTTGCACTGTTGGTGGGAATGTAAATTGATACAGCCACTATGGAGAACAGTATGGAGGTTCCTTAAAAAACTAAAAATAGAATTACCATATGACCCAGCAATCCCTCTACTGGGGATCCCTCTACCCAGAGAAAACCATAATTCAAAAAGACACATGCACCCTAATGTTCATTGCAGCACTATTTACAATAGCAGGTCATGGAAGCAACCTAAATGCCCATCAACAGACGAATGTATAAAGAAGATGTGGTACATATATACAATGGAATATTACTCAGCCATAAAAAGGAACGAAATTGAGTCATTTGTTGAGACGTGAATGGGTCTAGAGACTGTCATACAGAGTGAAGTAAGTCAGAAAGAGGAAAACAAATATCGTATATTAATGCATGTATGTGGAACCTAGAAAAATGGTACACATGAACTGGTTTGCAGGGCAGAAGTTGAGACACAGATGTAGAGAACAAACGTATGGACACGAAGAGAGGAAAACTGCGGTGGGGTGGGGATGGTGGTGTGCTGAATTGGGTGATTGGGATTGACATGTATACACTGATATGTATAAAATTGATGACTAATAAGAATCTGCAGTATAAAAAACAAACAAACAAAACAACTAATACTAAACTTTATTTGGGTTATTTGTATGGAAATATGTTAATATAAATGTTTTAGACATTATATGAAATTTCTAAACATCTTATATGTTCTGGTATAATGTTATAGGTCATAATTGTAGTTATTAGTTTAAAATGTATATCTCAGAAATAACTAAATTTCCTTGTCAATTGCATTATTATGAACTTTCATCAAATCTTTAACCGTGGTCATTTTAAAGTCTTTTGTCATTTACAGACAGTTCTGGGTGTACTCTTATGCTCTTGCAAAAATATTCCTATAAAAGGGTTTGTTCTTCAAGGAATTCATGGAAAAGACTCTGACAAGTACAGATTTCTGGTGACTGGCTATACTGCTGAACTGAATGGAAAAGCATTTTCAGAACACTAATGGAAAACTGATGAATTCATAAAAGTGCTAACAAAAGCTCAAGATAAAACAAAATTAATTACATGGGACTGACTGAACTGATGAAGATGATTATAATTTTTGAGAGTTTGTGTTTGAATAAATAAATAAATAACTAAATAATAAAATTACAACAAGTGGGCTTCCCTGGTGGTGCAGTGGTTAAGAATCTGACTACCAATGCAGGAGACACAGGTTCGATCCCTGGTCCAGGAAGATCCCACATGCAGCGGAGCAACTAAGCCCATTCACTACAACTACTGAGCCTGCACCCTAGAGCCTGTGAGCCACAACTACTGAGCCTAAGTACTGCAACTAATGAAGCCTCACACCAAGAGCCCATGCCCCACAACAAGAGAAGCCACTGCAATGAGAGGCCTGTGCACCACAACAAAGAGTAATCCCTGCTCGCTGCAACTAGAGAAAGCCTGCACACAGCAACAAAGACCCAGCACAGCCAAAAATAAATAAATAGATAATTGTTTTTTAAGATTACAACAAAAAGAATAAAATACATAGTAATACATCTAATAAAGATGTAAAAGACTTGCAATCTGAAAAGTATAAGATATTGATTAAAGAAGTTAAAAATGAGACAAACAAATAGAAAGCTACATCACGATGGTGGATTGAAAAAAATTAATAATGTGAAAATCACCATACTACTCAAGGCAATCTACAGATTCAATGCAATCCCAATGGCATTTTTTCACAGAACTAGAATAAATTATTCTAAAATTTGTATGAAAACACAAAAGACTTCAAACAACCAAAGGAATCTTGAGAAAAAAGAACAGAGCTAGAGGTATCACATTCCCTGATTTCAAGCTAAACTACAAAACTACAGTAATCAACAAGTATGATACTGTCACAAAAACATAGATCAACGGAACAGAGTAGAGAGTCCAGAAATAAAACTACATTTACATGGTCAACTTATCTATGACAAAGGAAGCAAGAATACACAATGGGGAAAAGACAACCTCTTCAGTAAATGTTTCTGGGAAAACCGGACAACTACATGCAAAATAATCAATCTAGACTACTTTCTCACACCATATACAAAAATAAACTCAAAATGGAAAAAATTTAAAACCTGAAACCATAAAGTTCCTAGAAGAAAACATGGGCTGTATGTTCTTTGACATCAGTTTTAGCAATATGTTTTTGAATCTGTCTCCTCAAGCAAGGGAAACAAAAGCAAAAATATACAAATAGGACTACATCAAACTAAAAAGTTTTTGCACAGTGATGGAAACTATCAACAAAATGTAAAGGCCACCTACTTAATAGGAGAAGATATTTGCAAATGATATATCTGATAAGGAGTTGATGTCAAAAATATACAAAGAACTCATATGACCCAACATCAAAAGAACAAACAACCTGATTAAAAAATGGGCAGGGGACCTAAATAGACATTTTTCCAAAGAAGATATCCAGATGACCAAGAGACACATGAAAAAATTCTCAACATCACTAATTAGAAGAGAAATGCAGATCAAAACCACAATGATATTACCTCACACCTGTCAGAATGGCTATTATTAAGAAGACAACAAATAACTAGTGTTGGCAAAGATGTAGAGAAAAGGGAATTCTCATACACTGTTGGTGGGATTATAAATTTGTGATGCTACTATGGAAACCAGTATGGAGGTTCCTCAAAAAATTAAAAATAGAACTGCCACACAATCCAACAATTTCACTGCTGGATATTTACTGAAAGAAAAGAAAAACACTAATTAAAAATATGCATCCCCATGTTCATTGCAGCATTATTTACAATAGCCGAGACATGAAATCAACCTAAATGTCCATCAATAGAGAATGGATAAGGATGGTGTGATACACGCACGCATGCACACACACACACACACACACACACACACACACACACCCCACACACAGGAATAGTACTCAGCCATAAAAAAAAAAGATGAAATCTTGCCTTTTGCAACATGAATGGATCTAGAGGGTATTATGCTAAGCAAAATAAGTCAGAAAGAGAAAGATAAATACTGTATGATTTCACTTATATGTGGAATCTAAAAAATAAAATGAACAAAGAAAACAAAATGAAAATGGACTCATAGATACAGAGTGCAAATGGGTGGTTGCCAGAGGAAAACAGGAGGAGGTGCAAAATGGTAGAAGGGGATTAAGAGGTACATACCTCCAGTTATAAAATAAAATGAAATAAAATAAAGAAAAAGCCATGGGGATGTAATATACAGCATAAAAAATATGGTTGATAATACTGTAATAACTTAATAACAATATGTATGGGGACATATTGTTACTAAACTTATTGTGGTGATCATTTTGTAATGTATGCAAATAACAAATCACTATGGAGTACACCTGAAACTAATATAATATTGCAAATAACTGTATTTCAATTTTAAAAATAGCAAAAAAATGAAAAAGACATCCTGTGGCACTCAGCATTGGGAATATGCGATTATGCAAGAAAAAGTTTAAAAACAAAAACGAAAGGGAAAGAGAGAAGAAAACAATTAAGAAAGAAAGAAAGAGAGAAAGGAAAAAAGACACTGAAATGTACAAAGCCAATAGTAGTAGGTGGGAAATTCTCTGATTCATCAGACATGTAAAATCATAAATGGAAGATTAGATTCTAAATGATGCTTAATAAAAACAAAAAGTTTCTCTTATCAGGAATACATTTAATAATGGAGCATTATAAATAAACAATATATCCATTTCTCTTTATGGGAATTGTGAAATAAAATGTATCAGAATTTTTGTGCTTGTAAAGTATAAACATGCAGTAGTTCTATAAACATCAATTTTATTTGTGTGTGATGTTTTATGCATCTCAGTAGAAAAGATATTTTAGAGTATTTGATGCATATTTTCCTGATAATATCTAGTGGTCTAAATGAAATGGTAAAAATTGGCCCAAAAAAGCAACTCAGAAATATTTAAAGACGGATTAGAGATATGCTTAATAGCTATTTAATTAAAATATATAATTTGGATTTGGGGATATTTGTGGGGATTTTTGGCTTTCTTAGAAGCATTTTCTTGTTATTTTTTAATTCTAATAAATATTTACTTTTAAACCTAACTTTGTATACAAAATTTGAATTCCTTCTTTTAAAAGAAGGACCAAGGTTAATGAGTTCCAAGTTCCACACACCCTGAACACAAACCCTCCTTTTATTGGTTTATTCAGTGTTAATAAATACTCTGCTTTTGTTTGAACATAAATGTCTTTAACTCTGCATTTTTGAAAAAGATGTATTGGGTTTGAATTCTAGGTTTTGAATTATTTTAACCCTTTGAAGATATTTCTCTTTTTTTTTCTGGTTGGTTTCCTTTCTTTTTTTTTTTTTGCTGCACAGCATGTGGGATCCTAGTTCCCCAACCAGGGATCAAACCTATGTCCCCTGCTTTGGAAATGCAGCATCTTAACCACTGGACCACCAGGGAATTCCCTGGTCTCCATTCTTTCTGTTGAAGTCAGCTGAAATTCCAATTGTTACATCTTTTTAGATAAACTTTTTTTTTTCTGGCTGCTTTAAGTCTTTTCCTTTTTCATTAGATTTAGCAGTTTTACTATGCTATGACATGTCCTATTTATTGTTCATAGTATCTTGAATCTGTGGCTTGGTGTCTTTCATCTTTTGTAGAAAATTCCAAACAGTTTTTTCTTTCCTATTTTTTCCTGCCTCCATTCTCTTCTCTCCCTGGAACCTTAGAAGTATAAACCTATATTAGAATTTCTTTCATGATATTTTCTGTATTTTCCCTCTTTCTGCCTCTGCATGCTTCATTCTGGACACTTCCTTCTGAAATACCTTCCAATTCAACATTGTCCATTCAACTCTGAATATTTTTAACCCACCCCTTAAATTCCTAAATTTAGATGTTATATTTTTTCAGTTACAGAAGTTTTGTAATTTGTTGCCTTTTATGTCTCCAGCCCTCTTTCAAAATTACCACACTTTACTTATTTCCTTAAACATGTTGAACAGAGTTATTTTAAAATCTGTATCTGATTTTTCTATTATTTGTATCACCTATGATTCTATGCACCACCTAGGTTATACTATGTTGTTACTCTTGGGTTTTGGCCACATTTTCTTCTCCTCTTGTATGTTAGGGTATTTTCTGTAGAATGTCACCCACTATATATACAAAAATAGTGGAGACAATTTGAGGCTTATGTTATTTTTTTCATGAAGAAATTAATTTTTCCCGTGGCACAATGCTAGTGGCACTAGCAAGTCAAAAAAGAAAAAAAAATTAAATCTTTCAAAGAATAGAAGGATTCAAAACAAGTCTCCACCCCTGAGAGGACAAGGTTGTTTACAGCTTACTTTTACCCTCAAGGTATAAATGTTCAGAGTTCTAACCTATGGAGTTAACCAAGGTCTCACCATCTTGGAAGGCCCTGAAGTCCAATTTTATAATACAAGCCTCATGAGCCTGTCAAAAACTCTGCTTAAATGAAAATGAAATAAGAGAGATACAAAGAAGAATGGAAGAAATAAAAATGTCCCTACTCAAGGACTACAAGCTGTGTAGAAAAGCCCAAAGAATCCATAAGAAACTCTTAACAAAATCGTAAGATAAAAGGTCAGCACACAAAAATCAATCATATATACTAGATGTACAACTGGAAAGAAAAGAAAAGCAACACTATGTATAGTTGCAACAAAAATTAAATATTATTGCTATAAACCTAAAAAAACATGTACAGGAGCTCTATACTGAAATATTTAAAATACTGATAAAAGAAGTAAAAGACAACCTAGATAAATAAAGAGACATACCATAATCATGGATGAGAAGATTCAACATAATAAAGAGGTCAAAAATTCCCAAATTCACCTATAGATTTAATGGAATACCAATAAAAATCTTAGAATAATGTTTTATAGATATGAACAAATTGATTCTAAAAGTTATATGAAAGGGCAAAGAAAATGGAATAGCTAAGACAATTTTGAAAAAGAAAACAGTGGGAGGAAGTGAATTTAACACTTACCAAAGACAGTGTAGTATTGATAAAGGGATAGCACACAAATCAATGGAAAGGAAGAGAAAGTCCAGAAATATTTCCACACAAATGTGGCAGTTTGATTTTTCACAAAGATACAAAAAATGTTATGATTAATTATAGTGTTTTCAATAAATGGTATTGGAGCAATTGTATATCAATGTGCATGAAAGATTGTGAACTTTGACCTGAACATCTCATTTTATACAAAAACTAATTCAAAATAGATTACAGATCTAAATATAAACATAAAATTGTAAAACTTTTAGAAGAAAACAGGAAATATATTTATGACCCAGAGTTGGTTAAGAGCCCATAGACATTATACTAAAAGCAAGACCCATAAAGGAAAAAAAATTTTTTAATTAGACTTCATCAAAGTAATTTTGCTATGACAGGTACTGTTAAGAGAATGGAAAGACAAACCACAGACTGAGAGAAAACATATACAAATCATGTATAAGATAAAGGACTTGTTACTAAAATATATAAAGAACTCTTCCTTCCCTACCATGAGGTGGAATGAGCAAAGGAGAAAGAATATGAATAATACTATTTGGGTCTCCTCCTCAAGGAAGTAGTGTTTGCTGCCAACATTCTCTAGTTTTTTCTTCTCTTAATCATTGAGTTTAATCATTAAGCCTGTGGCCAGCTGGGGCTGGGACTTTTGCATTCAAGGGAGAAGAGCAAGTTATCAGGGCAGAGACCTGCTCCCACTTTCACAAGATCACTGTCCTAAGATGACCACCACCACTGCTCTTTTGTGTATTATCCTAGGATATCTTGTAGACAGTTTAGACTTGGCTCTGGCATATTCTGAAATTGATCAGAAAGGAGCATTAATTAAATCAATTCCACTCTGTACTCAAGAATGAAAATAAACTCATTCTCTTCTCTATTGTGGTTCTCAAGTTACATCCAGCAACATTACCTAAAACAGCACATCATAAATCCTGCAATGAAATTAAATGATAACATGAAGATACTCCAATAATAAAGTGCCAACATAGAGATGCACCAAAATTGAATATAAACCCCTACTTATTATCAAATTCCCAGAGAGAAAAGATCAGAGATTAAATACCCTTGCAAATATAAGTCCAAAAACATTCAAGTCCAAAGGAATTGAACTTCAAAATGAAATTTTCTTGCTCTTGAAAGTTAAAAGCTCAAAAAGTCCTAAGAGCTTCCTCCCTACTTTTCATTCTGCTCAGTCTCAGTCAGAGGCATTCTCAGTGCCTGGGTGCAATTACATATCACCTTGCATATTCCAGGCAAGATTATGTGCTCAAAACAGCACTTCGTTTACCAGACCATAGAGAGATACAAGATTATCTGAATAAAGAAGATGGGTGGAGAAAGATGTTGGTCACTTGTGAACAAACTCAATTGAGAAAAATCTTGCATCAAACAGTTAATTTTGTCACTATGCCTTTACCATTATCTGGAGGAGGGGAAGGCATCTATCTATGCATATTGCCTCATTTCCCAAAGAGTGGCACTTGAGATATACTTGCCTTCTAAAGATTTTAGAATTTGCAGTGGTGGCCTGAGGTATGTACGTTTGGTAAAGCCCAAGCACCTTTACTGTAGCACAGAGTGGAAAATTCTCACAGGCACTCTCCATGGTGCATCAGAGTTCTAGAAACATTGTGCTTGTGTTACTTAGGCTAGGTTGCTTCCATCAAGAGACAATCAAGTCAGTGGGAGATACAGTGAGGTTTACAGGTACACAGAAGTTCCTAAGCATGTGGGCTGAGAACAGCCTTATTTAAAACAAAACCTAAATGTCTTCTCTTTTGTATCAGATCCCTTTAAGCTGCACAAATGTTCCTAAACTTTTCTCCAAACCACCTTCTCCAAGATGAAGCTCCTAAAGGACAAGTTGATTTTCTCTTTATTAATATCTACTTTGTTTCCCTGAGTCTTGTTACTATTTTAGAATCAGTTACACTGGGAAGGGGCCTGCAGTGAAAGCAGCCAGGAGTGAGGCCCGCAGAGTGCAGTCCTCGTGCCTCCCTAAGTACATTTAACCAAACTCCATCTGGGGTCACAGATGCATATATTTTGCAGTCTGAAGTCTCACCTTCCTTAATTGCTCTGCTTTACCACTGTCTTAGAATTTATGCTGTCCTTTTTGTTTTGCTAGCTTAATATGTTCAATTTCTCCTAATGAAAAATAATATATATTTTTCCTCCATTATAATACATTTTCATTCTGATCAAAACTATATAATATTACCAAGTGAAAAGAAATAAGGATTTAAAAACTTGTAGAAGCCATCCATTTTAATAAAAATATCACAAATTTTAATATTATATACATGTAACTATGTTATATATACACACACACACACACACACACATATATATATATTTAGTATTTTTTTTTCTAATTCAAAAAAATTGGTGACTAATTTGTGTTTCAAAATTGTATTCATGGGCTTCCCTGGTGTTGCAGTGGTTGAGAGTCCGCCTGCCGATGCGTGGGACACGGGTTCGTGCCCCAGTCGGGGAGGATCCCACATGCCGCGGAGAAGCTGGGCCCATGAGCCATGGCCGCTGAGCCTGCACGTCCGGAGCCTGTGCTCCACAATGGGAGAGGCCACAACAGTGAGAGGCCCGCGTACCGCAAAAAAAAAAAAAAAATTGTAT